>NW_026623367.1:1368282-1399980 GCF_030028575.1 Malurus melanocephalus
AAAAAAAAAAAAAAAAAAAAAAAAAAAAAAAAAAAAAAAAAAAAAGATAATTACACCCAAAATAGCAAAATCTAAGTGCAGTCAACTCCTCAACTAAGCTTAAATAAACTGTCCTTTTCAGTGGAGTATGCACAAAAATCAGAACAACTGAAAACTCCATGGAATTTTCTTTTGTAAAAAAACTGCTGATTTTCTGTTAAAAAAAACCTGGGAGGGAAGAATCCCAAGGAGATCTATGACTGGTTGAAAATCCCATGATCTAAACCAACTCTTATTTGTCTTCAGCTGTTCATCTAGAACTATGCCAGTTATGTCAATAATTGCTCACCACGCTGGTAACACTCCCTGAATGGTACATATTTCTTGAGGATATCAGCACTGAGTTATTTGTCTTGATATTTTTAATATCCTAAGAGAAGCAGGATAAAGCTAAATCGATTGCTGAAGATTACATAAACAAAAGCTGGTTTGCACTTCTAAAAAAAATCACGCAAAGGTCTAAAAATGCTTTTCATTGTGTTTAAAGGCAGAAAAATTCCTGTTTCTTGTAAACAAAATACAGGTACTGATGCAATGYCTTGCACAGCACAAGCTAGAGGAGTAAGAGCAGTTTAAAATAAAGTTGTGTGAGAAAATCATGAGAATTTCTCAAAACAGAACTGCACTTCAAAAACTGTTCTGATGTTCCTGACCAGAACTGYAAAAATATTGAGATGCTTTCCAAAACAAAGGGACATCAGAAGGAATTGTCATGTTCATTTAAGGCACAGCTCCCCCAAAATACAAACASAGATGATTGACTGGCCTTGGCATAATCCACCTGCCAGGAATTGGGTGGTGATGAGAGAGTATATCCTTGCTTATATTATTAAAGGATATTTATCATTTTATAGCAAGCAAAGCAGTGCAGACAGAACCAATAAAAACCTACCAAATGCCAAACATTACTTGCACAAATACTTTTACTAATCTGAACCTCTCTATCGTAACCAGCTCAGAAAAATGAGATTAAATAGCATTTGCTGTGAAATTATCACATAATTTGTGTTAAGAGTACAAAAGTGGAGCCAGGCCAACAGCTGTAGTGTTACTGTAAGCAAAAGAAAGGAAGGCATTACAATAAAATCAAACCCCCCAATCTGCAAACACTTGCTGGGCTCCCAGCAGGTGAGCAGCTGATTGTGTATCTCACATTTGGAACAAGTGGCTGTTTTTAGTCARGACAATGCAGAGCGGTAAGAAATAAAAGCTCACATAAATCAGACTCGTGCTGCTTTCCAGGGCAGCTGCTCCCTCCGTGTCACTTGTCACTTTTCCCTGCAAAAMACTCCTGGGGATTGTCACAAAAGGGGAATTTCCCAAAACCAAGGAAGCCTTTCTATTCTGACCCACTGACACTCACAGCATCACAGAAACACCTTCCATCTGTACAAAAGCACAATTAAATGTGCCTGGGCAAGCCTCAGTGAGTTTTTAAAGAGGTTATGATGACTTTGCATGAGTTACAGCTCAGAATATTCATGACAGCAATAAACTGAGACTTCATGTGTCACACATTACTTACAGCTACCTAAAAATGAGGTGCCTAATCCATTTTATTCCAGCTTTCCCTTATCATTATCACTGACAGAGAGACTGGGGTAGCAAAGGGAAGTTATTCCCCCCTCATGTGAGACAGATGCCTCAAGTATGTGACATAAATAATCCTCTAAATGGTCTTGGCTAAACTGTCAAGGCAGGGAGCACAGAAAAGCACCTCAGACGTGRTATCTAAAGTTTAGATGGAGTATTTGACATCAGATGTGGTGGACTGAGCACTGAAAGAGATAAAATAGATATACAGAGATAAAAATAGATAAAATAGATTAAATAGATAGAGATATATAAACACATTCACACACACAAGTGTTTGTATACAACAAGAAAAGCCAAGATCAGTGAGTAAATTTGCATAATTCYTCCAATTTATCAGAGTAAACACCATGACATATTTAAAAGCCCAGAGAATTAAGCACACCATGGATTTTCCCTCACTTTTCCCAACTCACTTTGCTTTGCAGTTTATGAAAAAAAGCTACAGAGGCACTCACAGGTTGATGGATCTCGATAAGATGACAGACACAGTCAGGAGGATGCACCCATAGGGACCAATTTCAAACTGGAAAAGAAAAGGACTGGTGTCATTTCGTTTGTTCTCTCTCTATATACATATATATGTATATATATTTTGCCCAACCCTAAAGAAATGCAAATAGAACTGAAAGCAGGAAGACTTTTTGTGATTTATGCTAAAACTGAATTTGTTGCTGTGTTTGTCAAATGTAAGACATGTCTATACAGCGCTTGAAATTGTTCAGAACACATTGAGATGATAAATACAGAAAGTCTGGCAGCTGGACCATAATTTGTTTAATTGTCTTCAAAGCACAGTACCTGGTGAATGTTCTGCTGAAGGAACACAATCAAATCCTCATATCTTGTGGCACTATGAAGTATCAGCTGGGAAGACATGAGAGAAGAAAGAAAAAGAAAAAAGGCACTTAAAAAAAAAGGCAACTCATTTTTATAACCTGAAAGTTGAAATCAAGTGGCCAAAACTTTCAAACTGACTGGAAAAATGTGAAATAATAAAATGCGAAATAAGGATCTAATGAAATGTACCTCTTAATTTGTTTGTCATTTGGCATTTAATTGAACTTCATATATTCAGAATTTTTCAATGCTGTTCCTTGATGTTTTTTTTTAAGTTTGTTGAACAGACCTTTTAATTCAATTTTAAGCATTGTTTCTGCAGTGACGAACMATTCCTAGAACAGAGGAATACTGCAGCTGCAGAGGAATTAGGATGGGCAAGAAGCTCAGGGGTTTGTACCAATATGGTGAGTCATTTATCATACTCAGTTTTCCTATTTAACATGAAACCCAGGAGAGCTCACAGATCCAGGCCTTTACTTCAATATGCTTTGCCTGTTTTTCTCTCTTCAGCTTTGGACACATCCATTCCCCCTTTTAGGAGGCCAAAATCATTTCCTGCAGCCACTAAAGCCTGGCTGGTAGCAGCATTGCCTGCAAAGCCACCTGAGAGCCTCAGATGGAARCCAGGCTGAAGTGAGAAGTGTTCTGCCATTTGGGGTTTCTGGAGGGGGAAAAAAGGGCAAAGATTCTGTGTGAGGCAAGAAGAAAATCGTGTCTTTTCATGCTCATGGTCAGCTGGAAGGGTTCATGTTAATTTTTACTGGGTATCATTAAAAGCAGTCCGTTTTTAGGCTTGGAAGGCAAATGGAACAAAAAAGGGACTTCAGAGAGCCCAACACTGGGACAACTCAGAGCCAGACAGGTTTCATTTACCTGGCAGATGTTATTTATTTCATTTATCTATGGGATTTTATTTCCCGTTGAGTTTTGGATCATAACTGATTTGAAATAACAGATTTCAAAACATTAGGAGAGCAATGGAAATCAGACCCATTTAAAATAGGGAAAGGAAGAAGGAGGATATGGAGAATGAGAGYCACACAGAGCCTTACAGTTTCTAGGATTCCATCTGCCTTGTATTTTCCTGTGGGAGTGAACTGCTGTCTTCCTGACGGCCTGAAGAGGATATTCAGACAAAACTCATGTTAAAAGGAACAAAATGACATTAAAGAGGAATCAATGTGTTAGATGAACTGAATAATGAGCCAAAGATTCACATTATTATTATTTTTTATGACCTTTTTTAGAAAAATATTTCTTGTAAATAAGTTCATATTGCCAATCAAATTTCCATCAATGAAGCACATAGTTGATCTGTGCTGTGCTCACAGTCTGTTTAATGTGAATTACAATTTCTCCACACAGAAAGTGGATAAATATAGGTTTAAGATGTTAATGACAGTTTTTGTTGAAAAATATTTTTGGAGCAATGACATTCAACCAAGCAGAAGAGCATATGTAAAATATCACAGAGGAAGCAGTTTTGGAGATGTAAAATATCATTTGAAATGTCTTTGAATTGGCTGCTTCTATTTCAGCTTTAAGGATTTCTGTGTCCCAAAGCCTCTCTGTTGTTTTTTAGCTGTACTAGTTACTTAAAAGAAATTAATCATGCCCACAAAACCTGAGTCACTTTAAAACATCCTTTAGATTCCAGTGCAGCCAAAACTTGGGATCTCAAAGTTGGGCGTTCTGTGTACAAGCAGCCTAATTGCATGGCATAAACTAAGCAGGCAGATACAGCAAAATTCCAGCCATAACAGAATATCCTGCAATACAGGGGCAGAATGCTGCATCTGGAAAAACAACTCACAGTGAAAAGATTTTGGAGGATTCCCACATTCAATTAAATCCACAGGATCTTTCACAGCAACTCCAAAGTGTTTTATCTACTCCAYCCCAGCTACTGGGGCAGCAGAAACTGCATTTTGCCTTTCTCCTTAGGCCATTTTAGGTGGCATAAATGCAGCTTTCAAGGTTTTCATGCTGCAAATGATGGACATTTGAGACAGACAGCAGTGTAAGAGTGATGCCTGATGATTTTTGCCTTCTCTTTTTATATACCCCTTTATATATTTTATATACCCTTTTAGACATTTTCTGTACTRTATATTCTTTGTACCCTTAGCCTATATTCTTGTAATTCTTGTAGCCTGATATTCTAACTTAGTTTTAGGGTTCTGCTGGGCAGAAAGACCAAACACCCTCAGTAAGGGGTCAATGTGCCCTATGCTTTTTCAAACTCGAGGTTTCAACCTTRGTTGAAGCCATTTCTCTGGAACMTATTAGGAAAACTGGGCTCTAACCTCATCCAGGGGGGAAATTCCTTAAAATAGGGGGACATYGCTTCATTTGTTAAGTTTCTTATTGGGGGATTTCAGACAGAAATGTTAATTTTTGAAATCTATAAAAATTGTATCCGTGTTATACACGAGGTGCATCCTCGGCATTTTCCACCTTGAYGAGCTGTGCACCCSGGATCCTATTAAATACYAAAAAAAAMCCTTTTTTCCCTTTAATTGTAAATAATTAAAATTAAACCATAATTAAAATTAAACCACAACTCTAAAACCAGCCAAAAAGGCCACAAGAGCAGCGTGGAAGGGTTTCTGGTACTCACAGCACCACGATGGCTTTCTCGTGGCTCCCCGCRCGCCACAGAACGTCAGCGAGAGCCAAGCACAGGCACTTGGTCCTGTGAGCTTCTGAGGGCTGGAGACAGCTGCAGTCCAGGAAAATAAAGCAGAGAGACAAGCAGCAAAACGTCAGAGCAAACAGTTTCAAGGCATGGTTTGTCCCTAAAAAAACAAAGCATTTTTAAAGAGCATTCAGGCTTTGTGATGATGWATAGCAGGGCTCAGGCAAGTTGCCTCAGAATATCAGCATTTAGGGGTCTCAGTTTTTCTACAGCTGAGGAAGAGACAACCTGGACAGTCAAAAATCCTGTGAGTTGAGAAGGGAGCTGGTATTGTCAGTGGGGAGCCATTTCAGTTGTAAATGGGCAGCTGAATCCATACTTTCTCTGAAAATTCAGCAGCTGAAGGGAAGAACTCTCAGTGTGCACTCTGAGACCGCTCAGCACCCAAAGAGCCCTCAACTGAAGTCACCACTGGGCTTTTTGGAACACTCTTTGAGGAGAAATCTCATTTTAGGCACTGAAGAAGGAACTTCGGGCCCTGAAGATGATCAAATCCAGTGAATGGAGCTGCAGGGAGAATAACTCTCCTTCCAGATGGTGCAGAACAAACCGGGCACCCTGGATGGGTTTCTTTGAAAATCAGAAGGAAAACAGGCACAGGAAGGAAGTGAATTCACCAAGATCAAGAGTTTACAGCTRTGTGCTGCTTTTTGGGGCACCTGGATGAGCTTATGTTGCTCCTAAAGATGGTTAAACTGCTGCTGAGGGCACTGAAGCAATTTTAAACTTTACAGACGATCTACGACACTGCTCTGGTCACAGAGGTGAATTTAAGAGATGAAATTCACAGCCTTGACTTCTAGGAGATCAACACTTAAATTGGTGTCTGAATTATAAGGAATGATTAAAATAAAATTATTTTTATCATTCAAAGCAACGGATGAAAATCAAGAGAGACTAAACAAGGTATGATCAACAGCAGGAAATGATTTTTCACAGATCTGTAATCACACTCTGATCTTCTAAAGGAAAGAGCTACTCTCTCACAATAGATATTTTTAATTGCTTGGACAAAAAAGCAGGCAAATATTTCAGGGAACAATATTGGCCAACAAAGGACAACAGAAGCTACTTCATCTCTAAACCCGGTGACAAAACTTTCATACTCTCCAACGGGACTGTTTCAYGTTTAAAATCTAATTTTTAGTTTCTCATGGCATTCATACTTGATTTCTTTCTGAAGTTTTTATTCCTTAACCCCTTTAAGCAAATCTACACCATAATGTTTTTTACCCACTACTAAAGTTTCTCCAAAGCCCCATCTGCAATAAAAACTGGGCTTGCATTTTTTTAAATAAGGTGTGCCCCAAAGTCAGGTCCTAAAACATTACAGAACTGGAAGGTTAAAAGTCAAACAAAATCGGAAAACTTGCAGATTTGAGAATAAAACCCAACGTCCATAAGCCTGAAGAAGTGGCCAGAAAATTCCATGCCCCTGGGAGGAACCTAACCAGAGTTTTCTCCAGTGGCTTCAAGAATTGCAGTCTTTGAAATTCAGATTTTATCAGTTTTTGAGCATTACCAGCATGGGAGATGATGACAAACCCTGTTCCCAGCATTGGAGTAAAAGATCTAATAATTCCAAAGACTAAACAAGAAACACCAAACATCAAAAAAATTAAACAGACTTTTAAGTTCAATGTCTGCCTTGAATATAATGTTCATTTAGGGGATGTTTCCCTCTCTGAAGGATGTGAGATATGGGAAATAATTGGTGAGAGTTTTCAAGTATAAAAAAAAGAAAAAAAAAAATCACAACTTTCTCTTATCTCTGCCTGGGTTATAAYACAGGCACCCAGAAATTTATGGGAATCACAGTGAATTTATGGTGTGAGAGAGGCAGCAGAGGAGGCAGAAGACATGATAATTATTTTGTGAATGTCGAAGGAGACATCATAATTATTTCTTGAATGTCGAAGAAGCCTGAAATCAAACACTTCCTGTGAAGTGGCTGCTAATTCGAAAATGCAGGTTAGAATTAAAAAGGGACATTCATCCTCTCATTTCCAGCTCTGAGATTTCCCTTTCCTCCTGCCTGCTGAACRTTTCTGCCCATGGCAAACTCAGCATGAGAAAAGTACGTTTGTCTCATGAATAAAAACCAAAAATCTCTTAAAACCATGTGAATAATAAGAGGGAAAAAACAGGAGAGACAAATACAGCCAAGTAAACAGGATGGGCTGGAACTGGCACGAGCTGGGACACACAGTTCAAACAACCTGGCCTCAATCCACTTATTTGGGTGCCACATAATTTTATTTCATTTATGATCCCTGAACCATGCTGCAAGAGGAAAATTAACAGCTCTATTTTCACTGAGGATGAYCTGAGACACAAAGGGACCAAGGAGCAGATGATCAAAGGCTGTCCTCAAAGCTGAAAGAAATTCTTGSTTTTCACAGCCACAAATAATTCTTCTGTGGAGATTCCTGACCATAAAACCTAAGCATGCACTGAGCTTCTTGCAAGGAAGTTTTTGAGGTTTTTCTTTTATGCAGAMAAGAGCCTTGAAAAGTCTGCCCTCATTATAATCTGAATTAGAATCCGAAAGTTTTTGCTGGATAATTTCTGTCAGTTCCCATCCTGGGTGCCAAAGACAAAGAATGATGTTCAACAGGTACCTTTTTCTTTCCAATATAGRTGAAAAACAATCCAAGAAATGAATTTACTTAAGTGCAAGCCAGACAACACTAAGGGAAATCAACAGAGACCACAGCATTTTCCTAAACAGGTCCAAGCATAGAAAAATGGGTATTTAAGCCCAAAATTTAATACAAGAGGAAGATTTTTATATTGTAAGGTAATGAAGTTAAAGAAAGATCTCAGCATGAAAGCTTCTCTTGGGACCAAATCAAGGTCAGACTAATTGAGGCCCCAAATAAGACACGGTGATGGCAGCACAAACCAGTKAAATCATTTTCCCCATTTAATATTTTAATGCTCCTGTAAGGCACAGAGAACTTTGTGGATTTTTTTCTTTTGCAATGGACTTCATTTCTTATTGAAAATGAAAGGCAAATACGTGAAAACTGGTAATAAAGTAATTTTTTGAGGCATTATTTGTCAGAAATTATTCAACAAGCCCTGCTCCTTTAGCAATGTGACAAGTACATTAATATAGTGGCAGTCCAAGCAATTTCCCTGTCAGCAGCAACACTTAACAAAACTCCTGTAAAGTGAGTAGAAAATACACAGAATATAAATTCAAATTCCATTAAGGAGTTTGAATGTGAATGATCAAACAGAGTTACAAGGAAAAAAAAAAAGAAATTAAAACTTTAATTTTTCACCCCCACTGAGATTCTCAAGTATCAAACACTGGATGGACTTCACGGTCTTTCAAACCTTGACAATTTTTTTACGTGAAATCAAATTTCTGTGAGGACCTCGAGGTTAAATAATTTTCAGTGGCCTCAATTTGAGCTGTTGGGTTTTTGTATAGGCTCTTGGGTTAATCACAAGCAATTAAGACAAATAATCACAAATAAGACAACAACTTCTACATTCCTACAGTGCAATGAGAAGTGAACATGAGTAAATCAGATGCTGCTTTCCTTCTCTCTGTCTTTGAGACAGAAAAGTTCAATCAGTTCAAACTCACAAGGCTCCTGAGGGGGCAGAAGAGAAATGATTTTTTTTTTTACTTCTGTAGGGAAAATTCCTGATGTCAGTCACTGACATACCGGGTGTCTTTGTTCCTGTTGCTGTCTGCAAAGATCAGCTGCTGCAGGACACAGGCTTGGACTGCAGCCAGAACTCCACAAGGGCCACCCTGGGGGAGAAAGGGGACACTCCATCAGTGAAAAAAGGGATGGATGTGGGGGAAAACCTCTGTGTGTCCCCACCCAGCATAAAACCATTCTTTCATCTTTCTCCTTCCAGCCATGCCCTTACAGTGCTCTCGGGGATTTTGTGTAAGACAAAGAAAATCAGTGTTTTTAATGTTTCTGTGGTTCCTATTTTTCCTGAAAAGACCTAGACATCTATAATGCCAAAAGGAACTTTTTTAAAATCTGTGATATGCAAACTAAAAATCTCCTGATCCCTGTTGAGCCACAGTTTAATTTTCAGAGAGAAATCTAATCTGAGTGTTTTCCAAGGAGCAGAAACAAGTCTTGCTGTTGTACCTCCTCTCAGCACCTCGAGTTCCCACCTTACTAAACAAAGATGATCTTCCCTTCTCCCCCTCTCTCACTGGGGGAGAGAAAGAAAACCAAGAAAATTGGAACCCTTAAAATGATTCATGTCCAGGGAAAAAAAAAAACACAATACCAAGAAATGCCATGTAAACTTGATGGAAAGTAGATTTATGGCTGGTTTGGATGCAGGACACAAGGAAAACACCACAGACAGCACAATGGCACCCATCAAATGTATCTCAAAACCCTGGAGAGGAAGGGAAAGGGCAGCATTGYTGTTTTTACACAATAATGTGATTGAAGGGATCAGTTCAGTTCTCAGGTTGTCCTAAGTGCAGCACCAAGGGAWCAGGACCTGCAGGTAAATGCAGTAYGGAACCCAGMAAACAAAGTCCCTGGAATTAGGAAATACCTTAGATACTGACAACTTCCCATTTCCAGTCCATATTAAACACACACTGCATCATCAGAATTACTCACATAACTGATGGGTGAATTGTCTTAAATGTATTAAGGAAAATAGCAATATTTTAAGAAATATATTTATTTAATAATTAATTTTAATAAATATATTTATTTTAATAGTCATAGGTTATTTTTATATAGGTGTTATTTTTATATACATAATTTAATGGTAATAATAGGTTATTTTAATAAAGGGGTTTATTTCAGTCCATCAGGGAAAGCCTCCCAGCCAAAAGTGAAATTTTAAGTTCTGTTCTAAATGGTTTTTCACAGCACCACAAAACTTAAGGTAAAAGATTACCAAACAACTGAATTCTGGAAGTGAGGAGGAAAAGTATTAATGAGCTGGAAGAGGTAAAATCTAAGCAAAACAGCATTCCTGTGGTGGAATTTATGGTGGGGAATGTAATGGTCAGTGAGTGGTTGGAGGTGATGAGATCTTCTCTCCAGCAGCAGGGGCAGCAAACGCCCCAGTGACATTTTCTGTGGGCCAGTGAGCACCACTGCCAAGTTCCCTTTGGGGTTTCAATTAACATTTAACATCTTCTTTTTCCGCTGGGTTCTCTAAGATAAGCAGCTTTCTTCTGAGCCAATCAGCCTAATGAAATATTTAMCCAGATGAGGTCAGTTAATTAAACACCTTAATGACGTGTTTATTAGGCATTGTCTTTGCCTCAAAGCCTTTCCTCCTCTCATTTCTCTACAATGCTCTGCTTCTCTCAGGCCAGATAAGGATTTTCTGCATTAGCACAGAGGCTTAATGAGTGTTTGGTGAAGAGAAGCACCAAAAATTTCCACGGATTTTGGGCTGGCCCAAGCTGTGGCACCATGGTTTTTTACCAGCTGTGGTACCACAGGGACCTGCTGGGTATTCCAGATGTGCCCACCTGGTGGATGCTGCCAGGGAACCGATGGGATTTGCTCCAGGGAGAAGTTGGCACTGTGAGGCTGCAGGATCAGTCACAGAAAGGTGGCTGCAAAGATGAGCCCACCAGCAGTGCCAGTGTCCAGGGACCCCTGTGCAAGGGGGGTTGTTCCTTTTGTTTTAGGGAAGAGCCTCATCCCCTGACCCAAATAACTTTAGGGGATAAAAATCTCTTTGTGATTTTCCAGGCAATTCTTGMCACATCTCATTTTGAGACAGATCAAGCTCCATCTTCAGTTTGTTAAACATTGCCTTCACTCATAYTTTTGTCTTGAACTCCACCCTGGCTTTTTGCTCTTTTATTCTTTCACCACCACCAGTTTCCTGCTGCAGTGGCTCCCTTTCCTCCCTGTGAATAATTCCCCACCACACACACCCACATTTACACACTTTCTGCAGCTCCTTCCAGTTTTCCTCCATCCACCTCAAGTCTCCCACCACAACTCGACACAGTGGAAWCACCCACTGGTAACAGGAGGAGAAAAGAAGGAGGAAAGCCTTTAGAAAACCTTTTTTTTTCACTGCTGAAACACAGCAAGCCTTTGTAAACTCAGTGTAAAAAGCAAAGGTCACTGTTAGGAAGGAATTTACAGTACCTTTTTCTGCACAATRCCGTATTTTAGCTGGGGGATGTTGTTAAATGTAAAACTCTGGATTTTCCATTCTTCGCTGAAGCAACAAAGACTAGAGCCAAACAGTAGATTTTTTAATTCCTATAAAAGAAAGAAAAAAAAATTCATTTTAAAAACAACTGCAAACCACAGYAATCTGCAGAAAAGGAGGAGTGTGGAAGGGTAATGACTAATTTTGTATAACCACCCTCTTCTGTTTTATCCATACTGTAAATAGCAACACCCCAATGAAAAGGAGCAATATTTTCCTTTTCCTGCCATATTCCTTCCACTCATAACRCTGGGAGCTGCTCAGCACTGGAAAATATTTATGTCTAATGTCTGGGGCAGAGTTTCCCATGAAAGCATCACAGAACATTGCCTGAAATTTAACAGCTGGAGGGGCAATGGTGACACGAGAGAGAAAAGGACCCTGTGGGGGACAACTTGGAGAAAGGAAGATTGTTTTGCCTCTCAGAGCTGCTAATATGAGATAAATGTTAATTAAATGCTTGATTGCTCTGTGTCAGATGGCACAAATCCAGAGCTTGGCCATGAACAGCTGCAGACCACAACCACTGCACCAGCCACACTGAATAAATTGCATTCATGCTGAAGCAGAGCTCAGGAAATAAAAAAATGCTACTCAGGGCTGGTAGAGTTACTCCAACCTCTGATGGAGAAATCAAATTGGAAGACACCCTCGTCATTTGGTCTGGGCTTTCTTCTCCTCTGTCTGAATGGGAAGGAAATTTAATAATTTCATCTCTGCTCAAAAATAGGGGAGATAAGCAATAGAGAAACTGTGACAGGGGAATACTAAACTTGTTCTAAATCACTGCCAGTTGAATGGACTGGAGAATAAACCCATGAAAAACTGACTAGAGGCATTAAGAAAATAATACAAGCTTCATTAATTAAATTATTACCTCTGCTTCAAGTGGGCTAATGCATGAGGGAATTTTTCTGAATTTAGGCATCCCCAAATTATGGTCACCTGGATAAAGAATTCACTCAGGAATACTGCACGTGCTTAAAACACAGCAACTCACTGCAGCTTTGGCTAAGGAAACTCAAATAAGAACCCCACACATCTTCTTGCATTTACCATGACTTACTTTTGCCAGAGAAATATCAATGGCCTTTGACACTATTTGAAGCATGTAGAGTGTTGAAAGATCTGGGGTCTTATTAACTTCTCCAGGTGTCTCTTCATCCTCAACATCAACTGAAAGAAAAGAAAATCACAGAATGTGGTGGATGGAAACTGCTCTCAGTGCCGGGGGGTCATCAGCTTGAAAATCAACACTTACTATCATTATAAAAAGGAAAATAAAGTTTTAGCCAGAAAGGACAGATAAAAATACACGAGCCAGCTTTTGTTTGATTACTTCTTAATGATTTCTTTGTCTTACCTAGAAGTTTAGAGCAAATGCAATTGTTCTGAAACAACTTAAGAGYTACAAAAGAAGCAACTCCTACGTATTTATTTGGCCACAGCTGCTCTGAACAATACAAAAGATGGCAAAAGCCAAACTGAAACTTGACATAACTCACCCAATTCTAGGACTTCTTTCATCTGGTCTTCTTTATAGCCCATGGATGTTGGAGACTTCCTACATGAAAATTAATCAGGAAATGAACGACTAAATGTTCTTTTTAAATGTGAGAAGTTGTTTGAATAAACAGTAAGAAATATGGAGCAATCCCACACAAGGATACAACTTTTGCRTGTGTATATAAATATATTTTTATATATATATTCAAAYGGTCTAAGAAATAAATGGTCTTAAAGCAAAGTCTTTTTCATTGGAAGAAAGCTCAGCACTGGAAGGAGTTCATCAGGACAAGCAGCCAGCATGGAACAATGCCCTTTGTTTGATTTGGGATTTCAGTCCTGTTCCAACACTATTTTCATGTCATTTGTGTGATATGATGGATCAGGTCATAAAATAAAATCTACATCCCTGACAGAAATCAGGATAAGATTCAAATTAGTCACTAAACTACTCGTAATATCCAAATAATAAAAGTGTAAATAGGTCTYAGACTGGCTTCTTTACCAGGGTTATTTTTAATTGTTCAACTCCTCTCATGATTTGTGTATTACACAATTAAAAGGTTAAAATTCATATGAATAACTACCAAAAGGACTAAGCATTTAAACTTGGCTGTGAAGCCAGAGGTAGAACRCTAGATTTTTGGACATGAGATGGGTTTTGTTCTTCTTGTTGAATTCACACCAGAACAAATTCAGAATCAAGGAAAAGTTCTGAATAACTATTTCTAAAAATGGCAAAAACTGACTTCCCACCCCCCCAAAAAAATGCAACACTGTATCATTGGCCTTTTCTTTGGAAAAGAGGTATTGCACTGACAATCCTTTCAAAAATAGTATGGAATAATTTCCTCAGCAACATTCTTCGTATGCACGATATTACAGCAACAACTGCTGTCATGTCACATACTTTCCATGAGCTTAATTTCCTTTTCAGACTATGAAAGACCCATAAAACCAGAACACAGATGTATCCCACTCAGGATTTGCCCAGTTTAAAGGCATTTTGGCAGCTTTCTCACTGGTAGTATTTGATAGTATAAGAACAGAAACAATTTTCTTTTTGTCTATAAATAAGTTGAAGGCAATGAAACGTGGGTGGCCCTAATTCAGGACAGACAGAATGGAAATGAATCACCCACGTTCTAGGAACTCCAGGTAAAAATAAATGGGAAGCTCAGCAGGTCAATAAAAATGAGAGCACTGGGRGCAGATTTGTAGATTGGCATAAGCAGCACTGAGCTCCCACTGCTCGTAACAGAATTTTTATGTGATATGGAATTTAATACTTGGTTGTGGTGTATTTTATAACAGTCAGATCTTCCCTTGCTGTTTCCTAACACTGAATTTCTGCTGAGATTCCCTTCCCATAGCTACTTGCTGCTGTTTTCATCTCTGCTGGTCACCGAAAGGGTCTTAATGACAATAAATTTACCCATAAACATTTTCCAGCCAAGTCATGTCACTTCGGCATAACCAAGAGCCACATTTTGGTTTGGTCTGAGATTGAACACTGTTCTCTTTTCTTTCCTGGTGTTTCTCCCCAGTCAACCCATTTCTATCTATTTTTGCAGGAGTATTTAACACCTTCCAAGGCCAGTCTGGACAGGACTTGGAGCAGCCTGGGATAGTGGAAGGTGTCCCTGCCCATGGAAGGATGATCTTTCAGGTCCTTTTCAACAAAACCCCTCTGTGATTCTGTGATTCAGACATTTAATGCAGCACTGCAGGCTCCATTTACAAATGCAAATACAGCCACCCAAAGTACAATTCACATATGGCTCAGCTGGCACCAGTTTTTGCAGTGTTCATTCCCTCTGGAAAAGTCTAAAAGATGTTGGCTCCACACCCATTCCAGGAAGAACCGAGCCTGGGATGCAAAGCACTCCAAATTCTCAAGGCTGAGAATTCCCATCAAGCTGAGGAAAGCGCTGACATCCCAAGATTAATGTTGGGTGTTTTCTGCTTAAGTGGGGTATTTTTGCAGGTGGAGGTTCCCCTCCTTGAGGGGAACTCATGTTTCTCAAAACAGCCAGGACATTTAYTGCAATTTCCATTTCAGCCGAGGGCTGCTGTTCCAGGAAAATTTATTGTAGGAGTAAAAGTGCTCCATTGGAATACTTAGGGAAGGGGGAAGTCATCCATCATGGCAGGAAAATGGGACAGGAAGAAAATATGCCTCATTCTAAACATACTATACAGTACTTTCTCTAAATATTTGAACATTCCTATCTGGCCTTCGAGCATTGTAGAAAAATGGATTTACACAGCAGAGCTGAAGTCACAGAGAAGGAGCTCCTTGACACAATAATGGATGTGCATTCCATAATTTCCTATTTACACCAACACTCACAAAGGTCAAATAAACAGAAGGGCTTAAAAATTAAACATCAATGGCTTTAGGGTGACTRTGGCTATAAAACTCATTTTCCCTGCCTGAATACATCAGCTTTTCTATTGGATGTAAAATATACAGACATATCCAATATTCTTGGTATASTGAGTGAACCTGACTAGATAATTAAAAATGAACCCCTATTACTATTTGCAAAAGGGTAGAAAAGGCCATTCTATGAGATGCAGCTTGTCCCTGCTTTGGGGCACAATTACAAAACCAGAATTATTAAAAGCAATTGCAAAGATGCAAAGGACACAACCATAATCAATGCCAGGCAATATTTTTCTGGGGGAAAGAGGCCTTGTCATGAGGATTTAATATAAATTCTTGGCAAATCTGGCTGACAAAGGTAACAGAGGCTCACACACTTATTTTCTCCAAATTTCATTTTTAGTGAAGACCTGCATCTGATCTGATTTACACATCTGCAAGATGAAAAATTAACTTATGTACAGATGACAGATGTATTGATGAACACTGACAGATAGAAAACAGATATAAAACTGAAAACTTGTCATTGAGAGGGTCATTTCTAATAGAAGTGGTCATCCCAATAGAAATAGATTCTCTCACACATGAGTAKGCATTTGTCCTGCTGAATTTTATTAACCATAGTGACAACTAGAAATCTTTGTTGAGAATGTTGGGATATAAAAGAATAATTATTATAATCATAGGCTGAGCTACAAAATGGTTTGAAGTGCCTGATGAGTTGGGCTCACCTGAGCACAAAGCTCATCCATAGGCTATAACTGAATATTTATCTCCAGCTATCAGAATTCTAATGAAAGTGGAGCTTCTTTGTCCCTACTGTTCTCTACCAGAGAATCTGGAGTGTGAAATCACCGTTATGCTCAGCAACCAAAAACCGCTGAGCAAAATAAACAAGAATCAGGAAATCTTTTAAAAGGGAGATAACATTCTGTTAAATAAAAATGCACAGCAGCTAAAAGATACAGAAAAAGGTTCCCAGATTTTGACACTCAATCAATTCACACCAGTGGGGGTGAATCCAACCCTCTGCTCTCTTTATCATCCATAAAGTGTCCATTTAGCCTGGTTTGGACCTCCAAATTCCAGGCCATTTTCTCTTAAGGATGGGAATATTTGTGGCCTTCCACTTCCTGCCAGAAACCTCAGATTTTTAACAGCCCAAACCACTGTAACCTGACAGGTATTAACAGTACAACAGATTTTCCTGAAAGCTAATATCAACTGTTAAATTGGACAATAAAAGCTTACACTGGGRATGGGATATTCTCTTACCTCATCTTATTATAAAAAAAAAGGTGAATTGAAAAAACAGGCTCCTGGTGAGCCCAAATACTGTAGAGATTTTATCTCCTGGTAAAGTAATCTTATGGATAAATAGGGGTAAAAAAATTCCTTGTACTACCTGCACACATCTGATTTTCTTTAAGGAGCAAGTAATTCCACAGAGTCATGGAACATTTGAGTTGGAAGACACCTCAGTGACCACCTCATGCAAATTCTGAATTGACTGACTGCATTTCAGGCAAAGGGCCGGACCTCTCCAGATTCACCTCCTTTCCAAAAATAAAGAAATTGTACCAAAGCGATTTGTCATTTCCAGTAATTGCAAAGTGCCTCTTCCTATGGAGTGCTGGAAAAATACTAAAAGGGCAAATGGCAGCCCCACAGATGTTACACCACGGGCCCTGGTGCCATAAATCCATTGGCACTGCACAAAAGTCACAATAGTTTACAACTTTTATTTTAGGCCCTTTTTTCCGGTCCAAGCATTATTTTGTARAAGGTGTTACGCAACTCCAGGCACTCGAAGGTTCTCACTCCTGATTTGGCAGCCACAACCTCTCTCCTTTTTCATCCATGGGTGAGTTAAACCCATATTCCCCAAGGATGAGCCCSTTTTGTTGGACAGACAAAACTCCTACAACTCTGCTGCTGGTTGCAGGAGTCAAACCAGGACTGAATAAGGGGTTAGAACCCCTCCAGGAGGGCTTGGTTCCTCTCTCCAGGAAGGTGTTGCTGCACTATTCCCACTTTTCCTGCCTCCAAAACCACCCCAAAGTGCTGGGGGAAGCTGGGGGAGATGCAAAGCGTGGCTGGAGGACACGGCACAGATCCCAGACAAAGGTGGAAGGAAATGTACCAACGCAATTCACTCCTGAGTAATTTACTGAGTAATTTACTGAGCAATTTACTGAGTAATTTACTCCTGGGCTGCTCCTTTCCTTACTCCTGCCCCACGCTCCTTTCCGTGCTTTCGTCTGAAGCGCCGCGCTCTGACTAAACTCCCGCTTCCTGGAAATGCCACCAGTGCATCCTCTTCCTCTCCCAGTGGGAAAAATGGGATTAATTCCTCAGGCATTGCTCACACACACACTGAGAATCCTGGAATAACCTGGGGTTTCTGGTGGGTTTTAAACAAGATCAATATAATGTCATATATATATATATATATATATATATATATATATATATAATAATCAATATAACGGCATGGCCATGTGAGCTCAGACCTCATCCCACAGAATAAGACATCCAGGTGGTGAAGACTTTCAGGATCTGCTCAGCACCTCCCAGGATCTAGGTTTATCACTCACAAAATTGCCAGGAATTATTTCAGACAAAGCCAGCTGATCCCACAGACCGATTTTGTAGGTAACACTGAAATACTGCAGCCCACCAGGCAAACAATACAGAACATTCCTAAAAAACCTCTTTTTACACCAAAATGCACTGTATGAAAGATCAGAGTCAACTAAAAGTGCTGGGTAAATAATGTACATTACATAACTTTGTTGGAACTACTTTTCCTTTGAGTTGGAAATTCAATTTTATTTTTTTTAAAAAATCATATTAAACCTGGAATGTTGATTAGTATCCCTTATGAAATGAGACACTGACATATTTAACTTCAACAGGCACAGAATTTTCCTATTTCAGTGGGTCAAGAAATTATCACCAGTGCAGTCCAGAAATCTCCTGGCTTATGGTGCTCTGCTTTGCTGCTCACACTGACTGAGAGAACATCAAATCCTGCTCAGGATTTGCCCAGAAACTCCTGGCTAATGTTCTCTGCCAACCACCTGATACACATCAGCACAGATTGTGGCTGGGGATGATGCAGGATTAAAAGATATGAGGAAATCTTCACAGTTTCAGGCACTCAACTATCTATAATTACCAGGTATTGGCTTGGTCCTCACATGGAAAATTTGCTTTTTAACTTCTCTTAATAACAGAGAGCATGAATACCCACCTTTTAATGYCCATCTTTTATTCTATTTAATAAAATATTATTTTCAAAGCATTATGGCACTTACAATATTTATACAATAACACTTTGAGAGTGTCATATCTAAAAGAATATAAAACCAAAACAGCTACACAACCCTGAATATRTTTTTAAATTACTTAAGGGATTTCTCTGAAGATCTGTACTTTTTCTCTCTAGGGATTTCCTATTTCTACAAAAAAGGTTTTGGGGTCTTATTTTTTTKGGAACATATGAAAGAGAAAAAGCAGAATTTTTAGTAACACTATGGGTTCACCTGTACTGTGATTTTATAATGCTGAGGGCTGGACCAGGAGCAGAAGATGACAATTCTTGCCCTCTTATTTGGGAGCGTCACAGTARGACCAAGTTGGAGCAGTCCTTAAATTCATAAAAAAATATAAAACAAACCAATAAATCCTGACAGAAAAAAAAAMCCCAAAAGTAAAAGTTCAGAGCAGGAAACACAAAAATACTTAGCAGACAGTACAAGCTTCAGACAAAAATTGCCTAAAGGAACATGAAAAATATTTGGAGTATTTTAACAGAGGTGAATATGTAGCAAGGAACAGAAACACCAGTTGAAAATCAACTTCAGCTGTGGATAACAGGGAAAAAATTGCAAATGCAAGGTAAGTACAACAAAAAAAATTCCTTTTTCTAAGGACTGCTAGAAACTGGAATGCATTATCAGGGGAGAGGTGTCACTTGARTCATTTARGACTGGAGCAGACAAARCCTGGAAAAAGSATCACAGYAAAAATAAATATATATAGCAATGATTAAACTGCCATAGAAAGAAATGACCTTAAAAGGTCTTTTCCATCTGCAATTTCTAAGATTTTATGAAATATGAGTAATGYTCCACTTTGGTGTCTGTGGCAATTTCCTAACCCAACCCTATCCGTGTCAGAATGCAGGGCACTGCTGGCAAAAGGATTATTACAAAATAATGAGGGATATTTTGGGAATGGGAAGCACTGAGCAGTGCCCAGCTGAGGTGAACTCAGCTGAGAGACCATGGCAGGAAGAGAAACCCTGGCTCAAACAGAAACTCTGGCTCTGAGCTCACTGGCACCTTCCTGGCAGTGGAGACAAAGCGCATCGGAGACACTCAGCTTTTGGGTGGAAAAAGCCAAATTCCAGAGCCATAAACCAATGCCTGCTGCCTGAAATATCCCTCTGCACTGGCAGGATGCTGGCAGGGAACAGCAGCTCCCAGCCAGGCTGCAGCCAGCACTGGTGGCCAGCACAAGGGGCAAAGCCGGCGCAATGGGGGACGGATAAATCAGGTGATTGCTCACAATGGAAGGATGAGTGCAGAATCAATTATCCTCCCTGCTCCTGGAACTGCACAGATCCCTGCCCTGGACAATGGGATTCACTGCTGCATCCCTCTGCTCACTAATGGCAGCAGGAAATTTTGGCTCTGACGTCATGACACTCCCAAATCCTTGTGCTTTTGTGACTTCGAGCAATTCCCTTTGAGCTCCTAGGAAATACCCTTAATTTCAGGTCCTGATTGAAAAGCCGTTTAGTTCCCTTGGTCCAGTTTTAAACTTTTTTTTTKCTCATTTCAGTGCTCTGACTCTATGCTGTTTTTCTTGGAACTGGGGGAAGGAAATTGGTYGGTTTCATCCGTGAAAAACAGAATTTCAAGCCCCACATCTTCTCTTTCTTCTTCTTAACAATCAGAAGTGAAATGGAGCTGCACAGATCAAACCTGCCCATCTAACTCAGCAAAAGGTGGTTCCACCCCACTGCACAGCTCTGATTTACTCATCTAGAAATTATTTATTTAGCTCACAACTGCAGGGTTTCCACAACATTGCCACATTTTGCTCTGATAGACTTGAGGGAATATGGAAACTTGAGGGTATATAGAGCACTTCAAGTCCAGGGGTGCAGCAACAATAACTGCAGCACGTCTCTGTAGTCAAGAAAAAAGAATTGTTTCGCAACTGCTCTGAAGTGGGTTTTTCTCGCCTTTCCCCAATTTTGTTTGCTCAGGCTGTGAAATGGGGAAATCTTGACCTTTCAACCCCRTGTGACCTACCCTGAAAAAGAAATCATTATTCATCACATTTATTTTCTGGAAAAGCAATAGAAAGTCTTTATTGCAAGGCCGGGCATCAATTTCAACACCCCTTTTWAATTTTTTTTTTTAATTTCTAAAGGTCATGAATTCCATTCCACTCATTCTTTACTCTGTGTGCTGGGGATAGTAAGAAATATCCCCTTCCTGAAGGGGACTCAGCACTAAGGAGAATCACAGAATTATTTAGGAGGTCAGCTGGTCCAGCCCTACCTCAAAACACTAAAGAAGGCATTCTTTAATTCCTTGCTGCCATTCAGGACTCTACTCGGGATAAAATGCTCAGGAAAGTCTTTAATAATTTGTTCCCCATGCCCTGAGTATGTTCCTCCAACACTGCCTGTCCCAAGTTCCTGCAGATCTTAAGAAACTACAGATACAGCAATTTTTAGTTGTAGTTTTTAACTGGGTGCTTTTAAATTTAAGCTTTTATTTGCTTACAAATGTCTAAATAATAAAAAAAGAAGTAGCGAATAAACCACATTTTACTTGGCCTTGCACAGAGCTGAGAAGAGCAGGGACTCAATAAAAAAAAGGGGAATACTCCTTTGAAAATGAACCACAAAGAGTGTCAAAATGACCTGCAAGGGGTTTCAAATTCTCCACTGAAGGGGCACTGAGACATAAACGAAATTTTTAATTTGTCAAGTAAAATAAAATTGCTGAGAAGGAGCATGGAGGAATTGCTGACATAACTCTGTATAAACGTGTGTGCACTGTTTGTAAAGCATCACCACATCCCAGAATTTAAAGCCTGGCTACAAACTGGACGGAGAATCCCGTTTTTACAAGGCATTGCATGGAAAAGACAAGGGGCCATGGGTACAAATCACTCCTGGGGATATTCCAGTTGGACACAAGAGGAAAATTTTTCATGAGAACAATCAGCAATTGGAACAATCCCCCCAGGGAAAAGTGCTGGATTCCCAAACACTGGGCACTTTTAAGATTTGACTGGACAGGGTGATCCTTGAGGTCCTTTCTGGCCTGCTGTTTTGGGGTTTTGTGAATAGAGAAATTATACTGGTTGCTGTGTGCTCACAGCTGAGGATAAATGAAGATTTGCTGCCACCTACATACTGCTTTCCTCATGAATTATTTTAAAAAAAAAAAAAAAAAATAAAAAAAAAAATTAAAAAAAAAAAAAAAAACCAAAAAAATAACCAACCTGTAGAATCCGGATAGACATGTAAACGACAGCATGCTATACTTTGTTTATGAAATAATCCCTCATGACATGGCCAAAAAAACCACAATCATGACATACAGAATCATCACTAACCCCTGTAATTTCTTTCTTTAAAAGGTGTGAGTCAAAATGTTGTGTATCTGCATTTCCCCAGGATATTTTGATAGCCAGGTATTCTTTTAAAGCATGGCAGCATTTTTACTTCCATTTTTTTCTCAGATGTATGCACAGGATGCCTGCAACCTGTAGGTTAGACAGCACTTTTGGCATGGGAGAGAAAAGAATTAAAAAGTAAAGCGAATGGGAGGAAAAATATGATTTCTTTAGTTTTTTTTATGGGAAACAAAACCAGAATTGCAGATGCTGTGAATTGAACAGCTGTGGTTACTCCTACAGAGGTTTTCAGCTGCTCACCTAAATACTTGGATTAATATTTATGGCAGGTAGCAGAGAATGGAAGGGGATCCAGACAAATGTCTGCTCTCACAATGTAATTTTTCATTCCTTAAAATGCTCCCAAACCCTGCAGGATCTGGCTGAAGGGAAATAAAAGCCTTGCAGACCTTTTATTGTGRATGTTTATTGGGTGTCTGTTCCTTCCCCCAAATTCCAGGAGGCTCAGCWGCCGCGCTGGATCCCGGGGGCGCTTTCAGGAGCTCAGCACAGACTTAAACWCGGCAGGAATGAGTAAATGTTCCTCTGGAAACAGGCTCTGCTTAGCAAAGGGCTCCCTCTCCTGCTCCTGCTGAAACCAAACAGGCTGTGCAGAAAGGGAATTGTGTGAATGCTGCTCGGCAGGGATGGAGCACAGGGTGGCAGTACACGGCAGAGAGAGGACAGAGGGACACCCCCCCTCCAGCCCAGCTTGTGCCTTTYAGCTCTTGCTGACAAAGGTTGAGAGGTGTCAGTGTCCAAAAACACCTGAATGAATCACAGAATTATGGAATTGTTTAGGGTGGAAAAGATCTCTGAGATTACCCAGACCAACCATTATTCCAGGATTGCCATGGGTGACCATGGGTCACCCCTTAACCCTGTCCCYAAGGGCCACATCCGCACCTTGTCTGAACACTTCCAGGGATGGTGGCTCCACCACTGCCCTGGGCAGCTGTGTCAGTGCCTGACCACCCTTTCTGTGAAGAAATTTCCCTGATATCCAATCTAACCCTGCCCTGGACCAGCCTGAGGCCATTCCCTCTCCTCCTGTCCCTGTTCCCCGGAGCAGAGCCTGACCCCTCCCGGCTGTCCCCTCCTGTCAGGGAGTTGTGCAGAGCCACAAGGTCCCCCCAGAGCCTCTTTTTCTCCAGGCTCAGCCCCTTTCCCAGCTCCCTCAGCTGCTCCTGGGGCTCCAGACCCTTCCCCTGCTCCGTTCCCTTCCCTGGACACGCTCCAGCCCCTCAATGTCCTTCTGGCCACGAGGAGCCCAACACTGAYCCCAGGACTGGAGGTGTGACCCCAGCAGTGCCAGCACAGGGGGACAATCCCTGTTGGAGCGGCCATTTGTGAGGAGACGGGGAGAGACACATAAACGACCTCGTAGACTTGGTTGTACGTGCTATCTCATCCGCTTTATTAACGGAAGCCGAGGATTTTTATACCCTTGGCTCGTAATGGCDGCGGCAGTTAGACGTAACGCTTTTTGTAACAGGAATAACGGTAACTTAACGTAGAGAAGCTCTTACTAACACTCCAAATTTCCTTATATGGTAGCTCTGCCGTTGCAGGGGGCTCGCGCTGACTACCCTCGCCACAGGGTTATATTGTGGCTTCTCACGGCCTCGCGGGCGCTCGAGATAGACCCGACTGGAACTGTTACAGCGCCTGCCGGCTGTCAGCCAACGGTGGCCAACGGCACCGAATATTCCAGAGCCTTCACAGATCTTCTCGGCCCTTACCAGGCCTAGGCCTCATAATGGCTTACCACAAATCCCTGCCCTTCTCCTGCTGCCACAGGCCAGGGGTCATTGCCCATCCTGCCCATTTGGGCCCTCCTGGCTCGTGTCCAGCCACTGTCACCAGCACTCCCAGCTCCTTTCCCACTGGGCAGCTTCCCAGCCACCCTTCCCAAGCCTTTAGGGCTGGATGGGATTGCTGTGACCCCAGTATGGGCCTGGAACTTGGCAAGTGGGAYGCCTCAGGATTTCAGCKTCTCTGCTTCCACGTCTCTGCAACCCTGTAATTCTTTAGTGGGTAACTCCAGACTCCAGTGCTGAGCTCCTCCTCTCCCATTTTCACACAAAACAATTCCTCTCCAGCCCCAAGGACACCTCCCTGTGCCAGGCCCCAAGAGATGGAAACAACAGAGAATTGGGGGGAGCCAACTTGGAGTCAATGACTCCATTGGCTGAGCTGCAATTGGAGGACTCAGCCCCGATGTGCAAATGGACAAAAGTGAGAAAGGGTGAAAAACCCGTGAGCCATTGTCCATTGTGGGTGTAGCCCCTGGGTGGGCTGGGACTGCCCTGAATGGTCCTGAAGGCCCTGGTTTGGATTAGAACTGCTTTGGACTCTCTGAATTTTGTCCAGCCTGTTTCAAGGAGATGGATCAGGCACCAAATGGAGCTTTTACTGGAGTTTTCCTGGTCAGACACAGCCTTCCCACACAATTCCATCCAATCCACCGTGCCTTGGAAGCTCATCCTTAATGAACTACACATCCACTGACCATCCAACACCAGGAACACACTCCGGGCTCTCAGCTGTGCTGGGGAGCTGCCAAAGCCCCCTGAAGTCGTTCCCTACCCCAATTAACACTGAGTGTGAGGCAATAACCCATCCTGAGCTGGGGCAGGATGGAGTGATGGGGCAGCACCACCTCACAGGTTCAGCCAAGCTAATTGAAACTACACAGTTTTAAGTCTAAAGTTTTAAGACTTTGGCCAATTTGGCCAAATTACACAGTAATCTTTTATAAATTAACTGAGCCAATGCACTGTGGAATGCTGGCAGCTTTTTTTTGGTTAATTTTTGGTTCCAGACAGGAAGCAAGTGCCACTCCTGGCTGCTCCAGTTCCAGCAGATTCCCAGTTTGATAATCCCCACAGCCCTTAACATAAATGTGGAGAGACCTCATATATAATCTCATATATAATTTCTTCCTTCTAGACAGGGCCCTCAATGTGGGGCATCTCAAAAGAAATTGAACTGGAAAACRAAACACCAATAATAATTTTAAGAAATCTGGCCAGAGTTTTAGTGTATAACTAAACAAAATGCCATGCCTCCCACTCTTAAATTCTACCCAGAAACAGAAAGAAATGAAAAAAAAAATCAATTAAAATGTAAGAGAGGGAAAAGCCAAAAAATCTATCTGGAGCTCACAGAAGGAGACACTTCTAAAACTTTTATATCAATATGAAATAGTGCAGAAGAATAATAAAAAATCTRTTTTGGCACAATATTCCTAGAAATACTCTCACCTGTGGCCTGACAAGCGACTCTCAGTTTTCTTGAGGGATCTTTCCTTCTTTTCTCTCCCAGCCCCTGAATGTCTGTGAGGGGCACTCACTTTAAGGCTTTTCTCACTGCTGTTTGCACAAAAGCTTGGAAGGGATTTTCTTTCTTCTGCCTTGCTCCTCTCCCTCTCAGACTGCAGCTTGGAGAAAAAATCATCTGGATCTTTGGGGACGCTCCTCGGTTTTTCAGAGGCAGAACTGGTGTGTGAGCTGGGCATAGTCTTTGATGCAAATTCCACACTGRATTTTGCTGGAGATCCTTTGTTTTCCTGAAAATCAGCACTTGGGACATTTGGGTCATGTTCCTCGTGCTCTTCAGACCTGAGCTGGGCTGAGCTGCTGATGCTCGTGGATCGTTTGGAAAGCCTCCTTTTTTGGGGATCCTGGAAAGAAGTGCCACCAAAGCCACAAATTAATATTTTTCCACCTTGAAAAAAAAACACAAAAAGCAAAGGAAAGTTCCAGCCACAAATTAATATTTTTCCACCTTGAAAAAAAAACACAAAAAGCAAAGGAAAGTTCCAGCAGTGACTTCTAGGCTAAACTATTTGTTTGTTAATAGTAATCAGCTTATGGAGTAAATCAGATTTTTTTAAAATCAGCAATAAAGAAGACAAACACTTGCACTTAAAATTTGATCAGTATTAAAAATGCTGCATTTCATTAAAATATGCTTTCTTTTACCCAAGAGCATCAACAAAACATCTCCTAAAAGCTTATCTTGAGGTTCTATCCAACTCAGGAAATCAAGACATATAAAATATTCACTGGTATTAGTGAATTAGTATTATTACAGGTATCTAGGCTTTACTTCTGATTCAGAGATACTTATAAAAATCCAACTAATTAATTTAACTTCCATATGCTCTTCAGCACTATCTAAATGTCATAGTTAAAGTATTTAAATTTCTCATTATTACAAGCTTAATTTTAGATTGGAAAAGTCTCTAGCTATACAAAAGCAGCATAAAGGAAAAAAATGGGCAATTATTTTTAAACTGTATTTTGAAAGCACTTATTGATGGAATATGGTCTGATTTGATCAATTCAGAAACACATTTTGAACTGAAAGCAATCTTCACTTCCAAACTGCCACTGATTAAAWGTGGAGTCTTGGAAAAACCAGCGTAAAACATAATGCGGAAGCAGAAAAAGCAATTTTCACAGGAAAATGGAAAACCCAATCTGTCAAGAGATATCAAGAATGGGAAAGATTTATAAAATAATTCAGTGACCTGAATTCAGTGACATGCAGTAGTTAGCTGCCTGCAGTGGTTATATCTGGAAATTCAGAATTAAGCAGAACAATTCTCATAACCTACCACACTTTTTCAGCCTGCAGATTTAAAGGATTAACATGCAGAAGTCATTTGAGCACTATTTGCAAATCATTTTTATCCCAGCAGCTTGGATATAAAATCCACGGGACAAGCCAAACATTTTGGTAAGTGCTGGGAATCACCTCTGGTGGACTTGCCACTGGTCCAGCCATCATTCCCCTGGCAACCAGACCAGCCCTGGGCCTTGACTTCTCCTTCCCTGYGGGCTTCAGCTCCTCAGAAATTGCAGCTGCTTTTGAATCCTCTTGGCTGTCTTTCAATTTTTTGTCCCAAGCAGAGGGTAGGTTACTGCTGTGTGTTGTCCCTGTGTGGCATTTTTCACTTCTGTGCTGATGTTTTCTGGCTGGAAGGTTTTTATCCAGCGGATTCTCAACATCATGTCTGCAAGTGAGAGAAAGGAAAAGCTTCAAACAGCAAAGTAATGCACAATTAAATTAATAAAGCCAGCTAGTGAAAGCACTGCTGTCAAATTAATTTACATTTTATCTCAAAACGGTAATCAAATGCAGTCATTTTTCACTTAAAAATCTGTATGCAGGACTTCAGGATGTTATTTCAGTATGATTATTATGAGTCATGTAATTGGTTAGAAGGTGTGCAACACTTTAAACCCATGCCAACTTATTACTATGTAAAATGGGTTCACACTGAAAAGGGGAAATTTACATTGGATATTGGGAAGGAATTCCTCCCTGTGAGGGTGGGGAGGCCCTGGCACAGGGTGCCCAGAGAAGCTGTGACTGCCCCTGGATCCCTGGAAGTGTCCAAGGTCAGGTTGGACAGGGCTTGGAAAACCCTGGGATAGTGGAAGGTGTCCCTGCCTTCTGATGATCTTTCAGGTGCCTTCCAACCCAAACCATTCTGGGATTGTATCACTGTGCACCACAGCAGAAAAGTGCGTTTTATATATTACTCCAGACAGGGTCTGAGCTACAACCTGCAGTTCCTGTTCCTTCTCCATCCATTTGGAAATTTGTTTACACTCCTGCTCACATCCTCTGTTCTCATGTAACTTCGACTGAACTCTACTGACCCCTCTCACTCCTTGCTCAGCTGTAGGACACTGTTCAAAAAGAGACACTTTAGTCATGGAAGTATTTTACTGAGTAGTTCCACTTCTATGAGACCTCTTTTGTGTCTGTTTATAAATTTATGTTCTGTGCAACCCAAAAATGCTTGCCTTCCTGAATACAGCTGTCCCTGAGTTGGTTTTTCATTCTGGGATGTTTTCCTCCATCCTAATTCACTGTAAAGCAGCTCAATAAACTGAAAACTTTTATACCACAAACTTACTCCTCTTATTTATCCCCTTTTTCCAGCAGTGTGTCCCATGCTGTGAGGACACTGAAGGGAGCATGATCCAGCTCTGGGAGCAGCATCTACCTCTGGAATCGTGAGGAAATCTGGGGACTGCTGCTCCTGACCCAGGACCTCATAACCCCTCACTGGCAAGGGGCAGAGTGGGATTGTTCCAACACTCAAATAAATCTCCAAAAGGAAAGTCAAAAGAAGGCTGGTTAATAAGGAACCAGTGCAGAGTCCTGTGTGATTGCACTCTCCACCCCTGAAAGCATCGTTAAAAATTACCCAGTCAGTTGAAATTAAAGCTAATTTCAGGCTCTGGCTGGCTGACCTTGGCAATCCCTGATTTTTCCTTGCCCATAGGGGATGGCAGTGGTGAGGATGACCCAGAGCTGTGCTTTGCTGTGGTGTTTCCCTGASTGGATCAGCTTTTGGGCTGAAAAGGAACATGGCTGAGCGAACATTTCAACCTGCCCACAATAATCCCTGTTATGGCAACTCTGCAGCAACAGGACAAGGGCTGATGGCTTTAAAAATGCCARAGGGCAGGGACAGATGGGATATTGGGAAGAAATTCTTCCCTTCGAGGGTGGGGAGGCCCTGGCACCCTTCCCTTTGAGGGTGCCCAGAGAAGCTGTGGCTGCCCCTGGATCCCTGGCAGTGCCCAAAGCCAGGTTGGATGGGGCTTGGAGCAACCCTGGGATAGAGGAAAAGGGTGGAATGGGATAGGCTTTAAGGTCCCTTCCCATGTTAACCCCCCTGGGCACTGCTGTGCCCTCCCAGAGCAGGCTCAGGAACTCCTCTGACGCTGGGAGAGATCCATAAAAGGGAAAGGAAAAAAAAGGAAGAAAAAGGAAGAATAAAGCCATTGCATCGCCTCCTTTTCAAGTGTTGCTTCTGAGCTCAACTAAAAACATCTTGGTTTTCTTTTCCTATAAGAAATGACTTCATGGGGTTTTTTTTTTAAATACTGATGCCCAGACTTGGCACCTTGGGACATGCTGCATTTAGGATGAAGAATAAAACCTGATCAATTCCCTGAGAGTGGAGGCTGGRAAGGCAAATTACACTTCTGTAATTCCCACTTTAAAAGCTTTCCAAGGAAGCACAGGGCTGTTAATCCTCTTTGAGGCATTAATAAATGGAAAACTTGGTAACATGCTATTTTCAGGTATTCTGCAAGATCTGAACCTGCACTATTTGTACCAACACTGAATTTAAGACAGTAAGCCTTGCTTCTGCTTGTATAAGGCTTTTATACACTTGTAATTTGAGCACAGGTGGTTTGTATCCCATCCAAACCTGCTTCAATTTTTGTATTTTAAATTTTAAAGGCATAAAATCTCCTGTTTCTTTGTGTTTCAGTGACTGAAAGATATAAATGAGGTTCTCAATCTTCYTAATTGTTGGGGAACATAAAAAAGCATTTCTGAAGGGTGGCTCGTACAGGAGATTTTAATAATCTGCAAAGTTAAGCTTTGTGTAAAGAGGATACCCAATAAACCACAGTAGAGCTGGAGATAYAAATGATAAAACATTTAACACTATTTCCCTTATTGAAAAAGAAACAACCAAATACACAAAGAGAAATAATTCAGACTGTACCTGGAGGCCTGAGTTTTGCTCTCATCCAGGGCATTGGCATTCCCGTGATCCTCCTCGGGGAGCTCGGGAGGATGGGATGCTGAGCTCTTACTCTGAGGAGTTGACAGGGCAGAGCTGGAACCGCTGCTCCTGGAAGTCCCCCGGTGCTCCAGGAAGTAATTAGTAATAATTTCCAGCAGTGTTTTCAGTGGGTTTTCCTTTGCCTGGCCAAAAACAGAAATAAAAGTTCTCGGTCACTACTGGAACACTGTGTTAGTCTTGCTGCAGAGCATTATTTATACATTATTTTCACACTGTACAACATGCATCTGAATATTTTAACTATTTCCTAGAGTCACCTGTGGGTGTACCCCAGGTGTGGCTGCASAAACAATGCAGGGAACTGTGAGATGTCAGCCAGAGAATATCGAGAGCTCGAAGGTGCTGCTGTGTTATGTGAAGGAAACATGACACAAAAAACCAACCTGATTTCTGGCTCATTTTAGCTAAATATTACAAAGCGTGGTAACTGTGTTGGAATGCACCTCTTCTACCCTGGCAGAGGGTTTTTGGAAGTGACATTTACACACTCATACCAAGACACCTCATGCTGCTGCCCAAAAGCATCGTGGTCCCTCAAGCCATGAGTGCACTGTTGATATTGCATTTTAAAGGGTAATAAATGCCAGAAGTGTGGTGTTTATCTTCTCTCCCATGCATAAAAATGCAAACAGAAACAGGCACATCAGGATACTCCACCCTGTGCCCTGCACCCCCTCACCTTGTTGTGTTTGTACAGCGAGTGCAGGTGCAGCACATTCCGGAGCTCATTCCTGTTGTTGATGCTGAGGGCAGAGCGGGGAAGCTCCCGGTCCATGGTGGTGATGGTTTTCTTCAAACCCTGAGAAGGAAAAGGCTCAGTCACCAAATCTTTGACTCTTGGTTCTGTTGGGTGCCACATGAAACTTGGGGATGGCAGCAATTTGTAAGCAGGTGACCCCCAAAACCTGGGCTGTCACGGTACAATCCTGCATTCTGACAGCCCACAGATATTTAAATAACTCASGTGGCTATGAGAGATAGAAATTACTGAGCACAGAAAAATAAAAACCAGCTGCTAAACAGCCTTGTAAAACTGATGGTCTGGATGAAGAGCCCTGAGTCGGAATTATTCCAACCAGCCTCAGGCTGGAAATCAGTCAGACCTCCTTTGTATCAGCTGATTTGGGACCTTCAAATTTCCTGTGGTCAGCACCCATGAGCACCTCAGAGACAAAATCTATGGGCATCTCACTTTCYGGAGGGAAGAACTGATTTATCACAAGCTGTATCCCAGACTAATTTAAGTGCTACAACACAAGACTACTATTTTGAGACTGAAAGCCCTGATTCCTCCTCTGAAGGGTGATTGTCACACCAAAGGATTTATTTTTCTGCTGACAGAGTGTCTGGCTCAGATTTATAAAATTAAGGCCAAGCTGTGATAAACAAAGGATCATTCTCACTGAAGGCTCTGATGTGTATGAAAGATTTGGGGGGAAGGAGAAACACAAAGGATTATCAGTGCCCCTTGTTTTGAAAATGTGAATTTGGAGATGGGATGCAAAAGATGAGGCTAAAGTTTGTGCAGCACTTAATGAGACAGTGGCTGTTTAACTTTTTATATAAAATAACTCATTTCTGACACTGGAAGTCTGGTATTAGCAGTATTCCCTTAGGATTGAACATGAACACAAGGTAATAGGCAATGCTAAATGGAAATGTGAAGGTGTTTTTCAGTCTGCTCAATCCCACACTCTCCACATCCCTTTGTGGTCCAAAACTCCCTCTATAGCATTAATTTTGTGACGGGTATGAGGGCCTCTTTCCTCCCCTTATCCCAATTCCCAATCCCCCCAATAAATGGGTTTTCTGCTGAGTTATTACTGAAAACTGGGGGGGAAAATACAGGTTCTGTAGAACTACTACTGTTAGGAAAATTAATCCTCAAACACCACAGGCTTATGTTCAAAAAGCAGAGAGAGGAGTCTTGCAACTTTATTCTAATAAAGGGAGATGCCATGGGACATTTCCATGGGGTCTCTCTCATTGCTGGAAGACACAGCCCCCATTTTATCCCAATTTCCCGGCCACAGTTCCCTCTCTCTTTCCCCATTGCTGAGGGATTGGAGAGGTACAGAACTCCCAAATCCTCTAATACAG
>NW_026623367.1:1401296-1421062 GCF_030028575.1 Malurus melanocephalus
TGATTATTCCTTTATTTTTAATAACTGTGCATAGTTACTTGCAGTGGAATGCTTCTGCGCTAATGCAACCTTTAACCGTGCGTGTGCCTTCAGTAAAATCACGCTGTCCTTGTGAAACTGGATAAAGTGATAAAGCGTGTGCATGCCCCAAAAAAAAAAAAAAAAAAAGTGGCTGCTGAATTAAACTGGGTCTCTCACGCTTGCAGTGTCTGAGGTGGGAGGTTCATCACCTGAGCTTTGCCTTACAGGTTATTACACCTACATTAGCTGATAATACAGTGTGATCAAGGCAGGGGTTGTGGCAAGTGACACTTGGGGGTCTGATTAAGGCACCCTGTGCCCCTGGGTATTGAGATGCTACAGCCTGGCCAGTGTCTTCCTAAATTTGGCCACTGTCCTGTGGGTAATTTTCCCAATCTGTCTCAAATTTCCCTTGCTACAGCTACAAGCTGTTCTGTCTCACCCCTTTAACTGCATCCTCTGAGGCGAGTCTGGCTCTGTGGTTTACTTAACGCACATTCAATAGCTGTAGAGCATAAAAAGCCTTTCCAAGTCTTGTATTCCCTTCTTTTCACCAAGTGATGCATGTGATCCCTCTGATGAATGGATGGTCAGTCAGAGTTCGGGGCAATGTTGTGGTTCCTGCTCCAGCATCGTGTAGGGTCCAGGCTGGAGCTCTCACTGTGGTGTACCTGACCTGTSTCCTTTCCCTTTCAGAGTTCCCTAAATAATTCCAGGTGTTTTGCTAAGCTCAGTTACTTCTCTACCTTTATTTTGTTAAACTTCTCTGACTTGATGAAGTTTTGGAATACAGTACATGTTCCCAGTGTGGTTTCATTTATCTCAGGGCATTCTGGAAGTGATTTTCTGTGAGTTTGTGATATCCTCCCCCAGAGAAGCTGCAGCTTACTGCTTCCTACAGCCTCCAGCCCTGCCAGCTCCATCCCTGACCCTGGGAAGGACCTTATGGAAACTGAATGATGGAGATTGTCATCGGAACTGGCTGAGTCTTTTGCCAAGTTAAGCTGAGTCTGAGGTGTTCAATTTTCTGTGGAGCCTGTGTGGTGGACTACTCTCGTGTTAACCACTTAACCACCTGCATGACTTTTKGGAGATGAGATTCACATTCCCTGGGATTCCCTTTCTCCAAGGTCTTCAGAATGATTTTTGGTTGGATTGAGTGGCAGTGTCTGCTGAAGTGTGATGCCCCTGAGGCTCAGRGATTCCTGCCCACCTCATCCCTATGGTCCCAAAATTTGATTATTCTCCTTCACATCAATGCCAGCCCCCTCCAGCACAGCAAGCCCAGGTAGGCTGCGGGATGCTCTGTGATCCAGAGCTTGAATGGTTTCACCGAGCTCTGACCCTACCCCTGGGCACTGAATCACTTCTTTCCTCATCCATCAGAGAATCCAAAGCAGTTCTGTTCATTGCAGGGCCTTCAGGGCCATTCAGGGCAGTCCCGGCCCACCCAGGGCTGCACCCACAATGGACAATGGCTCACGGGTTTTTCACCCTTTCTCACTTTTGTCCATTTGCACATCGGGGCTGAATCCTCCAGTTGCAGCTCAGCCAATGCAGTCATTSACTCCAASTTGGYTCCCCCCAATTCTCTGTTGTTTCCATCTCTTGGGGCCTGGCACAGKGAGGTGTCCTTGAGTTTGGGGCTGCAGAGGAATTGTTTKGTGTRAAAATGGGAGRGCAGGAGCTCAGCACTGTCTGTGGAGTCTGGAGTTACCCACTAAAGAATTACAGTATTACAGAGACATGAAAAATACAAAAGCTAAAATCCTAAGGCATCATCTTAAAGTTTTCATTGAACATCGTGGTATCTTTAAACACCATTATTTTCCAGAGTGGGTAACACTCAATGGCTGTAACAAATTYTAGTTTTCAAAAGGCACCTGCAGTTGGATGACAATTTTATGCTGGATAATTTGGGATACAATAAAGTATCCCAAGTACCAATGCAAAGTAATTAGAACAAAACTAATTATGTACAGCTTGTATAATTGCACACAGCTATGTGTGTACTGTATTTTGTTGACTCCCTTTGTTCTCTGCCCTGTGCTCTGGAGAACATAATTGCACTTAAGCTTGATGTTTTATACTCTKTTTAAGATGAAGGTTGTTTGTCTGGTTAATGTTCCTGTGGTTTTTTTTTTTGTAGAAATGCAGAACATTTCATTGTATGTAACAACAGAAAGTGAGATGTATTCAAAGAAATCTAAATGTGAAATCTAGAAACTTTTTGTGAACAAAAGGCATTTTTGTAAATAATTTTGGTTATTGGAAAGTGGCTGATTTGTAAGGGAAAGGACTTGGCTGGTATTTGTGGTGATGTACAACAAAGTTGTAYAATCTGCTTGTTGCCAAAGCAATTTTTTTTGGTCCACAGTTCTTTCTTTTTCTGTTGTCTGTCTCTTTTTCTCAGGCCTTTGCTCATTCAGAGGAGTAGGGGGAAAACGAGTTAAAAGCACAAGAAAGAAACAGAAGAGTCAGACTTGTGAATACACCCAGAGCTATAGAACAGAGAGTGTCTTAGCTGGGACAGAAATTGGAAATTAAGTTTCCTGAGGACACAGGACAGACTGCACTGACCATGAGCACAAAGACAGACACACTGGCCAGCCCTGGCTGCACAAACTCAGCCCCTGGGAACTCCTCACCTTTCCTGGATCTCACCTTTTCTTTGTGCCAGCGGTGCCAGAAATGTGTGTGACGTTTCCCATGCACAGACCATGTGGATGTGATTTGGTGTGATCTGAACCCCCCAGAGCCACGGGGATGAGCAATTCCCCTCAGGCACTTTTCCACAATTCACAGGCCATGCTCCTTTTGGATGTTCTTCCCAGGACACTTCACTTGCTGACTGCCAACACCTCCACAGACTGTCCTTTTCCACAGACTGTTCTGAACAACCACCCTCCTCTTGATGCACTCAGAAATCTCTGCTGRTAGGACTCATTTCATCATTTCCCCTCAAACTGAAGGGAAGCTGACCAGTTTGTGGGTCTCTGGGTGGAACTTTTGGGCCTCTTTTTGAACACAACATTTGTCTTTCACCGGTGGCTGAGGAACTCCCTGGGTGTCCACAGCTGTTCAGAGATGATGGACAGCAGCCTTGCTATGATCCCAGTGATGTCTGAGARAAGCAGCACTTCTTTCATCCATTAAAATCCTCTACAAACATGAACTGTGGGTGAGCTCTGGTTTCTCTGACACCATCTCCATGTGCCTTGGCAGTGTTTCTAAATTCCWCCCTTGTCCCCTGCAATCTCTCACAGAGCTCCAGGCATCCAGGCCTCTTGTGTTGATGTTCTCATGGTGTCCCTTGACCCATGTGAAGAAGCAGCAAGTGCCCAAGGGCTGGATGAGCCTGGAGCTTCTCCTCAGCATCCCTGATCCAAGCCCAGGTGAAACAGCAAATCTCCCTGGACAGGGAGGTGGTTCTTTGTCATCTTCGCACCACAATCAGGTGCCAGACCCCAGAGTAGAAGCTCTGAAATAATTTGGAGTCCTGGTCACCACCAATGTGGGCAGATAAATGRTTTGATTCTTGGCCACCATCTGAAATGTCTTTGGAAAGAGGAAGAAACTGCCCTTTGAGGCYTCCTGAGAGAAGCTGGCACAGGTTTCCCAGAGATGAATTGATGCCCCATCCCTGGAAACATTCCAGGTCAGGTTGGGCAAGGTTCTGATCAGCCTGATCTGGTTGAAGATGTCCCTTGTCATGACAGGGGTTTGAACTAAATGAGCTTTAAAGGTCCCTTCCAACCCAAACCCAAACCCAAACCCAAACCCAAACCCAAACCCAAACCCAAACCCAAATCCAAACCCAAACCCAAACCATTCCATGATTCTACGATGCTTGCCTTCCCTGGAATTGCCTTGGGGCTGACTTTCCTTTGTCCCCTGTGGAACTTGAAGTGTTTGTTGTTTCTGTGTGTTCTTTGTGTGTGTTCTGGGTCATTTGAGATCTTTGGAAGGAAGGATTGGGAGCTGGACCTTGATGGTCTTYGTGACTCCTGTCCACCTCAGGGGATTCTGTGATTCTCAGAATGTGCATTGGCAGTAAAGATGCACTTAAATGGATTTTTAWAGGTTTTCTGGATGGTGTGGTAGCATCTTGACAGATTTGACCAGAATCTGTGGTGAAACAGGTTATTTTGTGTTTTAAAAAAAAAAAATACTGTATGTAGTTATAGTTTCACCCTGCAATTTAAATCTCTTTTCTTTGTGTCACCTCATATAAAGGATTGATCTTTGCATGCCTGCATTCTATATATATAATTTTCTCTCCTCTGTGATTCATGTTCTCTGATTCACATGAATAATTTTCTCCTTTACATTTTTTTTTTCCAAGATAAATTATTTAATGCAACAGTACTTGAAATGCTCCATTTTAAGCCTTAAATTAACCTTGGATGTGAGGCATAGATTGGCAACATTGTACTAGGGAATAATTTCTATTAAATAATTGACAGAGTCTTTTAAAGTGGTGCTTAAGCTCTTGAAGGCTGTGACACCCCCTTCAATTTATAGAATTTGGGTTTGAGCAAAATGATGCATTTAGCATGAATTTGGCTCATTAGTGCAGGTATTTATTAGAAAAAAATCCATTTCAGTTCTGCGATTCTACATTTTATATAAAAATGTACAGTAGTTTGTGTTGGCTGTGACCAGGAATAYAGGAAATCACTGCTGATATGCTGAAAAAAAAAGTATTAAAAGAGGGAAAGTGTTTTTGAGGTGAGTGACCCGCCCTTGCCAGCAGCTTTGCAGGTTCACATTGCAGAGAATGAGACCCATKCTGGGGGTTTGGTTTGGTCCAGAATTTCTGGAGCTGATCCTCTGCAGAGGATGTGGGAATCTRTGTCAGAAGAGCCCAGAAAAGGAAATTCTGAATGTTTTTGCTACATTTTCTCCATCAAGCATTCCCGGTGATTCCTTAACTGGCCTCCTGCCTTTAATGCTTTTCAAGAACTTCTTACCATAAAGTTGAGTATCCACTGTAAAGTGCTGTTCTAATTAATTTCCATCCKCTTAATTTCTTGTTTAGCTTTGACCTGCCATGATTTATGCTTTTCTGCTTTCTGCATGTGGGCAAGCTTTCCACTCCTTCAAATTCTGATCTTTTCCTTCAGGCTCCTAAACTCCCTACTGAGCAAAGCAAAAATTAATTGGCTTTTCTTTCTTCTTTTTTTCCCTTTTATCCATGTTTTATCTGGGCTTCCAACCCAGTATTCTGTGTAGTCCTTGGATTGTTTGTAGATGTGATAGTTCTTGCTTTTAGGGCTGTTCTTTTCATCATTTTCTAGTCTAAAAGCCTCATTTCTACATTGTTCCATTTCTTCACATTTTTTTTTTATTTAGTGATTGTTTCACTCACCAGCTCTTTTGTGCAGCAACCTAATTTTGTAGTGAAAACCACTAAAAAAATACAGCTTTTCCAGTGGTTCCACTTGAGCTGTTTTCCAAGCACCACTTGAGTCTAAATCCAGAACAGCATCTTTTACATGGATTCTTCATGTATGGGTTTTTCGAAAAGTTTTGGGTTTGCATCTCACCCTGAAGAACTGCAGACCCCTTCTGTGAGTAGGTGATTTAACTGCTCTCAGTCCAAAATTTGCACTTTCTGTGCTCCAGCATTTCGTGGTCACTGTTACTGCCTTGGTGGAGATCCAGCTCCTGTGCTACACTGGAATTAGATTATTGGGATTYCTGGACTGAAGGGTTCTTCCACACTTCTCTTTTCCTATGAAATCTTCCTGCTATTACACTACAAACATTAATAACTCTGTAATAATTCAGCCAGAGCACAATTCACCTGTTTGAGGCAGCTGCAATTCCACCCCTGGAGCCTGCTGTGGCATCTCCCTCCAGAGAATCTGGAGTTTCAAGAGAACATTTTTCAAATATCWTTTGATGCCTATGTTTATCAGACCTACCTTCACTGAACTGCTGGAAATCAGAGGTAGAAGTGACTGGAGGAGTAAAACAATAACAGCAAGAAATCTCACAAAGCTTTTTGAGGATGACATGTTAAGCTGATGCTTGAGAGCTGTTACACTGCTTATCTGCTCAGGAATGCTGCTGTAAATCAGTGCTGCAAAAATTAGCCTGTCACAATGAGGGGTGAAGAATGCACTCTTAGGGAGGAAAATACAAAAATACCACCCACCCTCAGAACACTTCAGTATCAAGGTAACTTTCTGCTGCTGTGCTGATTGAAAGCAGCAGAATCTGCCTGGGCCACAAGTGGATTCTGTTTATTTTGTTGTGTATTGTTTAATCATTGTTGAATCATAGAGTTACAGGATGGGTTGGGTTTGAAGGGACYTTAAGGATCATCTCATTCCACCCCACTGCCATGGCAGGGACACCTYCCACYGTCCCAGGGTGCTCCARCMTGGCCTTGACACTTCCAGRGATKGGGCAGCCACAACTAAGCAGGACCCCTGATGAAACCTTACTGTCAGGAGTGGCTGGAATTACTTTGTCCTGCTCTTCAGGTGCTTCCCTGCTGAGCTGTAATCCCTCTCCAGACACTGAGCATCTTCTGTTGAATCTTAGGAATGGGATGGGTTGAGGTTCCCCTTTCCTAGCAACTTTAATTAAAAAACATTATTATTATTATTATTATTATTATTATTATTATTACCCCTGTTATTTTAGTTCCTGTTCTTAAAACAAATCAGAAGACTTGTTTTGATAATGGTCGTGTTGGTTTGGATTTCTCCAGTATGTTTGGTTGATATTTCCTTGACAACTGTTTTGATGCTGGATTAAAAAGCTGTTTCATTTTTTTTTAAGAAGAAAAAGCATGGCACTGTGCTTTTTTCCCCAGCATTCTCTACTCCTCATCATTTTAAGGGAGATWGGGAGTGAAGGACAGCCCTTGAAAAACCCTTCATTTTTACACTACCTGGTAGCCTTGGCTGTTTCTCTGTGCAGCTCTGAGTATTTCAGAGTCACAAGCAGCAAAAAAATAATCCCAGAACTGCCAGACACAGTTTGAAATACAGCATCACAACCCTGTGTATAACTCACAAACTGTGAGCTGTGGCATTGTTTCAATTTGGAGCTTCATCCATCTTTTTGTCTCGCTCCTCTGCTCAGGGAGGACCTCAGCTTTCTGTTGCAGAAACACAGGTAAGAATTAAATTTCTCAGAAGAAAAGAAAGCCAACAATCTGTACCTGCCCACCACTGAGTTTTATAATTGCATCCAAGGCCTTGAGAGGAAGCAGCTGTGTAATTTATAACAATGTTGTWGTATTTCATGTAGGAATATGATGGATGCCTTGTTCTTCCTGAGCCCTGTTGTTAAGGAGCTGCTGGAATCCTGAATCCCTGTAACTACAGCCTGTGAGTAATGGCATGTGTGCCTTTTGGGGACAATGCTGTTATTTATTTCCAAATACCAGGCTGTCATATTCATGTGAACACTGCATTTTAAATAGTTAAAAGCTAATTCAGTCAAGATCTCTGGGACTGTTGGCTAATGYTGGGGAGCAGGAGGCAGAGCCCATTGTCTCACCTTAATGCTTGGGAAACAGTGATGAGCAAATGTTGGCCATGATCCTACTGGAAATATGGGATCAGTGCAGCTGCACAGTGGGGCTGCACTTGGAGCATTCCCCCAGCATCTGGGARCAGCAGGATTTGCTGCTCTGTCTCTGTGCAGCCCTTCCATGGTAGCTGTTGCCCTGTTTTTTTTGCATTCTCCCCGTTCTTATTCCGTCCTGTCTCCCTGGGTGGCTCTCCTGATGTCTGCTGAGGTTCTTACAGAAATCCAGCCACCCCTGGTGGTGCCATTTCTCCATCTTGCTGCTATTACTTGCATCCATCAGTTTCTAATGTTTTCTCCAGCAGTTTTTCATGGCTTTTCTGCTCAGCTGTCTGAACCTCATCCCAGTGCCCACTCATCTCCTCACAGACCTCAACAGAAATATTGTAAATTCTGTGGCTAATTTGTTTGGTTTTTTTTCTACAACATTCTGGCCCTCAAAAATCCACAGAAACCCCTGTGGGAAGATTTCACTGCTCCTGAATGATCTCCAGTACCCACAACAGGGCTGTGTGGAAAATCAAGAGAATATTTTCATATTTAAATGGGAACCAKCTCTGTTTTCAGGAGAATAATGAACTCCAATCCAGTAGTGAACCATAAGGTCTTTTGGCACGCACACTGAGAAATAAACAAAATGCAGAATAAATTAGAGGGACAAAACACATGCTCTGGCTGTCAAGTCGGATTTCAAACATCCTTTTTCTCTTTTTTTCCCTTATGATACATTGGTTTAATACAAGAATGTGAATCAGAAGAATGCAGGAGATGTTTTCATTTTCTGTGCATATCATTGTCAGCAAAACAAGATGTTTCCTTGTCCCCATCATGCTTTTGCTGCCTTTGATGGAGTCTGTCACGCTCCCACTCTGGAATAGCCTTGCTCTTACATCTCCTCTCTAAATCTTTATCCTTGAGCATCACTCCTTACAGTATGCAGTTGTTCTGATGGAGATAGAAATGAGAGATTTTGATTTGAGATCCCTTTCTTTTTTTCTTTTTTGCCTTTGAGAGGGGATTTTGAGAAGAACTTAAGATGGAGCATCCAGAAGGCCCTGCCTCAGTGTCCTTTCAGACAACTGTAAAGTTGTTAAGATTGAACTAAAGGCCTCTACTTCCCAAAGTTTTGCACTCAGATTTCTGAGTTCATCTCGAGTTTTTCCTCCTCCTGTGGGTTTTGAATTCAGGTGTTGATCACCATCATTTCATGCCAGACTGTTGCTGTTGYGTTTGGTTCATACACACTTACACCGAGGCATTGGCACACTTGAGTGCTTTTCTTCCCACTGCCACCCCCGTGTCCCTTTTCTAAGGGAAAATACAAATTCCCTGCCYCTCTGGAGCAGTTTTGTCTCAGGTAAATCCCACAATCTCTGCAGGGTGGCTGTTCAGTGCTCTGCATGCTACAAGAACTCTTTTCTTCCCCTAAAACATCCAACCACTTTCTGACTGTTAAGGAATTCACCTGCTGTGGACAACGTGCCCAATCCCCTTTTTTATTGTTGTTTTTGAGTTGGTTTTTGTTTGGTTTTGKTTTTTTTTCCTCTCTCAGCAATAAGCAAACTGTAGAAGATTTTACATCTGTCCTTGAAAACAGATGTTTTCAAAGGCTCTTTTCCTAGTTTTCAAAGGCTTGACATTTCCTTCTTTTCCTTTTCTCTCATCTTTTCCTTTTCACTCTTCTCTTGGAATTAAAGTGCTTGCTGTTCCACTCCTCCTGGTACTTTTTCTGTCCTCTTCCTGAAGAGGGTCTTTTTGCCAGTTTACAAGGGACAAGCTGTGTAAGAGCCATGGATCTATTTTTTTTTTTTTTGTTTCCCTCTAGGCTGATCATGGAATCCCAGTTTCCAGAATGGGTTGGGTTGGGTTGGGTGGGTTGGAAGATCATCTCATTCCAAACCCCTACCATGGGCAGGGACACCTTCCACTGTCCCAAGTCACTCCAAGCCCCGTCCAGCCTGGCCTTGGACACTGCCAGGAATCCAGGGGCATCCACAGCTTCTCTGGGCAACCTGTGCCAGGGCCTCCCCACCCTCACAGGGAGGAATTTCTTTCCAAAATCCAATCTAAACCTGCCCTCCTTCAGTTTAAAGCCATTCCCCCTCTTCCAGACTSTACATTCCCTGGCATTGACCTGTCTTCCTAAAATGTGTTATTTTATTGGGAATTAAAATTAATAAGGCAGGAGGAGAAAGAAAAATTAGGAAGACAGTACATRCAGGCTGTATTTATGTAAATGGACTAATCTCTAAAAATCAGGTCATTAATGAATTGAGAATTTCTTGTAGATTTGTAATCGTTGCTTTTTTTTTCCCCTCTCCTTTCTTTTGTCTTGTGTCTTAGTCTGCAGAGTAAAATCCTCATTGATTTGCTAGGGGTGATAAATAATAAATGATAAATGATAAATGATAAATGCTGTCTGTGATAAATTCCGCTGTCCTTGGAGCCTGCAAAACAAACAGTAATTGACTGATTTGATATTAATTAATTGACACCAAAATGTACATCGGAACTTTGAATTGTGTTCGGTTTGTTGTGAAATGAGAGAGACAGATCAGGAAGCATTTTTTAAATGCCAACAGGGAGAAATCAGAATTTAGGCAAGTAATTTTTTTTGCTTTAATATGGGCAAGGTGGACAGCTAAAATGATTTATGAAAATGCCAAGTAAAGCATGAAGGACTGTTTAGCTCCTCGCTGCAGTCTGACCTTGAAACACTAGGAAGCGCTCATGATTCACGGTTTTGTTTTTCCAGAGGCTTGTTTGGAGAGCTGAGCCTCCTCATGTTCTCCGATCTGTAAATAAAAGAGATATAAAGGAATAAAAGAGAAACTTTCAACAAAATACCGCCTTTTGCTCCATATCATAGCAAACGCGTGGCTAATTAAAGTKGAAATGTACTGTAACACAATACTTAAATAATTTTCTCAATAATGAAATAAGAAAATGTGGATTTTTAGAGATCCTAATCTGCTGCCTATCTAAAATAATATTATTATTTTATTTTCATACCAGTAACAGTTGCAGGTGTTGGGAGCCCATTTAACACAACTTCTTCCTTTGATTCCAYTCTGAGAGCAGCACGGGAGTTTTAGTGCAACATTAGAATTTTGATCATGCATTTTTGGAATATCTTCACTGTCACAGTGGTCCCAAGTATTCTAAATTTCCTTTGTGGTATTTGGGAGCATTTGGGTAAATGAACCACAAGCAGTAGCAGCATTTCCGTTCCTTGATTGGATGAGCAGCTCTGGCATGAATCACATTCTTGTGTGTGTACAGATACTCTCTGGAGCCTCAAATATGCACCCCTGAGAACTCCAAACTAATTTCTTATGAGTACTTCTGCTAAAAAAAGGAATGCTTGGATATTTGCTGGGAGCCAAGCTCAAGTCTATCTGTCCCAGGCTCCTGCAGGAATCCAAGCCTTTTGTTGCACAATAATTTGAATGAATTTCCAGTCCATCAGCTTACAAACTTGTTTGGGTTTTGTACCCAGGCTGTGTGACAAATTCAGATTATTGAGAGCTGCAGAAACTACACAATGATTGGAAGTGGGTAATGTTTGGATTGAGAAATAAGGCTGAAGTCAGGCATAAGTTTGCAGGCCTTGTGTTTGTGGTCATGTGTATTTGCATAAATTAAGAAAAAGTATGTTGTGGTTGCTGTCCTGGCTAATTTTTCAGCCTTCAGCATTGCTGCCATCACAACCAAGGCAATTTTACTCYATATTTGCACCCCAATCCTGGAAAATGGCAAATTTCCACGTGGTCTTCTAAAATAGGTTTGGCTCAGTTAGATTGACTGACCCAGACCTTACTGTAAGGTTTGGAGTTCAACTTTTGGAGGTTAATTCATGGTTTGGAGTACCAACAGGATAAAATCTTGAAATTTTTTAAATGAGATCCACTCAGGTCTGGTCTAGAGGAAGGTGTCCCTGCCCATGACAGGAAAATTGRACCTAGATAATMTTTGAGGTCCSTTCCAACCCAYAYCATTCTGTGATTCTGTGTTTCTATGACACAGGATATTTTAAATGAAGGTGTAAGAAAATCTTCAGTGCACATTTCTGGCTAAGCTTTCCCTCTGATCAAASACTTTAATGGCACCCAGAAGACCTCATTTCTGGGTTCTCTCTTCTTAACAACAGTTCTGGTGGTGAGGACCTCCATCCATGCCTTAAAAACAAAGATTGGGAAGATTTGWGCAAGGAATGAGTTTAGTGAGACCCATGAAGGGCACTTGATTTGAGCTGGGGTAGAATTTACAGCTCGTCCCCACCTCTCCTGCCTGGGTCACGCCAGTTTTGCTGCTCAGGGGAGCCTCCAGCAGAGATGCCTGGTTTGGATGTTTCCATTTCACCAGCCATTTTCCCCTCGGTTTTAACTGGGAGAAATCCTYGTGGAGCTGAAGYTTCCARCASCAGAGGCTTCCCAGGAGCAGCCTGKGAGTGTGGAGCACTGCACGTGYGCWCCCAAAGGGGTGTCTGTGGCCCCTTTGTTTTCTCCTCTTGTTTGTGGGTGTTCTCAAAGTTCCATCCATTATTTATTGAGCCACGTTCCCCTCCTCATGTTTATGCATGAGCCAATATCTCTTTGCTCCAGCAGGACTGGAAGGTCACAGTTGTTGCTAATGTGAGTGCAGCTCTTTTGATTGCTCTGTTTATTCCCCTCTAACAATGCCGTTCCTTTTTTTTTTTTTTAACAACTGCTCTCATTAGTGCGATGTTGTTTAATGATAATGTAATTGTTAGAGCCTCTGCTTCCCCCTTCCAGATGTGTGGGGAGGTTTTGTTGGTGGTGCAGGGTTGTGCAGTGGAAACATTCACAGGAGGGGTGTTGGACTGGGAAGTGGAGCCGGGATGGATTGCAACTGGAGAATTCAGCTGAAATTGGGTACGGTGAAATTACAGGGGAAAGCAAAGAAATTATTTAAAATTGAGATTCTGGAGAAGAAGTAAGGCCGAATCTTTCCCCTCCAGACAGTGTCTGGGTTGGGTTGAAAGAGACTTTTAAGATCATTTCATTCCCACCCCATTCATGGGCAGAGACACCTCCCACTGTCCCAGGGTGCTCCAAACCCCTTCCAGCCTGGCCTGGGACTCTACCAGGGATCCAGGGGCAGCCACAGCTTCTCTGGGCACCCTGTGCCAGGGCCTCMCCACCCTCAGAGGGAACAATTTCTTCCCAATATCCAATCTGACCCTTCCCTCCTTCAGTTTAAGCCATTCCCCCTTTTTCAGCCCCTGCATGCCCTGGCACTGACCTTTCTGCCTAAAATGTGTTCTTTTTTTGGGAATTAAAATTCATAAGGCAGGAAGGGGAACAAAAATCAGGAAGACAGTGAAATTACAGGGGAAAGTGAAAAAAATGCTTATAATTGAGATTCTGGGGAAGAAGTAAGGTCAAATCTTTCCCCTCCAGATAGTCTCTCATTTACAGTTTACCTACAATTTAAATGTTTGGCTGTTCATCTTCTGTGATATTGAACTTGTGTTTTCTCTCCAATGTCAGTTTTGTTTTTCCCTCCTGTACCAGACTGTCCCTGAACCTTGAGTCTCTTTCACCATTCAGAGGTATTTAAAATTTGGATTTTAAATGTCTTGTGCCRGAGGGCTGTTCCTACTTCACATGTTCATCTCATTTGAATGAAGACCTTGAGGTCTGCCCGACCATCAAAGGTACTGGAATTTGCTCTTCCGGAGAAACATTAAAATTTTTCACTGGGGGGAATGGAAAGGTAAAATTCCAATGGAAATTGTTCCCTGCCTTTGCAGCAGCCCTAGCAAGCATTTCTCATCCTGTTACCCTTCCTACTGAAGACATGTCTTCCATATTAGAAGCTTGTTATAAATTACAAACGTCCAGAAGGAAGCTTTGAAACATTTGTGGCTCTGAGATATTCCTGTGCTCTCTTTAGGATCATCACTCATACTTTATCAAAAATATCTACGGTCTTATGTTCATGTTTTCTGAGGGAAGCTAATTATAGACACTAAAACTAGCAGAAGTGGATAACTTTTTTTTTTTCTTATTTTTTTAATTTTTTTTTTCAGTGGAGGCACAGAGCCAAGCTCCTCGTTACGAGGTTGCACAGTTTGTTGCCTGTGTAGCCCGGGGAGCAGATGGAGGAGGGTGCAGGGACTCTCTCAAGTAGAACTGGCTGGGAAGCCGTGCATCTGCTTGGTGAGAAACAGGGACACTTTGGAATCTGCCGGTGTGGAGCTGTTGGGATGGGGTGGTGCTGCCGTGATGGATGGGGGGATGAGGCTCCCTTCCTGCAGCAGCAGCCTTTGCTGTCACAGACAAGCTCTCACTGTTGTCAGAGGCTGCTTTTACAAAAAAACTTGAGCTCAGGAGTTGTGTCAGTGTGACAGAACACCCCACAGAGAGGGGGTGATAAGGAGAAAGGTGTTTGCCTGCCCAAGTTGCTCTAAAAGGGTTTTAGTTATTTTTCCTTGTCTTGCAGTTGTCTCAAAGCATGATACCTGTAAGCCTAAAATTTCATGAGGGTGTGGAGTGACAGGACAAGGGGGAATGGCCTTAAGCTGTAGGGTAAATGGGTTAGATGGGATATTGGGAACAAATCCTTCCCTGTGAGGGTGGAGAGGCCCTGGCACAGGGTGCCCAGAGAAGCTGTGGCTGCCCCTGGATCCCTGGCAGTGTCCAAGGCCAGGTTGGACAGGGCTTGGAGCATCCTGGGATAGTGGAAGGTGTCCCTGCCCATGGCAGGGGGATGGAATGAGGTGATCTTCAGGGTCCTTTCCTACTCAAACTATTCTGTGATTCTATGAAAGTGTCACTAAATACCTGCCCTGCCCAGGGTTTTGATAAATTCTGATTCAAAGTTTATTTGATCTCAGTTACACCCCCCTGCTGCAGGATTTCCATGGCCCTGTTCCTGTGGTTTCAGCTGGACAGTGTGAAGGGTCTCGCTTGGGTCAGCCCTTACCACTGCTCTGCAAGGATGTAAGAAGTACAGAATTACAGACATATAGAATCACAGAATTATAGAATCACAGAATCACAGAATTACAGAAATACGGACTTATAGAATCACAGAAATGCAGAATTACAGAATCACAAAATCACAGAATCACAGAAATGCAGAATCATAGAATCACAAAATCACAGAATCACAGAATTACAGAATCACAGATATACGGAATTACAGAATTACGGAAATATGGAATTACAGAATATCAGAATCACAAAATCACAGAATTATAGAAGTACAGAAGTACAGAAGCACAGAAGTACAGAATCACAGAGCTGTGTCTCTGCTTGTCAGAATTACAAAGCCATTTAGGTTGGAAGGGCTCTCCGGAGCTCCCTGGTCTGACCTTGGTTTCAAGCAGGATACACTTCCAGGTCAGATCATGTGGCTTGAGGATTTTATTCAGCTGAGTGCTGAAAATCCCCAAAGACAGGGATTCCACAGCTATTCCAGGCACCTGTCCCAGTGCTGCACCAGTCTCACACTGAGAAAAGATGTTGCTTTTGTCCTCCCCAAACTTTCCTTGACGCAGTTTTTGCCCATTGCCTCTTGTCCTTTCGGTCTGGTTTTGTCCTYCCCGTAACCTTTGCCTGGACAGCTGAAGGCAGGGATTTGATTCCTTGCAATAATCTCTCTAATTTGGTGCAATTGGAGCAGGAAAAGGAGGGTGGCTGCAGCCAAAGGAGCACTCATTTTAAGCTGGCCATATATTCATGGACACTTCTGCCTGCTGACCTCGCTCACCCCATGGAACAGATTTCATCAGCACATCCCTGTCCTCCAGGTTAATTCCTCTAAGCAATACGCTCCAGGGAGCGGAATTTTCCTGCCTTTTTTATTTTATCTGTTCTAAATTAGATAATTACTCAGAGCTCTGACAGATTTACAAGAGTAATTGCCTGATTTTATGATGCAGCACCACCGAAAACAAAGATTGCTTSATTTAAATCAGGTCTCGAAAAGGAAAGTCTCGCTGCAAGTGTTTGAATAATGCCTGAAAAATACACTCCCTAAAGTTCAGCTGGTCACTGGGGAAGAACCAGCTTAGATCCTGGCTCAGCCAGCTCCTGGGGAGCAGCACAGAGAACTGGAGATGCTTGGAACATAAAACCCCTCAGCACAAAGAGAAGGAAAGGAGGTGAAGGACAAGTGGGAGGGCACAAGTAAGGAGATCCACAATAATGATTTAAAGACCTTGGTGAACACTTCCTCAGCAAGCTGAGTTCAATTTCCAGCAGACTTCTTGTTTTTCTCTGTTTTTCTCTGCACTTCTAGTCATTCAAAACAACTGCTTGGTCCAGCAGTATCGACCCTGGGTTGAATTTGATCCACCCTGTGCTCTTTCATTTTGACTGGCAGTGTTTTGGGGCTCTCAGAACAGTAGGATACTCTAGAGTAAGTGCCTATATTGGAAAACAAAATAGTAAAATACAAAATTGTAGGAAATTTGTCTCTTTCCATTGTTACGCTCTGCTCAAGCATTTTTCTGACTCTCCTCACRACTGTAAAATGTCAAAATGGCTGTTGTAAATCAAACAGCAGGGTTTGGCCTCTGTGTCCCTTCCTGATGTGCGTGTGAGGGGTCCCAGTTACTCCCTACATGTGACATTTTGTCCCCTCTGCAATGYCATCAGCCCCCAGCTGAGTTTCTTACTGTCTTTAATACTGCTTTCAGCACATCCAAATGGATCCCGGAGCCAGGTGGGTTTAGATTTGGGTCAGAGTTATAATTTTATTGTGTTCAATCACTCCAGAATCCCCTTTTCATGGACATACTGGGAGAGCTCATAATGGGCTTTTCTATGAGGTAAGTGCCAAAACCAACCTGCCTTCAAATCATTAGGGCTTTTATCCTGAAAGTTTTTACCCTGAAGGCAAGATCTTGTGAAAAATGTGCAAATTTTCCCTGCAAAGTGAATCCAGTGGGTTGAGGGCATAACAATTCATCAGGTGACTTAGGGAGCTGGATGGATTTCTTCCTGCAACAGTAATTATCTGATTTGGAGAAGGGTGCTGAACTTCTGGGTGGCTGAGCCAGGTTGTGTTGCCAGTGCATGAGTGAGGGATTTGTGCCATCTGTTCAAGAGTTGTACCTCTAACAGTGGGGTAAGTCACCTCCTGGAGGTGCCAGTCTCCCCATTTCCTGGAAATGGAAGCCTGGGAAGATAATTGGAATGCAGTGTCCAGGTACGCCGTGCCAACTGAGCAGCTAGAGTTCACTATCCCCCTTAAAAGGGGTGAAAATCAGCGAAATTGCTCCYTCTTGGGTCACATCTTAGTTTTCTTAGCCACCTTTGGTCAGACCAAACAATTAAAACTCGTAAACTGATACTCCACTGAAACGAAACAGGATATTCCACTGAAAGTTGAAGGAATCATAGAATGGTTGGGGTTGGAAGGGACCACRAAGATCATTGGGTTCCAATTCCCCTGGAATTCCACACCTTCCACTTGTCCACACCTGGATGGACCTAGCCTAAAAACCATGAGGATTTGGTGGGTTTACCTCCAAAAGCTGAACTCCAAACCACTTTTTCTGCTTTTTAAGCATAAAAGTATATATGCAAATATTTCCACAGAAGGTAAATAAATCRCAGGATCCTGGAATGGTTTGAKTTGGAAAGGACTTRAAARATSATCATTCCGAYCCTCTGCCATGGCAGGGACACCTTCCACTGTCCCAGGGTGCTCCAATCCCTGTCCAGCCTGGTCTTGGACACTGCCAGGGATCCAAGGAGAATCATAGAATAACCTGAGTTGGAAGGGATCCATCAAGATCATCCAGTCCAATTCCTGGCCCTGCACAGACACCCCAAAAATCCCACCCTGTCCATCCCTGGGGGCGATGTCCAAACACACCTCGAGCTCTGGCAGCCTTGGAGCTGTGACCACTCTGATCCAAGACACTGAAATGTTTTTACTTTTACAACCTGGTATTGCAGCTCTTTTATTTGCTATGGTGGCTCCTCTGCTGAGCCGGTGTTTTTTTGGTCCCAACCATCCCACTGAAAATTGCTATGGCAATAGAAATCAAGCACAAAAACAGTCCTGCCCAAACATTAAGGATTTATTTACCCACATTATTGGACAGCATACTTTCTCAGGAATATTTTTGGGGTATCCTTCTCAGAACAGAACGAACTGAAGGCTTGTGTTTAGTATGAAATATATGAATGACAAAATGACAGGTCCTGGATGCCCCTGGTTATCCCAGGAGGGTTGACTTGCAGAAAATAGGTATTTTACATATTTCAGAMAAACAAGAATCCTTCCTATGACAGCAGACCCCCCTGATGGGCTAATTTACTTTTTTGGGGAACAAATCACTCCAGAGTCTGCCCTGCTAATGAGGGCAAATCTACCCTGTTAACCACCTTGGCTCCCTGCTTTCTGTGATCTGTGATTGACTATGCTGGGTAATTCCCAGGCCCTTTAGGGGAGGYAAAATCAGCTCCTTTGGGAGTGAAACCCAGGTTTGGTTCATTCCAGGATTTCTGTGATCAGCAGAGACAGGCCTCTGTATCGTGTGTCCTCCAATTTACATTTCAGAATGATTCCAGGTGAAAAGCGAATCTGGCCATATGTGCCAGGGACTGTCAAGTGTTTGGGAGAATTATGATTCCTTTAGTGAAAATGTAACAATTTCTCCTTCAAAGCTGTGCCAGGGGAGGTTTAGATGGAACAGGAGGAAGCATTTCTTTACTGAGAGGGTTTTCAGCTGCCCATTCACCAGGAGCTTCTTTGARAGCCTGGGCTTGCTCCCTGGTATACCTGCATTTAGCATAGAAGTAGGATTAAAGGATTAAGAAAAAAACAAACAAACMAAAAAAATAATAAAAACCCACCAAAACCTCCTTTTGTTTWTTTCAGACTTCCTAAAGCCCAAATGTTTAAACAGAAGAGCTGCCTTGCAGAAATTCTGTGCTGTTTCTAAAATGAGAATCCTTCCAAACACTCGGCTGTGTTYGAGCTGTGCTTCCTCAGCACCGCTTTCAGTCCTGTAAATCACCCCACATTGTCTGAGCACCACTGCTGAACCACAGACCRAGGCTTCTCTTTCCTTAAATCACGCCAGAGTTATCCTAAAAATGCTTTCCGTGCCTGCATTTATGTGAAAATAAATGGAGCTGAATTAAGTGAGGCAGAGCGCTTTCTTTCCAATTAAATCAACCATGTAATTTATCACTGAATTTTATTCACAAACTCCTATTTCAACAAGTGATTTTTCATATCATCCTTTAATTAAAGCTGATTTACATCCCTGTGGAAGCTCTTAAAATGAACTACCATTATCATAAGTCCATAATCAATCRCTTGTAGAGTGTGAAAAGACCAATAACTGCAGATTTTTTTCCCCCAACTATTTATTAAGAAGCATTTTGTTAAATTTCCTTATTTACAAGCATCTCTCTGTTTTGACAATCAATCTGAGAAATCAATCTGAGTCTAARCATTCGTAGTTTACAGTCACAGATCAGTGATGGTGCCCTCTGTGTTTACTGGGAAGTGAATTTATACCGTACTTAAACACACTTTGGAACCCAGAGCGGAATAATTTTGTGATTCGATTTTCTGCTATGAAAATACCTTCTGGGAGGAGCAGAGGAAGCTTTCCATGAGGATTTGAGGATATGGAGAGAAAAAATAAGCAGTTGGTTTTTGGATGCAATACAAAATTAGAGGACCTGTACTTCCCTTTTTTAGCTGATAGAATATGCAAAAAAGAGGGAAAGGTGAAACTACTGAGTGAGCAAGACAGTGGAAAGGTGTAAAAAACTGTGACAGAAAGTGTGGGCTCTATTTTAATTCCTGTTTTCTTGATTGCAAATCAGATGTCAGCTGAGGTTGCTCCAAAAATATGTAATTTTGATAKTTTTCATATTTATATTATCACCAGCCTGGTAAAGGCTTAGCCATAAAATCCTAATATGCTGCCAAATTCTGGTCCTATCTCCTCTAAACTCATCCCTGATAGGGCTCTTGGTAAGACTGTTGCATCCTCTTTGCAGGCAAGATGCAGCCAGATGCCACCTTCTCTTTCATTGTSCTCCAGAACTGAAATATTTCTGCCTCAGACTAATTTCTTGGATGCTTTTTGTACCGCACTGGCATTGGCTGGATTTCCTTCCATTGCCTTTTTTTCATCACCGCAATAAATTGACAGCAAAGTGAGGATGAAGGAATGAGTCTGATTCCAG
>NW_026623367.1:1422740-1434752 GCF_030028575.1 Malurus melanocephalus
ATCTACCCAGGGACTGATACTTGCATTTTCTCAGCTGTTGTAGAAATATGCCAAGAAGATGCTGTGCAGCCTAATTGAGGGCAATTCATTTAAAATGAGTAAATAGTCCTKCCTCTGCAGTCAGCTGGGTGTACTTGGAGGGCTGTGGCTGGCCAGCAACCAGAGCCTGTGTTTGCAGCTTTCTTTGGCTGCTTTTATGATTTAATGAATGAAATAATGCAGTCAAAGGCTGCGATTGTGAGCTGCCGGGTGACACCTTGCCAAGCATACTGTAATAGTAATTAAGACACAAAAGGTGGTAGAAATGTGAATAATTACATCATGTGCAACATGGCTTAATTGTTCTCTGCAAGAGCCAGAGGAAATTTCCCCCATGAAATGTTATTTCCTTGGGTTGGGGATCCTGTCTGGTTTTCTTCTAACATTTATATTCTGATCCCTTCAAGAAGGGATGCGGCAGAGAGCAATGACTCCCCCTGGCAAAACCACATTTTTGAGAAGCATTTGTGTGCCCTGATCCACCCAGAAAACAATCACAGCCCTCTGTCCGGAAGCCCAGGGGATGACATATCCCTTTTCCAATATTTTAATAAGGTCAGTCATTAGCGAGCCTTGCTCTGGTTGAGGGTGACAACACCAGAATGTTGTTTTCCCTCCTGAACCCTGTCCTTCCACGATGTATTTCCTGTGGCTGCCACTCTGGCTTGTGCTGATCTTGGCAGCTTGAAAGCAAACAGCAGCTTTGTTTTGCTACTGCAAGTCCTGCATTGTCTTGTGTCAGGAGTTGGTTTATTATCCAGATAACACACTCAGAAATTGCTGATAGAGACTCCCAGRGGCTAAGCACCTGTGGCCATGGGGCAGGAAGCAGAGGAAGGAGATTCATGGGTTGTAGCTGATTTCTGAGTTGTTTTACATGAATGATAGCAGAATATAGATGTCTAACTCCTACAATTGGGTGAGATCTAATCCTGCTGAATGCAGGGAAGGGGAATGCTTGGCTTTTAAAACCCTTTCCAGAATTAACCTTATGGCTCCAAGTTACTACTTCTTCTCCTTCTCCTTCTCCTCCTTCTCCTTCTCCTTCTCCTTCTCCTTCTCCTTCTCCTTCTCCTTCTCCTTCTCCTTCTCCTTCTCCTTCTCCTTCTCCTTCTCCTTCTCCTCACCATCATCATTACCTTTATTCTTTTCTGCATCCCAAATGCCAGAGGAAGATTGCTGACTGGATGGGGCATTTTTATCCGGACCAAACGCTGGAGTTGGCCACCAGAACTTGACCTCAGACTAAGTATGGATGAATAATAAAATATTCATTTGTCTGCTGGTGCTGGTCAACAAAAAAAAATGTGGCCAGGAGCCAGAGCAGCACTCATTTACGAATGAAATAATGTGATAGCACACGAAGCTATGTGTGAAGTGCAGCAGCAGTTTCTGCACTGCTGCTTCTCCCAGGCAGCCTGACCTTGGCTGGGGGCACAGGGAATGCAAAAGGAAAGACTCTGGGATGCTCAGGACTGTAATTCCATCTTTTTTACTGCCCCCAGGCTGCCAGCTCAGTGGGTGATGGTTCAACCCGGGTCACATCAGGAGCAGACCTTCCCTCGGAGCGTTCGATTCTGTGGTCGCTGCTGCAGCGGGGTTTAACTGGAACTCGGAACCACAAGTGATCAACTCAGATGAGAGAATTATTTTTAATTAGCTGTAATTGAATTTGGGAWGGATTACATCAGTGGTCTGAGATGATAAATCACTCAGAGCAGCCTATTTTTCTGCTCTCCTGACAGAATTTGCCTTTTTCTCTCCACTATTTTTTGATAATAATTGAGACTGGGACGATGGAGAATTTTGAATCTGGRCCCTGGTGAGAAGCTGCAGGAGCTGCCTGACACAGAAAGCAGCCTCTGCCTCAGGAACTGTGTTCTCATTCTTGGTGTGGTTATTTGGGGTGAAACTGCCCAGACTGGGAGTGCCTGCCCCGTGGAGCTGGCAGCTGAGCAGGGCGAGCACAAGGGGAGTTGCCGAGGTCGAAAGTGAGCAATTGAAAAGAAAAAAGGAAAATCAAAGATAACCCAGCCTTTGATGCACTGACTTAAATACAGAAGCTCTCTCCTCGAGGTCTRTGCTTCTTTATCACCCTCTCAAACTGTGACATGGCACAGTGGACCAGAAATTGTAAAATTGGGGTTCCCTGGTGGAACAGAACTCAGGGCTGCACAAGAGCATCATTCTGTGGATTGCCCTTCCTTGCCCTTCTGAGAACTTTTCAGTGAGAACAAAGAGGAATAGGCAGGTGCAGAAAGACAAATCTATTCAATGAAATTTCTGTGCCTTGCTGGGGCAGAGCAGGATGGACACAGCACCATTCCATTCCCTGGAGCTTGGGCAGGATGCAGAAGATCAGCCCCAGGAGGGGCTGCAAGGATCCCAGGCTGTCCCAGCACAGCCTCTTGGCCCTTTCCTCTCATCCTGCCCTAACACTGGGATTTTTAACCCTTTCCACATTGGTCTACCCTCAACCAGGCACCCCTTGGGACAGGAAATGTGGGTGCCCCCATTTCCCCAAACCTCCCCAGTTTTCTGCACTCAGCAGTCTCTGGGAGCCCGGGCTCAGCACGGGAGGCTCCACAGAGGAGCTTTTCCCTCAAGGGGCAGTGAGAGGTTGTTTTCCACACTCACAGGAGTGGGAATGTACCCGTGAGCAGGCAGGGGGTGAGAATCAGTCACTTGAGCTGGAATCTGTGTGCCCAAAATGAGTGACCTCCACACCACACTGGTGCTTCATCCCAAGTGAATTCATTCCACAGATTCATTCCACGGATCACAATCCTTGGAGAGAACAGACTGGTTTTGGCTACCAGCAGTAAATTGTTTAATCCCCAAGGSTGACATTTCTGTTTGTGAAATGTGTGTTTTCTGAATATTTTATACCTTAATTTGAGTATTACCCTCCCCACATAATGAATATGAACGACATGTGGTAACACTTCAAAATAATTATGTTTATGGTGGAGTGAGGTCAAGTGAGATGCTAATGTTTGGCTAAACAGAGTTTTCTTGATGCCACACAAACCTTAATTCAGTTCTAAGGCTGGTGTGTCACTTTTGAGTAGATGTAGGAAATGAATGACTGGATTTGCATCAAGGGACACATTGGGTATTTTCCTGGAGACACCTTGAATACTGTTGCTTAAACCATTCTGATGAGGGAGAAAAATAATCAGATTTTTAGTACAGTTCTGAGAAAATAGGTTGTTACAACTCAAATTGCTGTGAAATTTATCTGCTGCTGTAAGGCAAGGTAGCTCTCAGGTTTCATTAAAAGAAAAAAACAAAAACGGGGGAAAAGTCAGTAATTTTTGCAAGGATGAATTGGTGGCTGATTTGTGATCGAGTATGGAAGACAGGCTGGACTCTGTACTCAGTGTGAAGGATTTTTTGGTAACTCTTGACAGAAACTTTTAAATAATTTTTCCCCTTAGGTCTCCTGGTGTGAAACAAGAATATGTGTCCTTGTCTCACTGTCCTTCACTCTTTTCTGCTCAGCTTGGCAGCTTTTGGCACCAGGCTGTTCTCCAGAGGATGCTACAGCAACTCCTGCAGCAAAGCCCCATCTCACCAACACCCCTGATGCTGAATAATTAAGAGAATTAATGGATATTTTCATCCTTCCCTGGAAGTGTTTGGTTTTGCAGCACACTTTGGAAGGGACCTTCAGCCAGCAGCAGTGGCCGGGATGGTTCTTTTTTTTGTATCTTTTTGTTCATTGCTTCAGTTGTTACAAACATTTTCTCTTSGAAAGTGGCTTTGCCAGGTAACTCAGGGCACCAGTGCTGGGTGAAAAACCTTCAGGCTGAATGAGCATGGAAATGGGAAGGCTTTTTGCTTTCAGRGAAAATGTGCTATTTATTGCCCAGAAATTTCTAAGTAGCTCTAAGAGCAGTTGTTGAAGCACTTACTGAAGGACCAGCGTTACCTCAGCACTCCTGGTGCTGATAAATCAGTGCTTTTACCACAAACTGTACGGGGCAGACACAGAAATGATGCAAATTCCAGGTATCATCCTCTCAGCAAGGAAGGTTAAATAGCTGCTAAATACCTAGAAAATGGAAAAAGAATCAATGCGGTGGCTTTGTSTCCAGCAGCTGTGTGTAATTCTGCCTTGGTGTCAATATACTTGTTGGTAATGAGCTTCTCTGAATTTCATTTCTTTTCCCTCCCAAGTAGKTACCTAAATATATATTTTTTAAATTGCTTATTCTTTGGGCCTGAATGCATTCACAGCTCTAACAGCTTTTGGGGTCAGTATAATTTCTTGTCTTTATTTAAAAATTACTCAGAAAAAATGGAATATTAGCTCCACCTTTTGACAAGGACAGGCTGAGAGAGTTGGGATTTTTCAGCCTGGAGGAGAGAAGGTTCCAGGGAGCTCTTTCCAGTGCCTAAAGGGCTCCAAGAGAACTGCAGAGGGACTTTGGGCAAGGAATAGAGTGATGGGATTGGAGGGAATGGCTTCAGACTAAAAGAGGAGAGATTTAGATGAGACATTAGGAAGGAATTGTTCCCTGTGAGGGTGGGAGGCCCTGGCACAGGGTGCCCAGAGAAGCCATGGCTGCCCCTGGATCCCTGGCAGTGTCCAAGGCCAGGCTGGACATTGGGGCTTGGAGCAACCTGGGATGGTGGAAGGTGTCCCTGCCCATGACAGGGGGTGGAACAAGTGGGTCCTTGACCTTCCAACCCAAATTCTTCTGGAGGGAGCCAGTCAATATTTCAGACTGGTTCCATCAGTGTTCCTAGGGAAATGCCCTGGCACTGGAGGCAGCTGTGGGCCACCTGGGCCACTGTTCCAAGAGCAGCCAGCTGCAGGATCGAAATTAAGAGCTTTTGAGAAGTTAAGCTTCTTCAGGGTTAAGTCTGGCTAAATCTTTCACAGCAATCCTGTTGCACAGTGCTTTTGGGTCGTGGTGAGCCCATATCCAGATGTTCAYCCAACCTCACCCTCATCACGTGCACAAATTTGGGCCCCCGTACCCCTCCAGGTGGTTCCTCACAATGGGACATGTCACATACAGGACCCCAGCTGTCTGCTCTGCATTGTTCTTTTACTTTGCACATGTTTCTCATCCATTTCTGCTTTTAAAAAAATAATACTATGCACTCACAGCTAAAAGGCACGTGGGACGCTGGAGTTCGTGAACTTAAACTGATACAAAAAGTAGGATGGAAAGTTAAGAATCAAGGTGACGACAGGGAAGTTGCTGGAGTGAAATTTGGGATATGGAGTTAATTCTTGATGTGTTTCTGCCAGGAATGAGTGCACAGGGATCCCTAACTCTGCATTGTTTGTTTTTTTTTGTAGTGATAAAAGTGGGATGTAATTTTCTTTTAGCTGGAGTCTGTCTTATCTAATGGATATGAATTTTGCATTCATAAAGCTGTAGCCAGGACACATCTGTGGTTATCATCTGGAAAATCAGGGAACTCTTTGGGTTGGAAGTGACCCTTAAGAGTGTCTGACCCCAAATCTTGCCCAGAGAAGCGCTGGCTTCAATCCCAGACCAGGCTGCTCAAGGTTTTAGTGCAGTTSTRAAAATCTCCAGGGATGGATTGTTGGTTGGATATTGTGGTTGAGCATTGGAACAAGTTGCCASGAGAAGTTGTGGAGTCTCTACCTTTGGAAATATTCAAAACCCATCTGAGCATGGCTCTGGGCAGTCTGTTGTCACTGACTGTGCTTAAAAAAGGGGGTTGTGCTAGAAGGTCTTGAGAAATCCCCSCTAATCCCACCCAATCCATGATTCTGTGAGGTTTCACAGCCTCTCAGGGGCTCTGTTCTTGTGCTCCACCACTGTTACAGCAAAACCAGTTTTCACTTTTCAGGTAGGAATTTCCCTCCCTTCACCCTGTAGCTGCTTTTCTTGCCCATCTGCYGTGCCCTGCTGAGCTCTCTGGCTCCTCATCTCTCTTTTTCCCTACTTGAGAATTAAAAGAAGTAATTTAGATCCCTCTTCGCCTTCTCCAGGCTGAAAAAACTCTGCCCATCTCTCTGGAATGCAGGGATGCATCACATTCCCTGGGTTCATTGACCCCAAACCATCTTCATGGCCCTCCACTGGCCTCACTCAAATTTCTCATCATCTTATTTGTGCAGGAGCACCCACACAACATCCCAGATGTTGAGTGCCCTGTGAAAAGGAATAACAACTTCCCACAGCCTTCCCAAAGCAGAGGGCATTTTACCTGAGCATCGTTTGTGTCACCACACTGTCAAATCCTGCCAGCAGCCTAAATGTGAGTTCAAAGGTGGTTGAAGTGAGGGGAAATTCATCTCCATCTCCATCTCCAAAGGAATAATTGATGCTGGGCTGGGTCCAGTTTGTCCTCAATCACTTTGGYATCTCTGGATGTGCAGGACTTGCCTAACACATGTGCAGCCCAAGGCAAAATCCTGCTGATGTCCTGTGAGAGCYGGTAAAAAATCAGATATATCCGGAAAACCTGGATATAATGTTGGCATGAGGAGCCAATGGGGACTCTCAGACAGAGGGAAATTGCTTCCAGTTACAGGCAAGGTCATTTGTAAAACATCTGGGGAAGAAGGAAAACTTATTTACTGAGTTAATTCATTGTTGTTACTATTATCATTAYTATTATCATCATCATTATTAATATTACTCTTATCATTATTTAATCTTTTTTGGGATATTTTTTAAAATTTTATTTTTATTTTCATTTTCATTTTTATTATTATTGTTTCTACTATTACTGTTATTTATTTGGCTGTGTCACGATGCTCATTCCTACTCTGCACACAAGAACCCCTCATCATCTTTTAGCTACACCTCAAATTTTCTCCTACAGCCCACTTTGCCTGGGATGAATCTGCTGCCTGGGTTAAGCTTTCTTGTCCTGTGAGACAAAGGGAAGACCTGCAGAAGGGAAATGGATAGATTTGAGAAAGCCAAACTTGCCCAGCAAAATTAAAAAAAAAAAAAATCTTTGTATCACTCCTGGTATTTCAGGAAGGAAAATATTTGGAAGCAATTCAGATTTTTCCAGCTGGAAAGAATAACCTCTGAGCTCCTGGAGGAGTGGGACAGCAAGCACAAGCTTCCTCTGACAATGTGCTGCCCAGTGCATTGACTGAACACAGATTTGTGGAGTGATCAAACCAATCTGACGAGAAATCAAGATGCTAAAACCCAGTGGATCGTGGTACACCTTCATTAGCCAGGGTGGGTCTAGTTCCAGCCCCTACACTGTGGGCTTTAAAACCATTAATCATGAATTAAAGCACTGAGGAGAAGGTCGACAGTTTCAAAATTCATTGAATTTGTTGGATTTTGAAATTTAAATATTGCCTGCAATGTTKCATGGCTTGCCACATGCAGGGCTAGTGGGGACCTCATGCCTGCTGGGAAAACTGAAGGCTCTTCCCAGCACAGAAAATAACATTTACAAGACTTGTTTTCTGCATCTGTCCACCTTTTTGGGGTGGATGCTAGACCAGCCTTGTGAACCAATATATCAAAACACCATTGCAGAAAATAACCCAGAAAACAAAACCCCTGCATTGTGGACAGTCTGGAGCTGTGGGGAAGCAGATTCCTGAGAGGGCTGCCTGTGTGGCTCGGGCTCTTGGGGTCACACAAGGACTTTCCAACATGTGAGGACCTGCTGGGGTCACTGGCCCGCTCCCAAAGATGATGTGTAGTTTGGGATTAACGAGGTACCTAGAGGACTGCAGATCATTTATTCTCCCCCCACATCTCCCTACAGACTGACACAATTTCCCATCACCTGTTCCAGGATCTGGCACATCCACACAACAGTTTCAGACCCTGAACTTGTGGGAGAAGGGCCATCAAAGATACCTGCTGAAAGGTAGACCTTAACCTCCAAGTGACTTCAGCATTCTTCAAGAGAGAAAAAAATCCAGTCCCAACCCTCCCCCTAGATTCCAATGGGATTTCATTCCTGCTGACTGCTAGGATGAGAACAGGCTGCCATGGATTTGGCTGGAGYTGGGTTTGTCTGTCATTAGGTCTAAATCTGCTCAGAGGCATCTGTGGCACTTCGATCACAGGGCTCRTTTCTGTCACAGTCTGCTCATCCAGAGATTGGCCCTCAAAGTAAGGCTGACTGATTAGGAACGGGCTTAAAGACTTATCCATTAGAAAGAGGAATTAAAATGGAATGTTTTGGTGTTCTCACATGTCTAAAGCCAGAAAATTCTGCGGTGCTTGACGCAGAAATAATAAAAGATTAAGAAACACTTAGAACAGATGCAGTGAATCACAGGGATACATTAACATGAAATATAGAGGACCTGATAATCAGCTGCAAACCTAATTGTGGCTCCGTTGGGTTCTGGGGAGCTGCTTCCATTAGCTGAGATCCAAATCTGGTTTGATGGAGGTTGGGGTGCAGGTTTTATGGTCAGGAGGTGTCTGAGGGGCAAAAAGAAAAGCGAACTCGACCCTCAAATCACCCATTGGGGTCGTGGCTCTTCCAAGGGGAAGGCAGGGGATGCTGCACAAAGCAATGGTGCTGCACTTTCTGCTCKGTGGAAATCAAAAGGTGATGCCCTTTGCTTGAGAGCTGTCTTTGAGGTGTCCTGRTAAAGGGACAGCTTATAAAAACTAAATGGCATTATCATTTATTTCTCATAGGAAATTCCACATTGCTCTTTGTGAATATCACACGTGTACCTTAAACAGTTGCCATGTTTCTGAAATTTGCACTGAAGGTGAGAAAAGACTGAACAACCTTAGGGACTGGAACGTTTATAATTAAGAAAATTCCAAAAGCTTTAAAATCTATGGCTTTGTCAGGCTCTTCTCATGACAGACTGGTGTCTTTTGTGTGGTTCTGTACTTGCAGCGTTAATTTGAGATGATACTGAAGAGATCAAGTGAGAGGTTTTTGAATTATTCAGATTTGTTTTTTAAACTCGCTTATGGAACCTGTAGTGGCTCTGACCATAATCCAAACCCACCATGACATTTCTAAATACCCTTCAGCAAAATAATGCTGAAAACAATATGTTCCTGGTGCTGATTAAAGCCCGGCTCAGGTAATCCCAATTAACCCCATTATCAGAACCTGCAGAGCTCTGCCCTGGGCTGACCCAGCCCCAGATTTTTCCTTACAGCAGCCTCAAGTCAGCTGCCAGGAGCAACTCCAGTTCCCATCTATCAGAGGTGAAACAGCAGCCCTCTGCCCTTGGCTTTCTGGCTCTTCAGCTGTGCGTGGCATCGAGCCAGGCCTAACAAATGGAAAKATTTGAGCCAGGAAATAAACAGAAAATAGAGCCTGCTGTTGCTACAGTGGGGAGAGGTGCTCAGCCATCCCAGCTATGTGAGACACGGTGGCACTGTTGGGGACAGCCCCCAAGCTGCCTGGGCTGTTTTGGGCTGGGATGGGTGTCTGTGTGCAGGAGCAGGTTGTGGGGAGTGGACAGTGGCTGTCAGCTTCGAAGAACAGCCACAAAATATCTCCTGTGCCAAGCTCCTCACATCAGCATCGATTTGTAATTTTGGGATTGAGAGCTCCTCTGATGGAGCCATCCACCCCAAGGGAGTGAAAGGGGCCATCAGCCTGTTGTTGTTGGTGGTGGGAGTGACCACTGGCAGGAGGAATCTGGGTGGAAACAGTGTCGGGAGGAGRGTGTGAGTGCTGGCAGGGAAACGTGCCCACGGTGAAATGAGCTCAAAGCCAGAGGGGCAGGTGGCTCTGTCCATGGTGGTGCTGTGTGGAGCTAAGTAAGCACGAGGGTTTGGCTATTTTGGGCAGAAACTTGGACAAGAAAAGTACCCTGCTGAGAGGATTGAACAATTCAATGCCCAGGAGATGCCCTTTAGTGTTTGCTGTGCACAGTGGTTGTTAGTGCTGACACAGGTCGGGTCCCCTCCCCACAGCCGCCCTGACCTCCTGCCTTCATCTTATCCCCCTGTTTTCTGTGTATATTTCAGCTGGAATTATTCCTGTGACATGCCTGCATCTTTCAATAGCCTACTTTTGAAATCCTTTATTCCCTAAACTCCTCTTATTTTCCCATTTTTCCCCTCCRTGGTGCTCTTTTCACTGTAGGGCTGCTGTAACAATGAGTGATTATCGATGTTTTTGAGGGAAAATGAGGTGCAAGGAAGGGGATCACAACATGACAGGTGTGGAACTATCTTTCCGAGCTCAGGAATAAGGACCTGGAGTATCTGTCCTGACCAAATGATGGCAGATGGTGCCAGGGGTCTCATTTTGGCCACAGTTCAGTGTTCAGAGGTCTGATTTGTGGTTACAGTGGTTCAGAACACACAAACCAGTGTTGGGTTTCCATGTTCACTTWGGGGATGAGATGATCTTTAAGGACCWTTCCAACCCAATCCATTCTGTGATTTTATGAACCAAGCTTTAATCAAGCTGTTAATCTGGATTCTGAACTGCAGAGATCTGCCTTTTTCCAGGATCACCTTCCAGAGAAGGTCCCTGGCCTGGGCTGGCTTGAAGAACCAGCAGTGTGCCCAGAAGACAGAATCCAGACCAAGGTATAGTGTGTCCTTGCCCACGGGGCAGAATTAACAACTTCTGAAGGCCATTTCTGTCAGTTTAATATTTCACTGCACTCCAGCTAATACAAATTATTTAAAGTGTCTGTTCCTTTAACCGAGGGCTTTTGTGCCATCTTCCTGCTCTGTGTAATTGCACAGTCACATAACCTGACGTTTATTTATATAACTGCTGGCTGGAGAGGCACTAAAAGCAGGATCAAAGGCTATGTACAGTGAGCTCTGGAGCAAGGGCACGGTGTCTGCAGGGATGGCTCAGAGCTCTCCTGATCCTCAGAGCTTTGCTACACCGTGCGTAAGGCTCTTTATCTAGATTTTACAGATGTCAAGAATTGGAATTCTACCGTGAAATACCTTGACTGAGAGCTCCTGGTGCAGTGTTTTGGCTCAGCTGAGGATTTGTGCTCTCCTCGTGGTGCATGTGGGTGTGCCAGCTGTGTCTAGACAGGAGGAGAGATACGACGATGATTTTCAGTTTTGCCTTCTTATGTAGCAGCAAATGCATTTCTTCATGTTTGCTAGAGAGAAGTGTAGGGCCCATGTGAACCTCTCCTGGATTCTCATCTRTGCTGTGCCTCCAGTGATGTGCATGCTGTTTGTCTCCCTTTAGAGTCACTGAAAGGTTATCTGCTGTTTTTTTACACTTTCCTCWCTAATTAGCCAAAGGCTACATTAAAAACTCCAATGGCTTCAAGTTTGAATCAGGAAGTTTAGGAAAAAAATACGTTCCAAAGATTTTTTTTTATTCTTTCCTTTTTCCTAAGCCTTGACTTTTAGCCAATCCTCTTTTTCACCTGGGTTTTGAGGGGYAATGACTTCTAGAGGTATTCAATTCTTACGATGGCTGGAGCATCTCTGTTCTGGCTGAGAGAGTTGAGCTTGTTCAGCCTGGAGGAGAGAAGRCTCTGGGGAGAGATTATTGTGGCCTTCAATACCAAAAATTGACTCATAGAAACCAGGAAGAGCAGCTTTTTAAGCAGGCAGATAGTGGTAGGATGAGGGGAACAGTTTTATACTAAAAGAGGAGAGATTTTGATTAGATTTTAGGATGAAATTCATTACCTGGAGGGTGGGGAGACCTTGGCACAGGTTTCCCAGAGAAGCTGTGGCTGATCCATCCCTGGAAGTGTCCAAGACCAGGCTGGATGGGGTGTGGAGCACCCTGGGATAGTGGATAGTGTCCCTGCCCATTGCARGGGGATGGAATCAGGTGATCTTTAAGGTCCCTTCCCACCCAAACCATTCTGTGACAATCTTGGCAATAATGGCCATGAAATAGTAGAGACCAGGACCCAAGAGRAACACTCTACAAACCCTGGATTTAAGGAGAGTTTAATTCTATTATAGTCGTATAACTCTTTATATTGTCTCTAGATCTGGACTTCATCTACAGATCTGAAACTATTTCTGTTCAAAATTAAAAAAAAATAAATAAATTTAAAAAAAAAAA
>NW_026623367.1:1434792-1469105 GCF_030028575.1 Malurus melanocephalus
AAAAAGGAGGTCACAAATACTTTTAATTTCCCAAGACGTGCTTCTGCTCTCATGAGAGGGAGTGTGTAAGTCCTGAGCTGTGAGCAGAGCTCTCTAAAGCTGTGAGACAAAACTGTTCGCAGCRAGAGAAGTGGGCTAACTCATCCATAAATGCAAGTGGTAAGCATCAGATATTTCTTGAAACCTCTTTGGTGCCTGTGAGATCACACATTTGTGCTTCCTTGAGCTTGCAGCCTTAGTGTGAAGTGAGTGTCCGTGGGGATTAATGCAAAGCTAAGCAGGGACGTTTACAGATGAAAGATTCCTTCCAAATGCATTTACCTGCCGTGTGCTGAGGGTTTAGCGTTGGGTTACTATGGTGACGAGCAGATTATGGAATTATACAGGTACATAAACAAAGTTAGGTTTGTGCTGAGGTGTTTAAGTGGCTGAGGAGCTGAGAGCATCTTTTATTSAATCTCAGCAGCTCAATCTGCCAGAGCCCCTGTGCTGGAGCATCTCTGAGAGTGGATTAAGCCCAAACAATTGGAAATGCTCATTTTTTGGGGGAGGATTCAATGGGATGCTTTGCAGCGGTTTTGAGAACTCAGCAAGGAACTAATTTTAGAAGTCTAAGTATCAAATAATCCRGTTAACTACACGCCAGTTTATTGGATTTCCAGCCCTGGGCAGAATTATGGAAGAGCTGACACGGGATTTGATTAGTGAAGGCACAATGCAATTATCCYGTGTGCCAGCGTGGCTTTATTGAACACAGATCTGTTGGACACTTGGGCAAGGGAGATTGTAAAGCTCTGTGCATAAATAATCCGAAGCATCTTTCAAATGCTTTTAATTAATATCGAGCAATATTTTGGACAATAATGAGCAATAGATCATGTGAGTAGATATTCCTATTTGTAGGAACACTTTCAAATGATTAAGAACAAGGGCGACAGCATTCCTGTAGCTAATGAAAGGACTTTTTGAGATGCTTTACTGGCATTTTACAAGATTGGCTCTGAGCCCAACACTATCAACAGTGTCATTAATGATCCTGAAGTAAATATGCAATCACCGCCGATAAAATTTGTGGGTGTCAAAATGATGAAGCACCTATAAATAATAATGAAGACAAGACATTTACAGAGGGCAATTTTGCCTGCTTGTCGGCAGGGCTTGTGCAAATGGTGTTTTTATTGCAGACAAATGCAATCTGCTGCCTCTAAGAATGCAGGTAATTCTCAGAGAATAGATGGAGTATTTGGAAAACATGGAATCTGAAGACAATCTTGTGAGTATAAATCTGAGCAGTTCAGTGTGCCCTGGTAGTCACAGGCTGGGAGTTGTTTATGTGGTTTGGAGAGGGGTGTCTGACCGACCTTTTAGATGTTTTGGGAGAGGAGCAGCTGGGTAAAAAAACACCTTAATTGGGAGCACTGGTCAGACCCATGTGATAYCTTTGGTGTCAGCATGTGGGTAAACTAATCAGGGAGGAGAAGCAATACATAAGATTTTTAAAGGGCTGGTGAAAGCACTTTTGCTAAGTGATTTAATGAGCTCGGTCTCTTCAGTTTGTCAGAAAGATGATTGAGAGGTGACCTGATTGCAACCCAGAACTAAAAGTTCCAAAATAAAGGACAAAGTATTTAGGAAATCATTTAAACTAACAGCAAAATAGCAAKAACCAATGTTGGATGGATGACAGATAAAACCTCAGGCAGCAAGGCCCCTTTTTTTACCCCAGAAGAAGAAATTGTCATAGCTGAGGGACTGAACTCCTGAAGTCCCAAAACAAACTCCAGATACTCTGTGTGAGGAATGCTGTTCCCAGGAGTTGCTGGGCTGTGACCCAGAGTAGCAGTGAACTGACAGATGCTCAGCAGTGACGGGTGATGGGTGACGGGTGACAAACCCTGTTTGGTGTTCACACTTCCAGAGCTTTTGCAGTCCAAGTCCTGCTTGAAGTGCTGGCTCAGGATCCTGAGACAACGTGAGTGTTTTGGGCAATGTCACCCCTGCTGGAGCTGTGTCTGGTACAAAGAATTCTTTAAATTTGCTTAGAGGAGTGCAGTAAATGGTTGTAGGATTGCCTTTTACCCCAAAACAGCTGCCAAACCCACAGGGGGCAAAGCCATGTGTGAAGCACTTGCCCACAGGGAGCAAGCCAGACCTGGGACCCCTCTTGACCCTCTAAACCACCATCAAGCCTGAATTATCCCTCTGCAAGGCTGCTTTGAGGAGCAGCACTGCAGCCCAGGCCTTTGGACACCTTTCTTCTGCAGATTCCCAACCCAAGTGCTYTCTCACCAGCTTGGTGCTCACGTGCTGCTGTTTAACGCTTCCCTCCAAAAGCAGAGGCTTTCAGACTCTATTCCATTTCATAGATTCCTGTAAAAGGCTTCTTTTTATAGCTGAAGCTGCTCAGCTTGGCAGCAGTGCCAAGCTCCATCCTTCTATTTCACTGCTCGTTCCCYGGAGCCGGGATGTAAAACCTGCTGGGGAGCTGCTCTTAATGCAGTCACAGTCTGTTGCTCTGTGTTAACTTGTGAATGCATTGTCTGGCAGGCTCGTGCTGGTGCTGAAAGAGGAGAGGAAGGAGTGGGGAAAGGAGGGGAGGAAATGGTGTTAGTGGAAGCAGYGAGATGGGAATGGCAGGAATCTGCATAAGCGATCTTTTATTTGCTGCACAGCCCTGGCTTTTGGCAAAGCGCCCCCAGATGTTGTTCAGGTCAGAGCTCTCAGTGATTCTGGTGGCCTTTTTGCATGCTGAGGTTGAGTCCTCAGGTATTTTCCTGCAGGTAAATCAGGTATTCAGAGCATCCACTCAGTGCATGTCTCTGCCCTGAAGGACCACTGGGAGTGATTCCACYTCCCAGACATGACCCACTGCAGGTCATGGGGTGTAATGGGTGTGCTCCTTTATGGTGGAAATAGCACAGAGCCTTGGAATCTCATGATTCCCTCATGGAAGGGACCCTCAAGGTTGAGTTCATCTCCTGGCCCTGCCCAGACCCCGCAACAATCCCCCCTGTGCATCCCTGGCAGTTCTATCCTATCACTCCTGGAGCTCTGGCAGCCTTGGGGCTGTGCCTGTTCCCTGGGGAGCCTGGGCAGTGCCCAGCACCTCTGGGGACAGAATAACCTTTCCCTGATATCCAACCTAAACCTTTCCTGACATAGCTCCAGCCATTCCCTGGGTCCCATCACTGTCCCCAGAAACAGGAGATCAGTGCCCTGCACTTCCCCTCAGGAGAAAATTACAGACAGGGCTGAGGGTCAAGGTCTTGACCACGGGTTTGGAGAGATTTGCAAGAGGACAGGTGTCCCCCAATCAGCCTGGGGACACCTGCTGCTCCTCACAGGCATCCAGGGAGCCAGCTGATGCCATCCTGTCATCACCTCCATCTTCCCCAGCAGGTGTCCCCCTCTGGATGCTCAGGGGACAAGTTTGTAAAGGTCGGGAAGAAGTCCCAAGGTGACACCACAACTTTGGGTGGAGAAGGGAGGGGAGCAGCAGGGGCAGGATTGGGAGTTCAGGAGCAGCCAGAGAGATGGACCACAGTTGGGAGGATCCAGGGAATCAGCCTGGAGCAGAAACAGCCTCAGTCAGCAGCTGAACCATCTGTCACAGACACCTTCAAGTGTGGAAGCAAGAGGAYTCTAAAAGTTCAGAAAAGGCCAAATCCTTCCCTCCATCCCCCAAGGAGACACCCCAATGGGCTCGTGTTTGCAGCTTAAAAAGGAGGATGGAGGAAATGGAAAAAGCTCCGAGTGGTTTCAGCAGATCAGTCCAAAGGCAGTTTCAGAGCTGCAGAGGCTTCAAAGAGCAGCGTCCAGGAGGGGCACACTGCCCACAGCTTTGGTCCCAAGCTCTCTGCAGGGTGATCCTGCAGCTTTATTGCCTCCACAGGCTCCCAGGCAGGGCTGGGGATTGTTACAACCCAGCACAGGGTGGACTTTTATGTGCACCTTGCTGAGAAGAGGCCAGTTCTCCCAGAACAGCCCCAAAACAGCGAGTCCCTTCGGCAAAAACTTGGCTCTTACTACTCTGTTATTTTTATTAGTTTCCTAAAATACTGAGCACTTCAGAGGAGAAACAGATGGGCAAAGATACCCGGYGCTACAAGCTCTCATTTTAATGTTAAATATAATGCATATTTTGGAGAATGAGTAGAAAAAGACAGCTTGGAGGTTGCAAAGGACAGTCTTTGCAGGAACATAACAACATCTGTGTGCTGTTGCTGCTCTATCATTTTCTCCACTCAACTACCTGCTTTGTGTTTTTCTAATTCACTTTAAGCCAAAAACGACAGGATTTTACATTGAAGGCTTAAGGTCAGAGAACTACTAACAGACCCAGCTAATTTATCATTTATAAATATGACCTTAACGTGGGAGCTCTGAAACAGGATACAGTTTAGCCTTTAGGCACTTAATTTTCCTCAGAAATCTTTCTAAAGCTGGGGTGGTTATAAASGTATTACCAAGGTTCGTGACCTTTCCTGAGAAAGCTGCATCCAATTTGTAGCAGACCTGGGCTGTTCAACAGGTTTGCAAGAGACTGGAGCTTGGCTCAACACAAAGTTCATGATTCTTGTTAATATTACTTTTTGGAAACCTATCTCCAACAGAAATCCTAGGGGTATTTTTTTTTGCGATAAAAATCAAAGAAAATGGCAGCACCAAAACCATGTGAGTATAGCTTATATATTCCAGACTTCCTGCTTTTAAGTTTGGGATCCAAATTTTTTTTTGTCAAGTTTGACTATTTCATAATATTATTTATGAATCCACTACAGTAACATGTGTTTAACAATTCAAGGAAGTAATATTGTGGGCAACACAGGGATCTGACAATTATTTTCAGATGGTTCAAGGCACCAGATGTGACATTTCCTCTGTTGGGATGGAGGGCACACAGAGATGAAGTGAAGCCTCACAGGGTCTCACAGAAGAATCTGTGTTTAGGAGTTAACTCCATGTCTGCTGTGTTAAATCCATGGGATTGCTGCCAGCTGGARGGTTTGTAGGCAGGCCAAGGTGTGGGTCTGTTCTCCCTGAGTGTAATGTGGGAAGTCTGATGTTTTCAGGGAGGATTTGGCTTAATTCTCACCTGGTGCAGACAGATCCAACATTTCTGGCTGTCCTGAGCATCAGCAAATCCACAGCTGCGATAAAGCCTCACATTCCAATCAGGCAAAAAGCCCAGGAAAAAGCTCAGGGCATCTCCAGTGAAACCTGGGCTTGGTCATGGTCCARTCAAACCCTGAGCACCCTTGTTTGCTAAAGCAAAGGCATTGAGATGTCCCACAGGGGGTCACTGATGGGGCAATATCAGCCACGTTCAGCCTCATCTGAGCTGTTCCCTGCTGCTTCCCAGAGGTTGGTGGATGCTGGATCCTCAGTGGATGTGCAATTCCAAGCACTCGAAGCTGTCAGAGTGCTCTCAGTGCTGAGGTGCTTCAAGGACTGATCATCTGGGGCTCTYTTCCTTAATTGCTTTTGTGCTGTGTTTTTAAACAGCTCTCTGCCCAGCCCTGGCTGCTCTCCCTCCGAGGGAGTTCAGCTCTCAGAGGCAGAGACAGCAGCTTTATCCTCTCACTCACAGCCTCTCTGCTGTCTCCAGGAGATGGTGGAGACTGGCAGGTGGGAAAGTGTCGTGCTTGGCTTCGCACTGATGCCTTAGGATTTATAGTTTCTGTATTTTCATGTATCTGTATTCTCTAGTACAGCACTAAAACTACTGTTTCCCCATCTTTAGATGAAACAATTCCTTTCTGAGCCTGAATCCAAGGACACCTCGCTGCCTCAGAGCCCCAAAATATGGAAACAACAGMRARYTGKGGGGAGCAAGTTTGGGGTGGTTGACATCATCATCTAAAGGTGTCATTGGAGAATTGGGGCCTGATATGTTCATAAGACAGAATTTATAAAAGGTGAAGATCTCATGACTCGGGGTCCATTTTGGGTGTRGCCTCAGGAGGAGGCTTTGTCTGCCCTTGATTTACCAGCAGGCCTGGATTAAATTTGTCTGCTTTTATTCTCTTTACTTTCTCYGGCCTCAGTTTCAGGTGAGCCTTGTTTATGACATCAACACTTGCAAGGCCAGCAGCCTCTGTGGGTTTTGTTGTGTCCCTGGCTCTCCCAGGAGTGCTGCTCTGGGATCTCAGATCCTCAAGGCTGCAGCAGAGCCTTGCCCCATCACAGCAATGCTGGGTTCAGCATTAGCCCCACAGTCCACAATAACTCTGGGAAGGWTGCCAGAGAACCYGAGGACCGYGGAATGTTTGGGGTCGGAAAGGAYCTTAAAGATCACCCAGCTCCAGCCCTCTTGCCGCGGTTTGGCAGCTCAGCTGGTCAGATTTACTGATCTGGTTTGGGATGAGCTGAGCAGGGCTGCAGGGGGATCAATTCCATTCCAGTCAGTACTGTCAGTGTCAGAGCTCACACATGGGTTAGGGCAGCCTGACAGGCACTGAAAGCCCTCCTGATAAAGAGGAARCAGATCAAACACCTCTTTCTAATCTACATGCCTAATACCCTCTAATCCTGAAGGAAACCTCCTTAAGAGGTTTCAGAGGACTGAATAAGGACCTTTCAAGGGTCAGGGACACCTTTTAGCAGTTTAACACATCCCTCTTAGCAGGTCAACACCTGGTAAATCTAAGTCGAGCTCACTGAGTGCTTTTGGTCCAACTCTCATACAAGTGTCYATTTGCATGGGGGAAAGGGAGGGTGATAATGAGGCAGCTCTATGATTATCCAAGTGAGAACTTAAGGTTCTGAACAGCACTGAGCTGAACTGCCTTCGATTCCAGGATTGATTTTTGCTCCTGTCCACAGTGCTGCTCCTGAATTTTCCGAGCTCTTGCTGCACGCAAAGATTGATGCTCTGCTCTTTCTTGCCTGCTGTGTGCCMAAATTGGGAAATCACTGGCTGTAGAAAGGAGCTGGGCAGAGCCCTCTAACACCACTTATAGCGCTGTTTAATGGTGACCTGTCCTAATGCTGGGTTTGTCCCTAGATGTGGGGCTGAGCAGTGTTTTGTCCAAGCTCTGAAAGCTCTTTCTCTCTTAGATCCTCTTCCTTTTGCATTGTTCTGTTGTYTTCTTGTCATTCCAGCAGCAGCAGTTGTGCTATTGGAATGTATAATATAATCCTCGTAATTGAGATGTGATTGGGAAAACTGAGGTCTTGGAATTGACATCCTGAAATCTGTATGTCTCTTYTGGGTCAGCAGCTTCCCAAGGGAGACAGATGCATTTTGCTGTCATGTTTATGACTTTGCCAAGGGCTTGCCCTGTGACTTTTGCTCGTTGCATGTGCTCCTGTGGCATTTAATAGTTTATTGTGTATGATAATGGTGTCACAGCATCCCACAGCCTGGCTTGAGTTGTCACTGCAGTTGACAGCTCACCTCCCAAGGAGGAGAAGGCAAATTGTAAATCACCCTCACACCCAGAGCTTTGGTAAAGGGAGATTCTGTGGGACAGAAATGTTTGTRCATGACCAGGAGTAAATCAGTTTTCCTGGAAAAACTGTAAGTTTTTTTTCTATGGACACAACGCTAATGGGGAGAGAGACTCATATCAGGATCTGATATTTCTGTTAATCCCAGGAATTTTAGATATGACAGATGTTAAGGAATCTCAGGGTAACACAACTTTGGGACATAGGTAGAAATAAGAAAACACTGCTTGAGTTGGAGCACCGGTAACTCCACAAGAAACATTCCTTTTTTTTTAATAACTCTTCATTTCCATGACAGATTTATGATTCTGGCGTGTCCTGACAAGAAAAGAAAATTCCAAAAGAAATTCAGCTGTGGTTCATGAAGATAAATCTATGAGTACAAATGTTATTTTGCTGCAGGACACACGTGGGAGAAAAAAGGTAGGTTGTTTTCAGGGAGCTGATGGCCAGTGAATTTCCCAGCTGGGTAAGTACAGYTAAATTGTGTGTTGGAAGGAAGGGCTTTGGACTTAAAATCAAAGGTGTTGTCTCGAGGGATCAGAGCATCCAAGCACCCTGATCCTCCCACGGTGGCATTCTGGAATTAACACCCAAAGGGACAGATGATGACTTCATCCTGTTCGCTCTTTTTATTCCACTGACTTGACCAAGACATAAGCAAGCACTAATTTAAGCCAGYACCCATTATGCCTGAAATCTGTGCATTGCAGAGGCATACAAAGATGCCATATGGGTCCTTTCTCACTTCATGGCCTCTCTGAAGCTCTGTGCTTTGCACATGCATSTTTCAGTCAATTTATTCCAATTTATTAATTTATTTATAGATGTGAAACCCAGYACAGGATCAAAAGGCTCAAACAAAATGGTTTGTGGTGATCCTGGTAATAGAGAAACCCCAAAAATGGTACAAATGTGGGTGAGTTCCACCTCGTGTGCTTGCAATGAGGATATCGCTCAACAAATRCATGATGATGGAGCTTGGATAGAATTGGGAGGGGGTCCATCACAACTGAAATTGCTGTTGTTAGTATTAGAGTTGGGATTTATTTGCAAATAGGAGTGAAGCTGACTCCCCTCCTCCCTGTCTGGAATGTCACCTGGTTTAGGAACACAAATGTGTTAGAGTGGGAAAGGATTATAAATCAAAATCTGTTTTTGTTGGAATTGTGAATTTACCATGGATGCTGATACAAACTATTGAATTCTAAGTTCTTTGGGGATCCTTTTGTGATTGTTRCAGAGGCTTTGTATGGCCAGCCCTGTGCTGGCAGCACTCACAGGCACTTTGGGGCTGTCCCAAAGCAAAACAGAGGAGTTCAAGGCAAGCTCCACATCCTGCTGTGTCCAGGGATCCAAAATCTTTATTCAGCTGGACAAAAAGGGTGGTGATGGGCAGAGAGCTCCTGGAGCCCATGGTCAGATGATGACCACCACCCTCCTAAGAGCCACTGTGTCTATTTTTGTGGCACTGGTTGTTTCTCTTGGGGACCTAGCACTGGCACAGGAAATTTCTGCACCTTGGCATCTTCCACAGCCTTTCCAGAAATGTTCAACCCTCTCTCTAATAAGGTTYTTAGGTGGAAGAAGGTTCTTACCCCATGTTTTGTCCTGAAGGAGGTTTAGGTGGGCTGCCCTACCCAGTGCCTTGGTGTGCAAATCAGGTAAAATACCATAGGCATCAATTCCATGTAGAAAAAAGGACTGAATTTCAGCTGTCTCTGGTGGAAATGTTTGCTGCCAGCTCTGGATCACACAGGGCCAAGTGAAACCAAAGAAAATGCCTGCTGCAGTTTCAATCCCCAATTTAAATGCACCCTGACTGTTTGCAAGCCCACAGCAAATGGGCTGATGTCGAGAGGTGATGATGAGTGCGCTCACCCTGCTGAAGGTGCCTTGTTACCCATAATTTGTGTGTTTTAAACCTGAGGCAGCATCAGTTAGGTTAAAAACACGTTGATTCAGCGGGTTCTGGTATCCAGCAGGAATGTGTATCTTGGATGAAGCACTCCAAAAATAAATTAACAGCTTTTCTTTGACACTGACATTTCCTGCTCGCTAATAGCAAAATCCAAACAATAACATTCAGTTTTGTCAGAGTGACAGAGCCGGCACCAGCGCAGCCTGAAAAGGAATTTTAAAACGTTTTCCTCAGGATAAAAAAATCTAATTTGCAGCGACCTCATTCATACTTTTTAACGATAACCTGAATGGAAATTAGAATGTTGCGACAAGCTCTACATACAAAATCTCTGTTTACCTGGTGGCTATGTGCGTACTTGAATGGAATAATGGAATAATCTGATTTTATTAGTCGCTCTGTGGAGAATGTGATARATGCTGAAGTCTAGCCAAGTTCTGTTAGTGCTGATAGGCTTATCTGGGCTTAGTCTGATCAGTGTCTTAAATGTGCCAGGGAGATGCAGAGAATTTGGGTCTCTGACCTAATTTGGTCTATTCCACCTGGGCTGCGCTTGCACGCTTTTGAGCTCAGGGAAAGATTTAACAATTTATCAGTGTGCCAATTAAGAGTTAGATTTGCAGTGCCTATTCCCATCGTTTTGGACCAGAATGTTGTGAGATTTGCACAACTCTCGGCCTCGATTCAGCTCAAAGTGAAAATTCACAATCTGCTCCAGGGCCCAGATGCTTCCCTCTGCCTTTGGCACCRTGAATTCCTTCCCCTGCTTAAAATACTCCCCGTGTTCCCACAGACTGTTGCAATTTGCTGAAAGTTTGGTGGAATCTGTGTATCCCAGAATGCTCAGGCAGTCCTTAAATAATCCCAATTTAACCCAAAGAGCAGACTTCCATGAGCCCTGGGGCACTCCAGGTCTAGGCTCAGTTCTGGTAGTGCTGCCCTACATGGGGACCTGTGGGTGGCTACCAGAGAGGTGACAAGATTTAGGAGAAGCAGCAGAGGCTCCTGAGGCCGGGCAGGATCCACCCACAGTGCCTGAGATTGCAGTAGGTGCCAAACTGAGAGTAGAATAGGGCTTCACATTTCCACATTTTCCTGTTAAAAYCTTTCTGAAAAGGTCTTTTCCCTCCTGTCTCATATTTTCTCTTTATTTGTTCACACAGAGCTTGTGCAGCCAAATTTTCCTTTATGCATCCCCTAACAGTGGGATTTATTTTCAGAGCTTGTAACTGGATCTGGCTGGGAACAAAAATGTTTGGGAGCAAGTTTACACTGCAGAGTTTTTTTTGCTGTTTTTGTCTTTTTTTTTTTAACTTATCAGTAGACTCAAACCAAACCCCAGAATGAGGATATTTCGTGGTTAAAACTTGACCCAATCTGGTTTTCACTCATAACTCTGACTCATCTGTAATTCTCTGGAAGTGAAGAGCGAGTGAGGTGGCAGCTCTGCCACCTGTTCCACCTCACCCAGCTCGTTTGTCTTGTTGCTTTGATTTGTTGTGAGTGTTAATTAGAGGCAGASAGATTCTTCCAGTGGGTGATTAATTCTTCTCCCTCCCATTTTAGCATCAGCTGAACCACTCCTTGGAGAAAACTGCTGCTTTCCATTGCCTGGGAAACACATTTAGGGCAAAGTCTAAACTTAGGGTAGATAAATATCCCCTAAGTGACTTGACCGGAGTTTTTCAGGGGGTCTGTGGCAGGGGAGGGATTGCCTCCTGCAATCCAAGGCACTTCATCATCCATTTTTGCTTGAAATCAGCATAACTTGTCCATACAGCACGATCAAAACTCTTAGAAATATCTTTCCCATGGCGCTTCTAGCCTGGGGAGTGAAACTCAGAGGGAAGATTTGGGGTTTATTTATTTATTTATTTATTTTGTAATATGCCAGGATCATATAAGGGAAACAGGTCAGTGTCAAAACCAAGGGCAAATTCCACCCAGGAATGAAGACTGTGTGGTATCAGCACCTGGGTAAAAGATAACTGATCAAATTCCAGGCAATTTCGGTTCATTAATAATGTATGTGCACTCTCCAGAACACACTGCCATGGGAAAATTAGCAAATATGTCAACAAACTCATCAGGAGTGTCGCTGTTAATTGAGTAAAGGATCCTGTTGTTCATCTGAAACACAAAACTAATTCAGAAAGCAACGTCACAGCCAGGCACGGCGGATGGTGTGATTAGCACATATAAATGTGCACTCAGACTCATTTCAAGGCTGACTCTTTCAATTTAAGCATTCTCAGTTATCCCCTCATTCCTCAGAGGTGATGTTCACACCTCCTCAAGTCTGGTTAAGCAAGAATCATGTTAAGGTGATTCATGGACGTTTTCAGGCAGGAAAAGGGATTGTTTTTATTCCTTGCTGCAGTTCTCCCGGGCTGGCCCTGCAGYCCAGCTCAGCTCTCATGGATATGGTCAAGTGTGGGATACTGGGGTACCAGAGCTGTCCCTTTTCGCTTGGAGAATCCATGACTCARTTTCCAGAGTGATTTACTCAAAATCACTGAATGGTTTTGGCTGAAAGGGACCTTAAAAATAAATCTCATTGCACCCCCTGCCATGGCAGGGATACCTTCCACTGTCCCAGGCTGCTCCCAGCCCCAGTGTCCAGCCTGGCCTTGGACACTGCCAGGGATCCAGGGGCAGCCACAGCTTCTCTGGGCACTCTGTGCCAGGGTCTCCCCACCCTCACAGGGAAGGATTTCTTCCCAATTTCTAAACTAAATCTGGCCTTTTTCAGACCCATTTCTCCAGCCACAGCTCTGCTGTGGAAAAACAGCCTCTCACACATGGTGGGTTTGAAACTGAGCAGCTCACTGCCCTTTATTCCTCAGGAAATGACACCACGAGGTGAGCTGCTGTAAGAGTGACCCTGGAGGAAGAAGGGCTCTGTTTCCTGCTTGAATTACTAATTAAATTCCTGATACCACTTCAGGCCTAAATAGCTAGAATCATAGAATAGAATCATAGGCTCAGTGTKGAAAAAGACCTCCAAGATCATCAAGTCYTYCCTGTTGGGATAAACCTCTCCCCAGTCCTACTGAGAGGGTTGCAGCACTGTAGGAAGGGTGTGAACCACTCTTGAAGATGTGTGGGAGATGCTGCCYTGAACTTTTATAGATGCCTGGTGGGATTTTTGCAAACTGTCTCTGAAGCTCTGCAGAGCATTGACACAGTCAGTAACCAAGATTTAATTATKCCCAGTCCAAATTCTCACAGCTTCTAAGCAAAAAAAGAATTGCAGTTTCTGGCCATCAGGCAAAGAGTCCTGTCCATATGAGAAACAGCGAATAGTCCTAAAAATGACTGGTTAAGGTCAAATCTTTGGCTGCTTTGGAAATTAGCACAGCTTGATTATTACTTACATGYTTTGAGTGTCAAACACCAGCTGAGACCCTGTGGCTGGCAGCTCCTTGTTCTGCTGGCTTTTTCTGGGCCATTAGAAGTGACAGTGCCAGGCTGAGCGGAGCCAGCTAATGAAGGCATCTCTCTCTCTCTCTCTGGAGGGGGTGATGCCTTTTTGGTAAAAAAAAATCAGAAATCTGTCCCTGTGCAGGGARAGAGCCATCCTTATTGCTGCCTGATGTGAAACAGGTTCACCTGCCCCAGGGCCGACAGCTTCCTGAGCCACTCATGCATTTGCAAAGGCTTCGGGTGGAGGGACAGCAATAAAATGCAGCCAGSAGCAGTCAGGGGGAAGGAAATGAGCTGCCACCACCTCTGCGTGCTCTGCATGAAGGGGGACACCTGGGCAGAGCGGTGTCCCTACTGAGGGGATGTTGCAATCCAGACACTGCTTCCCTGGGAATTTATTTTTTAATTTTTTTTTTTTTTAATGCTGGAATATACTGAATCAGAAAAAACAGATGATTTTTTTTTCCTGCCCACAGCCCTTGACCTTGTGTTATCTTCCCACTAACCTTATGTTTTTGTGATCACTAATCACTCTTTGGAGGAAGATCCAGAAATTTTCCTCTGGCAGTACGTGCAGCTCCAAACTGCCTCACCTCGTGCACAAGGCAAATCTGAGCCAATGGGCTGCATCGCCCATTGAATCTGAGGTAGAACTCAGTCCTAATTTTCCAGCTCATCTAATTGATTTCAACTAATTACTAGATCAGCAAACCATCCTATTTGATGCAAAAATACCAACACATGCAGCTATGATGGTTTTCAAGTATTAACCTACAGGGGCAGCTAAAAACCCCAAATAATTGCTCAATCCACCCGAAATTGCCTCTCCAGTCTGCAATGACTTTGCGATCTGTTTTCTCCTTCCCTCTGCTCTGGKTGGCATCATGCACCGTTTTTCACCTGCTCCTGCAGTGGTTTTGGGAAGAAATCAAATCTTTCATGGGCAAAGAACCATTTTGTAATCATATTTGCTGTCAATTGGGAAATTCTGGAGCAATATTCAGTGGAAGGTGTCTGAAAGGAGTCCCCATCTGGTGACTATCACAATTAATGTACCACTGGGACCACAAAAATTAGAAGGTGTGATGAGGTAACAGAATATTGTGATCCAAGTGGCTTCTGGTTGAATRCCACAAATGGTCCCAGTTTGTCACTTGAGTGGGTGGCTCAGAGAATTGGGATGGGATGGTGCAATCATCCCTTCTCCTCTCTCACCCTCACCCCCTCTGCTTGTAACACAAATTCAAAGTGGGCCAGAAGAGAATCAGTGGAGCTCTCAATTTTTATTGATTTATCCATTCCCAGTGCTTAGCATCCAAGTCTCTTATTGTATCATAGAAATAAGACTCAGATTGCTTTTTTGTTCAAGGATTGATTTTTTTCTTTGTTGTTCAGAACTGGTCTTCTGTGGGCCCTTGCAATCTCTGATTTGTGATGAGATTTGTGATCCAATATTGCAGGTAACGAACCCTAATGACCCCGTGGCTTGGCAGTAGCTGCAATTCTGTTAAAAAGTTTTCAAATCCTTCCCAGTTTTCCTGAGATGACTTCAGCCATGGAAGCCACCTTTTGTTTTCACRCTTTGCTTCTGGAAAAAGAAAGGACCGGGGTGACTACAAAGCTGCCAACTCCAGTTCTCCACCCCTGTGCCTCCTCCACAGAAGTGCTTAGATCCTTTTCAAATACATTTTTATTATTCTGTCTTTTACATCCCTGAAGTCTGGCTCGTACTTTTGAGCTGCCACCCTGAAGGGAACAAAGACTGAAGAAGTGACCTGTTATCTGTGGTTGCACAAATTCCTTCTGGCCTCTCCTGGAAGCACACAGAGCTTGACTCTCTCCTTTAACGCTGCCTGATAATCAGCATCAGCGTTCAAACATCCCAGAGGCTCAGCTTTGGGGCTACAGAATTGCTGTTCAATCGCATTAAAATAGTTGTGAAATGGATTTTTGGTCCTTAGAGCCTCAAAGGGCTCTTTGGGCACCAGACAGAGCAGGCACATGAACGGTTTTCCTTGGGTTTTCCCACTTTGGGGGACTGCACACACCAGGCTCCCCTTCAGCTTGGAGTCATTGGGCTGCACACAGGAAAAGCTTGGGGAATTTGCCCTGTTAAGGCATCTTTAAAGTTTATGACTCCTCARTCACATCATTCTCCATGATTTGTGGTAATCCTGAGCTGGCAGAGGCTTTATTGACCCCATCTTCTCATGGTCTTTGTGGCGCATCTTTCCTTCAGAGCTTGGAGGAAACAACAGCAATAGGTCTGTGAGGAAGCTGTGAAAACTTCCCTCAGCTCAGCAGCTTCCCCCAAATTYTCCTTCCAGCAGCCATCTCCAGGGAGGCGAGATTTCTGTGGGTGACTCACTGTGAAGAGGCTCTCAAGGAGTCCCAGGAAATGGTCTTTGAAGAGCTGGGAGCATCCGACAGCTGCGACGGAAAACGAGCGCATTTTGCTTTGATGTGTTTTGATGCAGGACCAGTAATTTCATTTTTGGCATTATTATGGAAGCAAAACATGTATTAGTAGGGTGTAATTTATTTTTTAAAAGGAGAGCAAGAATGTTTACTGTCTTCCTGGTAATGCAATTGGGCTGTCCCGTGATCATCTATCAGGCATGACAGCTTCTCCCATTCCTGCGCAGATTTGTTATTTAAGCAAATTTTCTGTAGGTGCAGAAGGGGAGGGGGTGTTCCTTCTTTAAGTGCACACCTATAATTTATTTAATTCCAAGCTCTCCTGCAGGGGAGTAAAAATAAAATCTTTGTTTCTGCCATTTGACAGGAGCAGGGTGTGCAAAGACACAAATGTYTCCTTAGAGATGGCATTGGCAGGGTGGGACCTTCTGTGCACCTCTGAAATTACCACACACTCAGATTTTGATCAGCGGGGCCATAACCAGGGTTTGGAGGCTTTTTCTTTCTCTGGACCTAAATATCAACAAAGGCTGTTCCAGCTTCTGCCATTCCTTTCTCTAGAGAGGGATGGTGAGGAGCAGGCTCAGGGATAAAGGCTTAGGGACCCTTTATCATCTCCCTTTTGGAATCATTAGGGTTGGAAAAGCCCTCTAAGATCATGGAGTCCAGCCCTTTACCCAGCCCCACCCTGTTCACCACTAAACCCCGTCCCCATGTGTCACATTCATGTTTTTGAGCACTTCCAGGGATAATGGGTCCCCCACCCTCCTGCTCAGCCTGTTCCAATGCCTGAGCACCCTCTCAATGAAGAATTTTCTCCCTGTTTAAGCACTGTCCTCACACCCGGCTTGCTCAGGCTCAGTTACCAAGCTAAATTCCCAAAAAGCCCGACAGGACCCCACTAATTTTCTCTTCCATTTCTCACTTTCCCAGCATTTCTGCACAAAGACATGGAGCAAAATCCTCGTGTAATTAGTGGCAAAATTCCCATTGACTCCAGCGRGGCCAGGATTTCATGTCAGGMCTAATATCGCCTGTAAATTCCCTTCTAATTAAATTATTGGGCTGAACTGTTCTCAGCAGTGCATTGAGAAAGAAAAGTTCTTTCCACTGCAGGAAATGGTGAGTTCAGTTCTACGTCCTGCACTATTTATAGGGGACCCACATCCTCCATCCAGCCTTTAATGCTGCTGAACTTCATGACTTCTTACCAATGGGAATCTCTTTCCACCTCAAGCTGCTGGAAAGGATTAGCCCATAATTGAATTTTTTCAGTGAAAGGCCATCTTCAGCATAGGAAAAATCTGCCTTTTTGAGAGCTGATCATTTGGCTGCTCTGTTACAGTGAACCTACTAAATTAGACACTAAATCAGAATAATTACAAAGTAATCTACATACTTCTATTTTTTTTTTTTTTTTTTGCCAACACCGAGTGAATTAACAGGTTTAATTTTCTTTTGTGGCACCCAGTCTGGCTAGCTGATGTTATCTGGGAACCTTGCCCAGGGGTAGTGTAAAACATTCTGTGCCTGTCAAACAAGAAACACCTACAAACAAACTCACCCCCCTTTGTTCTTGTATCTGAGCTCACGAAGAGAACGTGTTCAGAGTGAGTATCCAGAAATCTGACAGACACTATGAGGAGCCTGAGCCTTAACCACCAAAAACAGGGGAATTCCACAGATTTCTTCCTACCTTTTTTCCCCCTCCAACAGATGTAATTTTTTTTTAAATGTGTTTATTGCTCAGCGATTGCAGGAAGAGCGTTTTGCATCCCTAACTGCTGTTTCCCTTGGCACAGATTGAGAGGGCAGTGAATTAGCGGGCAGTTTTAATCAGCCAAGAGGTCATAATTTACTGCATCTGCCTGGAGAGACACAGGCCTTGCCATCTGCACTTTGCTGGATGTTAAACCCGGTTCAGGAATCCTGATTTCACTCTGTTTCGAGGCAAGGAATCTCCTTCTCGTGGCACCGAGTCAGCCTGGTTCTTCACCTGCTGCCCTTGGCTGCTGCCCTCAGAGCTCACCTGGAGGCTGCAGGTACTGAATTTTCCACGTCCATTTAGCAGAATTAATTCTGTAATTCATTCTGTTCATCCTGGGTGTGGTGAGAGATGTAGAGAATCACAGAATCACAGAATATCCTGAGTTAGAAGGGATCCACAAGCATCATTGAGTCCAGCTCATGGCCTTGCACAGGACAGCCCTAAAAACTCCCATCCTATGCCTGAAACATTGTCCAAACCTTTTTTGAATCCTGGAAATGGAGAGATATTTCTCTAAACTCACCTGAAAAATGTGGTCAGCCTTGCTGGTTTCTGAGAAAAAAAAAAAAAACAACAAAAAAAAACAAGGGCAGCAAGCAAATGTTTCATTTCAGAAAGTTTAATTCTGCACTGGATTCAGGTGGATAAAAACCACTTTTGCAGTGTAAGGGAGCCCAGGCTCTGTCCATGCCATCCATCCCAACTTCCYTCTCCAGAGGTGTCACCCCAACACCTGGACAGAGAGCTCAGGMGTGTCTCAGCAAATCTTTCCCRCATTTCACAGATTATTARGAGTTGGAAGGGACCCACAGAGATCATCAAGAACAGCTTTYCATAGAATGGCTTGTGTGGGGTTGGAACCAACAGCCTCGGTGTTGTCAGCCCCGTGCTCTGACCCATTGCCTGTGCTGATGTTGTAATTTATTTGTGYGACAGTGGAGGTCCCACCCAGCAGCACTCAGCTGCCCTGGATGTGTGCCCCCAAAATCATGGAGTCATAGGATGGTCAAGGTTGGAGAAGACCCTAAAAATCATCCAGTCCAACCATTACCCCATCACCACCCTCTTTGCCCCTAAACCCTGTCCSCAAGTGCCACATCCAYACAGCTTTGGAACTCCAGGGATGGTGACTCTGCCACTGCCCTGGGCAGCCCTTCCAATGCCAGACCATCCTTTCAGTGAATAATTTTTTGCTAAARTCCAACCTAAACCTCTCATGGCAAAACTTTCAGGCCATTTCCTCTCCCCTTTTCACTTGTCATCYGGGAGTAGAGACCAATCCCCACCTGGCTATGCTTTGTAAACAAATCCRAGGAAAATAACTGCTCCAATTCCCTCCTAAAGGGGTATTAATACCACATCCAGCCTCTCTGGAGCTGTGGCCTTTGCTAATGGCTCACATTTGAAGAGCCAGTGGGAGCCAGTTCACCCCAGGGTGGAGCATGGTCCTCATGGAATTGCCAACAGAAATACACCCATGCCAAGAAATGAGCCCTGAAGGTTCCTGCTCTGGGGCCTCGGGGCATCTGTGCACTGGGAGACCTGCTGGCATCTGATCCTGCTGGGAAAAAAGTATGGAAAAAACAACAGCCTCCATCCCAGRAGCTGTGCTCAGCTATCCCATAACCAAAGTCCTTTCTCTGAGGTCAGGATTCACTTTCCAGCAGGTGAGCTGGTGAAAAGTTCAGATTGCTGCTGGCTCAGCCATTCCCAGGCAGCCCACAGCCAAGTTTCCATCATTTCTTCATCATTTCTCCTGCAGAAGCCCACTGTGTGCCATACTGTGTTATCCCAATTAAAAGTTGAGGGTTTTTCCCCAAAAGGAATTACAAACCCCAAGCTGCGCTCTCCTCTTTAGCACTGGAGGGAGATGATGCTCTATAACGAACCTGCTCCTTTAAAAAAAGTTTTCCATGGGCTCTGCAGGTTCCTTGGCATGTTTTTCTGTATTCTGTATTTATTTTTCATTCCTGCCTGCAGCTTCAGCAGGAGATAATTTCTCTATCTTTGTCATCACGCAAGGTGATCTGGCTCCCCAGTGTGCTCGAGGACCTTCAAAATCTTCCCAGCTCTTCCAGGAGCAAGGAAGAATGCATTGTAAAATAGTTGCTCACCACCCCCAGCAAAATTTGAGGACAGGAAATATAAAATGACAGATTATTCAACCCCTAGGTAGGCCAATTGAATGGGAGCGAAAAAACCCAACTCAGCAGCAAAGGCTGTGCTGTTGTAGATGGGAAAGGATTGCTTGAAAAAATAGGACTTCAGTGTCATCTAAGTTTTGGAAATTAACAGTTGCAGTGGGACCGGTTTAGAAAAATGCCATTATTTTTGGAAAGGAAACTTTGGTCTTCCTAGAATTGTATCTTACGTGTGGCAGTATGAGGAGGTGGCGGGGGAAGTGTCCTGCTTTGCTCCCAGCCAAACTTCACCCATCAGCTGGAGATCCYGGTGCCAGTCAGTGTCAACTCCAGGAGCAGCTGGCTAGGAGATGTCCCTTGATCCTATAAAGGTACCCCAGGAGGAGGCTGAGTTAACTGGATTTCAGAAGTAATGCCAAAACATTGGTTTGAGAAGCTCATGATTAAAGGTGTGCATAGAAACACACAAATCAGGAGTGCAATCTCCTGATTTGCCATCAGAGAGCTTCATGYTATACTCTCCCTTCACTGAAAGAGTGGTTCAGCTTTGGAACAGGATCCCCAGGTCACAACCTCTGGAAGGCTGGAAAAGCAAGTGGATGTGGCACTTTGTGATTTGGTTTATTGGGTATGGTGGAATTAGGTCAAAGGTCRGACTTGATCATCTTGGAAGTCTTTTCCAACCCTAATATTCCCGTGAGTCTGTGAGAGGTTCAGCCATTACCCTTCCACCTGCCTTCCAAAATCTGAGCAGTGAAACAGGCTCTTCTGATGCCTAAATCCAGCTCCCTAAAGCAGAGGCTGGAAACAGAGGCTGGACAAAATTCAGAGAATCCAAAGCAATTAACAGTATTGCAGGGCCTTCAGGGCCATTCAGGGCAGTCCCAGCCCACCCAGGGGCTGCACCCACAATGGACAATGGCTCATGGGTTTTTCACCCGTTCTCACTTTTGTCCATTTGCACATTGGGGCTGAATCCTCCAATTGCAGCTCAGCCAATGCAGTCGTTGACTCCAAGTTGGCTCCCCCCAATTCTCTGTTGTTTCCATCTCTTGGGGCCTGGCACAGTGAGGTGTCCTTGAGTTTGGGGCTGCAGAGGAATTGTTTTGTGTAAAAATGGGAGAGCAGGAGCTCAGCACTGTCTGTGGAGTGTGGAGTTATCCACCGAAGAATTCCAGTGTTGCAGATATACTAAAATAGAGAATTTAAGATCCTAAGGCATTACTTATTTCTCATCTGAGAAGCAAAGTGCAAAGGTCAGCTCTGGCAGGAATTGCTGTAGCTCTGCTTATCCCAGGAAAGAGAAGGATCCCTACAAAGGCTGCGGCTGCTCTGGCTCAAGGGACACAGCTGGGGCCCATCCCTCAGCCCTGGACAAGCAGCACTTGCAGAGGGGCAGTTGTTGTGCTCAGTAAATAATCCATTGCTGCATTCCAGGCAGAGCATCCAATAAACGGGAAAGCATTCTGCACTCGTAAAACCCGGTGATAACTAAAACACAAAGCCACTGAGGCTGCAGCAGCTCCTCTCCAGCCCTATAAAACGAGGAGTCACACAGAGATTTGGAAAAAGCGTTTTTACCCCGACCTGGCAAGCACTGTGTCCAGCAGTAAATCCCAAAACCAGGGGCACTGCCTTGGGAGCTGTAAGTGTCACTGTGCTAACGCAGAAAAGGGCAAGGCTCTGAGTTAATAGGGAAAGGCTCCTGCATTACACAGCTCCTCATCATCCCCCAGCCACTCAGGGGGCAGAGCAATCCCATTTACATTTGTCCTGCCAGGCTCCAGAGGTGTCAGTGCTCCAGCTGCTGTCCCAATCCTTCCAGCGGCCATTGCATCACCGCCCTCTGGCTCCCAGCTGCTCCGTGTAAAAGTCATTACTGGACTTCAGAGATATCCTGGCTTTGCCTTTTTAGGCAAAAACAAACAAACAAATAAAATATTCGGCTGTGCCTGCCTGGTCTCTTTGTGGTTTTGAAGAGGAATGGGTGTGGTGGGGATTTTTTTTTTCCCAGTTCCTGCCATGAAGTGTTTCACTCGTTTTTCCAGAATTTATTAAAAAGTGCTAATCTTTCAGCCAGTTTATCTGATAGACACAWAAAAGAGGGACATGTCTTTATTTGTCATCCAGTAGGGCCAAAACTGCAATCCCTAGTGCAGAATTGATCTGTTTTGCAAGTACTGGCAGGACAACAGAGAAACTTTTGAAAGCCTGTGGCTGAGTTTATAAGGATAAATGCAAAACATATAAGAAAGGTATGAAAAAGGATCTGGATTTTTCCTGCTCTTTAGCAGAGAAAGGTCACAACACTGTTCTTGTGGGCTGATTCTGTTTTTGCCTCCGGGCTTTACTGCAGCAACGCCTTGGAGTGTCCCACAGCTTTGAATTCCATGTTAATTCTTTTCAGAAATCACACAAAGAGCCCTAACACCATTTTCTTCAATGGACCTGGGGTTCTCAATGAAGACCTGGAATACACCAAATATTTGAGACCTCTGAAACAGCCCAGAGAAGCTGTGGCTGCCSCTGGATCCCTGGMAGTGCCCAAGGCCAGGCTGGATGGGGCTTGGAACAGCCTGGGATAGTGGAAGGTGTCTCTGCCCATGGCGGGGCGTGGGAATGAGATGATCTTTAACCTTCCAACCCAAACCATTCTGGGATTCTATGACTGAAGAAAGAATGTGAGGCCTTAAACTACAACAGTTTTTCACATCTGGCCTAATTACACTGTCAATTAGCACAAAATCCCCACAGAGGAGTGTGAAAAATTACCTTGGTGAAGTCACCTGATGTCAACACATCCTCCTGATAGTCTGGCATTGCTGTGCAGCATCCTTGGATTGTCAAAGTCTTGAGGAATTCCACCCACTGCCTTGACCATTATGCATGATGAGACAATCATTCACATTAATAGGAGCAACTTGGGGCTTTAAAATCCAAGTTTTGCCATCTAAGCAGAGGAAAAGTGCAGCTGGGAYTGCACAGAGCAGCAATAATGTTCAGATCCCACCATGGGAGATAGATGGATTTTTATTTTGGACCACAAAGATGAATTATCTAATCCTTCCCAACTCACAGAACTGCACCTCTGGACCCCCAAGCTGACCACAAATATTTGAAATAACGAATTTGTCTCCTCAAACGAGTCATGGTGTGCATTTCTAATCTACTTTTTTTTTTTAGAAGATGTGATTTCATTTCCTCAAATGGGCAGAAAAGAAACAGTTTTGAGACAAAAGGAGATGCACCAAAGTTTGCTGGGAAAGTTTTCCTAACACAAATTGCCACAGCACAGGAATTAATCTTGCTCACAGCTCACACCTAAAATTTGTGGGCTGTTTTAAGACCATTCACACTAAATCAGCATGAGAAATGCATTTAAAACCTTGAATAAGTAATTTTGAGGAATAGCACAGCATCTTGTTTTTAATTATGACACCGTCGCTTGRGAGCCTGAAGGCTCCTATGCAAATTTACTTCCTCATCATCTGCTCCACAGCTGTTTGTGTGCTTGTCTGCACCTTCCAGGAGACAGGGATGGYGAACAGGAGGGATTTTGGATTTCTCCCTTCCTCAGGGATAAACTGCCTTGCATTTACCACAGACAGGGCATACAGTGTGCAGGATCTTGCTGGTGGGTCAAATCCTGGGATATCCGCACATGCAGGACCCAGATCTCCAAAGGGACTTGACGCCTACTGACAGAATTTGATTTTTGGGACACAGGACATTGTTGAAATCAATGTTCCACGCCCATGTTCATAAGCCACAAGTAAAAATTTGATTTAAGGTCTTACAAAACATAACTCTTTTGAAAATGTTACCACTCAGAAACACAACTTATCTCAGCTAAACAGCCTTTAAAAACCATCACACTCTGGCTCCGTGCCCGGAACAAAAATGAAAGGCGATTTCTTGGCCTGGGAAGAACCAGACAAGCCCTGCAAGGTTAATTTTCAGGCATTTTCATCTTCTGTGTAAAGAGAAGATAAGGGAAAGACAGGAATCAGGACTAATAACAACCTCTTGTTTCTTGAAGCTTCCATTCTGAAGGAATTTGAAGGAATTCCAGTTAAGTAAATTAATTTTTACATGGAGGGATCTRTAAGAAAAACATTAATGTCTAATGACCCATATTGCTTTGCTGCCGAGGGCAGCACCAGAGCAGATGTTTTTGTTGATGGCCATGGTTTTAATTTGACACAGGAATATCTGAGGGATATAAGGGAGATAGATAGAACAGCCTTGCTGACAGAAAAAGGAGAAAAACTGGGGTAAATCTGCAGTGCTTTAGGTAACCTGAGTGTCCTTGGACAGTGTTTTAGGAGCACAGTGAGTATTTGGGGTGTGGGGGTAAATCCCAGTTAATTTTTTCTACTGCTGAAGTTCTTTGTCATTTTGTCCCTTCTGCAGCTGGCAGAGACACCCAGTTACTCTGCAGGGTTTACTCCTGAGTACTCCACTACCAAAATGGGTGAGAAGGAGCAGTGGACAATGCTTTTATTTCATTGCTGGGACTGGCAAATGTGGGAAGAGTGCTCCTGGAACACAACCTACCTGACTCGAGAACCGCAGTAAACAAAGAGTGACTTTGGGGGAGGAACTGGGATAAAAAAAAAGCATGAATGGATGGATTAGTGTGGGAAAGAGAGGCTGAGGGAGCTGGGAGGGYTCAGCCTGGAGAAGAGGAGGCTCAGGGGTGACCTTGTCACACTCTGCAGCTCCCTGACAGGAAGGTGCAGCCAGGTGAGGGTTGGGCTCTTCTCCCACATTACCACAGACAGGACAAGGGGATTTCATCTTAAACTGTGCTAGGAGAGGTTCAGGTTGGACATTAGGAAGCATTTCTTCATAGAAGGAGTCATYAGACACYGGAATGGGCTGCCCAGGGATGTGGTGGAACCACTGTCCCTGGAGCTGTTTAAGGACAGACTGAACGTGGCACTCAGTGCCRGGGTATGGCTGACACGGTGAATTGAGATCACAGGGTGGGCTCAGTGATCTTAAAAGTCYTTTTCAGTCCAGCTGATTCTGTGATTGTGCCTGCAGCAAGGCTGAGCTGGGCTTTGCAGGGTGTTGGGGTTCTTCCCTTTACATTTCCAGATAAAGCCTGCCTGTTCTGGGTTTATCCCACCCTAGTGTGGGCTCTGGAATAAAGCAGGATTTGGTCAGGGGCAGGAGAGTGACCCCAGAGAGCACAGCCACATTCCTGGGATGTCTGCATTGGGATGGGAATCCAGGGGAGCTCTTGCTTATCCTTCTTGGCCTCTCACTGAGAGGCAGCTTCAGGAGACCTGGGAATACTCCAGAAGAATCCCTGGACACACAGATCCACGAGCAACCCCGAGATTCTGCTCTTTGGGAAGGCAGGAGGAGGAACTCAGAGGGCCCACTCCCTCAGAGGTGCCTGTGTTCAGTCAGATGAATTCCTGTTCAAGAGCAGAGTCATCACCAGCCAGSCTGGAAGCAAAGCAGATGCTCAGCCCGGCCAGGAGGCCATTACTCTGTGATTATTATTTCCATGTGCTTAATTTCCAGCTCCCCGGTGCTTGTCAGTGATGGATGCTGTGACAAAAAAAAAGCCCTCAATCCTGCAGATAACTGAAGGCACACAGGGATGTGATCCTCCTCCTTTATTCCAGTAAATCTCTATTGTTCAGGTAAACCATCTGGTCATTATCCCACATCCACACTCAGGCCCTGGAGGGATGAATCCAAGTCAGGATAATCCAACTGCTGAGCTGACAACGAGGTGCAGCACATGGTAAAATTAATTTTGTTTTATGGTTAGAAGCATTAAAAAACCATTCGGCGAAATGAAGTTGTTGTTATCACAAATAAATTACAGTTCAGCGGGAAAGAATTGCACAGAAAACTGATTGGCTGTAAAATTAATAACGTTTTGGGCACTGTGCCCGCTCCTGGCACTTGCCTGTGGCTGTGCTCACACCAGCCCCAGATGTCTGTGCACACCCCACCTTCCAGGAATGAGGTGTTATCTTGCTCCTGGGTATCTGGCACGAATTCCCAAATATTGTGAAGGGAATGTGGCATCTGGGCAGAGCTCCACAGGGGACATTTGTCAGTGTGGATGGCTGCCAGAGCACTCCTGTACTTCTTCCTCCCTTGAAAGAGGCAGAAGCAAACCCTGTAAAAGGCATTTTCACACCAGCTCTCTCCATTTTTGGTGTGTGTTCACACAGGCAGGAGGAGGAGGATTTTGTTTGCCCAAAGGTGAATTTCAGCTCAAGAGTCTGGGATTTCAGTGGAAGTGCTGTCTCTGAGGCAGCTGCCAACAATTTGAGGAGAAGTGGGTCCATCTCCCTGGTGCCAAGAGTCCTTGTATAAACAATTCCARCAGTAAATGAGATCCAGGATAACCTCCTTTGGATGGAGAGCTGGGGAAGCTCTCCCAGAATCTGTCTGCTGCTTTAGGATGTGTCTTCATGAAAAAAAAAAACAGTTTTCTTAAACTGACCCCAGCATCCTCGGGCTTCCATGAGTGTTGCATGTGCTTGGAGTGTTTTTTTCCCCTCCTGTTCCATCAGAATGTGTCCATTTTGGATAATGTGAGCAGAATTTTTGCATGAAGATTTTTTTTCATGCTGAACTCCCATTTCTCAGCTCTGGGGTCAGGACAGGATGGACACAACCAAATCCTGCCCCAGCTTCAACATCAGTAATTTCTCTCAAAAGTGTGGTTGCTTCCAGTCTCTCTCTCTCTGTGTCAGCTTTATCCTGCTGCCCACCCCATAAACCAGGACTGATTTCCACCAAAAACTCCCCAGTGGACTTGCTGATGTCAGAAAACCCAGTTCCTAATCCAGATTGCGCGGACACAGCAGTTAAATGCCACGGTTATGGTGTCATTAAAATTGTGCAGAGAAGGAATGTGTCCTAACGAGGCTCTTCGGAATCCATGTAAYTGTGTCAGTGGATTCTCTTTCAGCAAATATCGAGCCATAAAAATGTCACTGGAGGTTATATATATATCCAAGGAAGAAACAGTGAGAACCCACTGAGTTCACAAATCCTCTCCTCCACAATAAAAGTCTCGTCTGTAGTGATCACTCATTTCTAAAGCTGCTYGAAATGTAGAATTGACGTGAAACTATTTCTTGTTTCTTCAGTTTCAGAACCAACTGCAAGAGATTTATCTACTCCCCAAATGTCTTTGCAAACTGTCAGTACCAAAAGGCAATTAAGATGGAGCTTGGTGAGATATGATGGAATAAAAATTAATTAGAAAAAGCATGTTCCAAAAAAAAAAAGTTTTCTGGCAAAAATACATCTGTCTTTAAATTCAGATGCGTGGCAGGGATACAGCTGAGCTGCTTGACTCCACTTGTGATATTTTCATCAAACCCATGGCACCAAATGAGAAAGGGCTAAGTTTGCAATTCTTATTTCAGTATTCCAGGGTATCCTGGAATTACAGGGTATCCTCTAAATCCAGGTTATGGCTCAGACTCACAGCAACATCTGCAGCTGATGTGCTTCTTCTCAGCTTYTAAAAGGCCACAGCCTCCCATGGCTTCAGTTGTCTGTAAGAAAGGCAAAGCTGAGCAGGTTTTCCCAAATCTTTATAAATAAATCTCTGTCTCCTCGAGCTGCCATGCTGTGTGGTGGCTGTGCACATTCTGTGTGTGACTACACACACATTTTTAAGCTGTTGGTGCCATTTCAGAAATCCCAATCCAGACTGTTTTAGGCGCTGACAACATAGGGAATGTGTTTTTCCCATTTTCCTTTATGATTTTGGGCCCAGCCTTCTCAGCAGGCACCTCTTGTCTTGAAAAGGTTTGATGCCTTAATCGGATTAACTAAACCAGAGGCTGGACAGAATTGAGAGAATCCAAAGCAGTTCTGTTCATTGCAGGGCCTTCAGGGCCATTCAGGGCAGTCCCAGCCCACCCAGRGGCTGCACCCACAATGGACAATGGCTCACGGGTTTTTCACCCGTTCTCACTTTTGTCCATTTGCACATCGGGGCTGAATCCTCCAATTGCAGCTCAGCCAATGCAGTCATTGACTCCAAGTTGGCTCCCCCAATTCTCTGTTGTTTCCATCTCTTGGGGCCTGGCACAGGGAGGTGTCCTTGAGTTTGGGGCTCCAGAGGAATTGTTTTGTGTAAAAATGGGAGAGCAGGAGCTCAGCACTGTGTGTAGAGTCTCGAGTTACCCACTGAAGAATCACAGGGTTACAGAGACACGAAAATATGGAAGCTAAAATCCTAAGGCATCAGGTAGACAATGTGAACATGTGAGAGCACACACAGGTGTGAGAGGGAGGAAGGGAGGCAGCACGATGCATCACCTGGAGTGGGTTAGACTGAGTTGTACTCCTAAGGATGTTAAGGTRTTCTCTCAGTGTCATTTCAGGCTCACTGTAATTCCAGATTTGGGAGCTCTGGAGCAGACTGGAGTGAGGATTTCCCTTCGGATGTGCAAGCATTGGAAAATCAGCTCAGCAGAATGTGCTGTCACAGAGCAGTGGGATGTGGGTGTCGAGCTGGAGCCAGCTGCTGTCCCAGCTCCCTCGAGCTCACCTCTCCTGGCATTCTCCTTCTCCTTGTTCCAGCACCCAGGTGGAGGGAGGGATCTTCCCAGCCCATCCCCAGGGGTGCAGCAGGGCCTGGAGTGACACACACGGGTGATGTGGATGGAAAAGTGTCCATCCAGGCTGACATCACACATTGTCCTCATTGTTCCTGATGAACACAACTTGTTCTTGTGAAACCCCCAGTGCTGATTGTCCCGAGAGGCGGCTGCTCCGGCAGGACTGGAGGGATTCACGCAAGGAAAAGTCCTTCAGGGCCTCTTGGCAGCCAGAGTGGTGCAGAGGGCACTGGCTGCTCTGTCTGTGCCAGGGCTGTGACAGTTTATTGTCCTTGTGCTACCCRGTCCCTTGGGTCTCACACGTCAGGAAGCAGAGGCGAGATGGGGCAGGGACAGGGACTGGAATCCCATGGAGTGCTGGGCTTGGAGCAGAGGGCCTGGATGGCTCATCTGTAAAGGCTGGTGCCAATGCCAGGCACATCTGGGTCTTTTTAAAGGCTGGTGCCAATGCCAGGCACATCTGGGTCTGTTTGTGTCCTTCCCTGAAGGGAGCAGCTGCTGGGGCATCCCTCACTCGACCCCTCATTCTGCACAAACCCCACACACACCCCATATCCCCATCAATCCTGTCTCCTGCTCACACTTCCTGGAGCTCTCTGCTCCTTTCCCTCCTGGATTTATTGATCCTGTGGTGCCTCAGATCTAAAATCCCAGAGTTTGGGGCTCTGACCACTGTTTTGTGCTCCCTTCCAGACACACCACAGCTTTCATTTAAGTGCTTGTGTCCCCTGTGTCTTCCCATCCACACTCAGTGGATTTTGGGGGTATTTTCCCTACCTATCCTTGATAAAACAATCCTACAGATTAAAGCACCCCAACTCCAGCTCTTGAAGTCAGACTGCTGGTTCTGAGGTAACATTGGTTCAATTCCCCCCACATGAGAAATTCTGGCCCCTTTGTGAGGGGGCTTTGGTCTGTGGATCTGCCCATATGCAAATTGTATATAAAGTGTATTTTGTTCACCACACATGAGCTGATATGAGGGGAGAACAGGGAGGCTCCAGTCCTCTAAAATCAGCAGAATTGCACAAAAGGTACACAATTGTCCTTTTTATTCCCATATTGAGAATTATATTTGTTGGGGAAAGGGTCAAACTGTGGCAGCAGCTGCAGTCAGATGTGCTGTCTCAGTTCCCTGAGCCCTGCACGGCACATCTGGGGTTCAAWTGTCCCTGTTTGCTCTGTCCCTGCAGACTGGGTGGGAGTGCTRAAGAGGGCAAGGAGTGAAGAGTATTCACTGTGACCAGCAGCAAACCCTGTAGTGAGAGGAGACACTGATAATAATCTGCTGGATAGACACAACCTGAGAGATGGTTCCTGTCTGGGAACTTCATCAGGCAGGTCAGGGTTGGGTCTGTGTGCTGGAAATTTAGATAAAATCTCAGTCTCTACCTTAGACCTGTGTGTGCTCTCGCTGCTTATACCTGAACTGCTTCCACACACCATGGGAGGATCCCAGGGTCACTGCTGGATGTGTTTTATGTGAGCTGGTGTCTTCTTGGTGTTCCATTGATCCCAGAATCACGGAATCWTTAAGGCTGGAAAAGGTCTCTAAGATGACAGAGTGGAAATGTCAACCAGCACTGCAATTCCACCACTGATCCATGTCCCCAAGGGCCACACAGCTCTGCAACATKCTGCAKATGGMAATTCCACCAGTTTCCCAGGGAATGTTCCAATGCCTGACTCCCCTWTCAGTGAAGAATTTTCTCCTAAGATCCAATCTAAACCTCCTCTGGTGCAGCTTRAGGCCATTGTTGTGTCCCCGTATTTTTGTTGACTCTATRAAATCTGTTCCCTTCTCACRGGGAACGTCTATCAGACTATTTGTGTTTAGGATGCCGTCCTCCGGCTGGAAAGGCATTGTGGAAACCCTCCCTTTGGAGCAGGAATGCTGAAGAGCCTTTTCCATCTGTGCTGTGCTCGCTGAGGAGGCTGGGCTCATCTGTTACCCTGAATTAAATCAGRAGCCTCCCCGTAGCTGCACCATCTCTGTCTCGCTGCCACGGAGCAGGTGAGAGGGAAACACACTGTGGGCAGCCTGTGGTCTGACAGAGACCATCTGTGTGACTGCTGACAYGGAACTCAAGCCCTTTTTGCACTGTTCACGAGTTTTGCTGCGAGAAGGAAGGTGCAGGAGGTGCTGAGGAGCTCTAAAGCTGCACAGTCAGGGGGCTCTGCCAGCACGAGCACTCCCAGTGAGGGATTTTTGCTGCTCCTGTTTATTATAAAAGTTACCTTTGTGGCTTCTTGGAGTGTCCTGTGCTCTCCCCTGTGCTATTTTTCATGAACTTTCAGCATTTGGTGCACTGAGCCAATGAAGGATGAATAAAAATCCAGTGCCAGAGCTGGAATGAAGAGCTCTGCTAAACATCAAACACCAGAAATGGGTGACATGGAGTAAAGCCAGGGTGGGCTGCTTGCAAGCACAAAGCCAAGCATGAGACACAGAGCTGTCTGCAGGCTCTGTGGTTGTTTAAAATCCTGCTTTTAAAACCTTTCTGCTCAGAGGTCACTTCTCCTCTGATATCCTTCCTGAGGTAAGGGATGTGTCAGATCCCTAAAATTCAGCTGGAGTGATGGAGGTGTTCCTGACACCCTCACAACCAACAAATGCCTGGAGAATATTTTCCACCTGCCAGCACCTGCTGGCTCCTGGGGGTTCTCCTTCCCTTTCCATGGAAGCAAGGGGTGGGCACATCCCTCTTGTTGCCCAAGCCCTGCCCTGCAGAGCCTTTCCCTGCCCATGTGCAAAAACCTCGAATTTAAGGTCTCCAATCCCGCAAGCTGCTCAGAGCCCTGCCAGCACGAGGAGAGGAAGGAGTTTGGTCCTGTTGGGTGCCTGTCCTGTGTGTCCAGACAGGCAGGAGGCTGGTGACACGTCAGGTATGTGCACAGATGTTTATTTGCTTTTCAAACTCGTGTCAAGGAAATTCTTCCAGTGCCCCAGGCGAGTTCGTTTTTTTGGTGACACTGTGTCACCCACATAAATGTCAAATGTCCCCTTTCACCTTCCCAGAGCAGCCACAGCCTTACCYCAGCACACCTCCAGGGATTAATRTCTGTCTGATTTGMAAGATRGCAGAAAAATCTGTGAATTGCTRATGGARCTCACACAAGGTTGCAGAAAGAGACTTCAGAACAACCAGGGAGGCAACTCCGTCCCCACTGTGTCCCAAGGCAAGCCTTGCTGGCATGCCCAGTTGTGCAGCCAGATGTTGGGCAGGTGGAAGGGCCTCTTCCAGGCTGAGCTTKCCACCTGGAGCAGAAGGAGCTTTCCTGGCTCAGGTCCCAGCTGTACCACCCCAGAGAGCTCAGCACACCAACAGAATAGTCACAAACTCCCCTAATTTTAGACAGTTCAGGATGTGGCAATGATGTCTGCATCCAACCATCAGCAAATGCCTGAGCAGGCTCTGCACCCAGAGTAAAATCTGGTGACATGGAGAAATAAAAAACCTCTTCCATTCTCCCATTGCATCACAACACAGATAAAGCTGAGCTTGCAAAGGTTGTGCATGCTGATTTCCAGCTCTAGGGGACTGGGGATAAAATACCTGTTCCATGTTGTGTAAGTTGCTGCTCAGGATACTTTTCCATCAAAAAGGGAAGGAAGTCCTAGGAAAAGAGAGAGTAGCAGCTTTCAGTTTTGGCAACATCTGGTACGGGTGTGATCTTATGGTCATAACAAGGCCAGGCTGGACRGGGCTTGGAGCAGCCTGGGATAGTGGGRRRTGTCCYTGATGGCACCGGATGGGCTTTAATCCAACCCAAACCATTCTGTGACTGTGAGAACACTTCATTGTTTGTGCTCAGATCAGGGTGACAGCCACAGGGATAACCTGGGATCCAGGGAGCAGCTGCTGGATGGATTTGGTGTCTGAGCACAGTAACTGGAGGAATTCACTTCACGTGTGCATGTGTTCTACTAACAAAATATGGTTTTGTTTTGTTTTGTTTTTTTTTGTTTGTTTGTTTTTTTGTTTGTTTTTTTTTAATGAATATATTTGTGTATTAACAAATTGCACAAACACAATTCCATCCTGATTGGAGTCACAGATCACAGAACACCCTGAGCTGGGAGGGACCCACAGGGATCATCCAGTCCAACTCCTGTTCCTGCACAGATCCCCCAACAATCCYCCCCTGTGCATCCCTGGCAGCACTGCCTAAATGCTCCTGGAGCTCTGGCAGCCTYRGGGCCAGGAMCATTCCCTGGRGAGCCTGGGCAGTGCCCAACACCCTCTGGRGGAAGAACCTTTCCCTGAAACCCAACCYAAACCTGCCCTGACAGYGRGTTTKGTGAGAGGAGCCCRGAGATGAGAACSMAGCTGCTCTCAGTGTGTGAGTGCTGCATTTTTTGACCTCTCTGCCCAGTGTGAGCAGCCTGTGCATGTCCATGTGTGATCCCTGTAATATCCCTGGGTTTGTGGGTGTTCCTGGGGTTAACACAGGCTCAGCCCCACTGCAGCTGGGTCAGCCTCCCCTCTGCCAGGTGACTGGATTGGGCATTTCCCAGCAATTAGCACAGCAGCTCAAATCTTCCTGAAAACCCACATGCAGTTTGGTCTCTGCAGAACAGCTCTTGGTTGGTTTATGATATTTTCATTCATTTTACTCCTCTTTCCTGCTTCCCTCCTGGGGTCCCTGTGGTGTTTGCCCAGCAGTGCCGCTCCGTGCACAAGCAGTAGTGAGACACAGCTCCCTCCTCGTTCCTCCAGACAAATCCCACTGGGCTGTTATGCAGGAAAACTCAATTCACACCATTCAATTCTCTTCCCACAGTATTCCCATAGCATTTCCAGCCTACCAGAGTCAGAGGCAGCTAAACTCTCCCTGACAGCCACTATTTCTGATATAAAGGTGTGGAGCCTGCCCTCACTYGCACATGCCACTTACTCCAAATTGCATAAACTCAGCCCCAAAGTGCCTCACAAGTTATGATGACAGCTCAATCAGGGGAACAAACTGCAGCTTTAAAAACCCTGTGATTTAAGTCTCCTGTAARGAGGATTTGAATCTAACTCTCTGCCATTCAGGACTGAACAGTGCGGTAATTGCGGCCGCACACAGAATACAACAAAAGCACCAGGGAAAATAAAATCAAGAGAAAAAAAAAAGAAAGAAAAGCTGTGACAACAATGCCAGAAAAAGTAATTACCACATCAGCTCAGGCACTCTGAGGTGTTGGGCACTTGTGCAGCAACATGAGCTTTTCCCTGCTGGGTGTGCTTAAAAGAGARGAAACAGGGAAGAACAAAAATCCGAACCAAACTAGGAATAAGAAGCACCAATCCTCTTGACCCCAGAGAATTTGTGGACTCCCTAYCCCTGGGAGTGTTCAAGGCYRGCCTGGYCAGGGCTTGGAGCACCCTGGGAGGGTGGAAGGTGTCCCTTCCCATRGCAGGGGGTGGRACTGGATGATCTGTAAGGTCCTTTCCAACCCAAACCATCCTAGGACTGGTTTTGTTCACACTACACCCATTTTAATTACAACAGAGGTATTGTATTTTCAGAAGCACCCTCTTGCTTGGGGCATAAGCTCAAAACTGGCTTTCTGTGGTACTTATGTAAAAAAAAAAATATTCAGACTTCAGAAGCTCATGATTTCCTTGATTGCTGATAAAGATGCAGACAGATCTGCTCGATGCTGTGCTGTCCTCTAAGCACAGCCCCAAGAGTCAAACTGGACCTTCCCATTCCCCACGAGATGTTATTTGTGCAGGATGTGGCAGGAGGAAAGCCTTCAATGCAGCCAGGTCTGCAGGGGAGGGTTTAAATTGCAGGCCCAGGTGATCCCATCAGGTGAGAAATCTTTGGAYTSTGYRTGGARAAAAACCCCATAAAAATATCCCAGACTCATGGGGAAGGAGAGTGGATGCTTCCAGTGTCAGGGTGCAGCAGAAAGGAGCATTAACAGATTAAGGATATGCAGCAGAGAAGCATGGAAATGAGGACAGGGCATGTTTTTGATATCCAAGGATGGCATARATTCAGCAGGGAAAAACCAAAGAGAGAAAGCTGATGGAAACACAGGAGTGAGGAAAGAGGCACTGAGACCAGAAATTGGTGGAATGCAGGGGTGGCAGTGACCTCTGCAGGCTGTGACCCCAGCCCTGCACTGAGGCAGCACCAAACCCACCAGGAGCATCCCTGGCATGTCTGCCCAGCTCTGAAAGGAAAGGACTCCTGCTCTCCTCAGTGCCATCCATCCCTTGAAAGCTTTCCCCGASTCCACTCTGAATGTTCACACAGCATTTCCCTTTTCTTGGTCCAGTGGATTTGTCTTTACTGCAGCAAAGTTTTCCACTCTGGCACATGGGGCAGGAAAAGGCCAAGCACTCAAGTCAAAATGTTTTCGAAACTGTTTGCTTCCAGGCAGACTTGTGCAAATACTCTGCAATTTCAGACTTTTTCATCATCTAAATGCAACAGACTTTGGGTGAAGAGAGAAAGAAAGTGGTATTTCAGCTGAGTCCTCACGCAAACTCAAGCCTCTCTGCCTTCAAATAATTTTTGAACATAATGAAATTTAAAGGAGAACTTCTTTCAAGCATTGTGAGAATCAG
>NW_026623367.1:1469192-1494247 GCF_030028575.1 Malurus melanocephalus
AACACTTTATTTTCAGTGTGTGTGGCTTTCCAGCTGGCACATGCATCGCTCTGGAGTCCTTGCAGCCTCGGGGCTCTGGGGGAGGAATGGGACATGTGGTGGGTTGTGGTGGCTGTGGTGGGGCGGTGTAAGAGAAACAGCCTGAAAACCTGGAGGAACTTGGGCTTCCCAGATCCCACTTCTTGATTWTCCTTCGCAGGACATCTGCCCATCAAAGAGGCTGCCAGAGGAACAGAGCTGCCTTGAAAAGCAGAWCAACAGCGTTTGGAAATAATTCTGCTGGTTTGAGGAGGCAGAGACAACTCTGCACACCCTGGGGCTGCTCATGTTTCTGAGAAGGCAGTGGGCAGAGGTTTGGCAGGGACCTGAAATGCACATCCTCGAGCAAGAGTGGAGGGGAAAGTGGTGGTGGAGGGGGAAAGCACATGAATTTGCCAAGCTGGAGGTCAGACCTGATGTTTGGCTGAAAATAATCCCTTTTCAGGTCATTTCTGGTGGAGGGTTTATTGGCATGGGTTTGTTTCATTTCCATTCTTTCAGCCTGTGGGAATAATGCTTTCAGCTCCCACTTACCACTTTTCAGCATGAATAAAAATCTGACAGCTGGTTAGGCTGCCTTGTGTCTTCTCTGCCCTCTGCAATGCCACATTGAGGTTAAAGAAGGCAAAAAGGGTAGTTTAGAGGGCCAAGGAGCATTGTGCAGTGAGAGGAAATAATTTGCTGCTAATGCATGTGACAAACTGAAACATTAAACGCAAAGGTCATTTTGGGGGGCTGGAAAGGAATCAGCTTATTTCTAAATCACTGCCTCAAATGCCCTAAAATGACTGGATAGCTTAGGAGACAAAAGGCTTTTGGAATATTCTGTAAAAGTCTGCAGGAGAGCCTCATGGGTTGAGCAGGATAATGAAGATGTGCTGTTCCAACCTYTGCTGAAGATCAAAAAGGACATCAAAATGTTGGGAAAATGTTTGGCCAGAGTACTCTGAAGTAAGCAATGGGAAGAGGCTTTCTTTTACTGGACTTCTTTGGGAGAAAATGGACAAGGTTTCAAGTTTGAAGCCTCCTCATGGATTCTGGTGAGACCCAAAGAGTCCCTGGTTTCTGATGGGAAGACGCTTTCCTGTTCAGCACTGCAAAAGCCGCTCTCAGGAACGGAAAGCGCTGAAGATTTGGAAGAATTTTATAAGAGAGGAGCTGGCAAAGAGCAGCAAATTATGCAGAGCGTTTAAATCAGTAGTTAAAAGTCAGTTCTATAATGCCAATAAAATAGAGATAAGAAATTACAGCTGCACAGAAAGATTTTATAGCATARTCGTGCAGCATCCCTGAGGCAGAGCACAGTGATCCAAACCTACACCTGAGAGATGAGTCCAGAGCTTTAAAAACAGAGCTCAAAGTGTCTGGAAATCCTGAGCAGGAGGTTTTTGAATTGTCAGAGAGCAGGAGCTGAGAGAAACACCCCAGGATGTACTCAATTTATGRGCTGTCTTTTATCATCTTTGGGAAGGGCTCTTTCCTAAAAGAGCAGAGAGGCTGAACGACAGCAGAGAGCAACATGCAAGAGTTTGGAGAACTGACCCTGCAGAAGAGAGGCCAAGCTGGGCACAGCCTATAAAGTAATTCTTTAATCTGTGATTTTGAGCCCTTTGAGTATATTTTYCTGCTTACCTAACACCTGCAGTTCCTTTGTTTTCTCCCTTATGCCCACGTCCTTTTTCTCTCTGCTTATTTTCATCCCTCAGCTCTGGAACATTTCCAGCTGGGCCACATTTTTCTTGCTAAATCTGGGGTTTTTTTCTTGACTTCTTGCTAAGGGGTGTGGTTTGCTKCCTTGGGCTAAACAAGGCTTCAAAAGCATCGTCCTCACTGGGTACGATGGATTGTGACTAAAAATTTGTTTGTGACACCTGAGAATTGAACCCAGGTCCTTTCTGCTGTCCACCTACATCTGCCTGCACAGAATTTTCTGTTAATTAAGATCAGGAATAAGGGGACTATAAAAAATTGTCTGTAAGATAAGAAATAAGTAGGGTTTTACTTTTTTTTTTTTGTGTTTGATTTACATCAACAGGTTTTTTTGCATCTGTAAAGTAGAATTTCTCTACATTCTTCTCCTTCTGTTTCAATCTCTTCTGTCAAGRCTCCTCATTTCTGTGCCCTGAGGTTGCTGTGTTTGATGTTTGCTCAGAGCAAAACACCCACACCCACACCCGACCTCTTGTTCTTACAAATTGAGCCCACCAGCAGCGTGACGGGTGGTCAGTGATAAACAGSGAGCGTGGAATCGTTTATTTCCACCTCAGGTAGAAAAGCTGAGCTGTGTGGGCAGGCAGGGCAGGTGCTGAGTTAATGAGACWCAGAGATTTATTCACGCAGAGCAGTGTGGAGCTGCTGCTTTCCCAGCCAGCCCCAGCTCCCTCCCTCCCCAATGCTCCCCACCACCACTCTCAGAATTAAATCACTGCCTCTCTGCTGAGCTCACCAGGCTCTGAGTCCTCCTCCACAACCTGCCCAGGGCTGGCTGGAAAGTTTTCTGGTGAAACAAGGTGATTTTGGGACAGCAGGGATAAAAACTTGGGTAAAAGATGCTGCTGGGCTGAGATTGCTCCACTTTTGCTGTGTGGCCTGACTGAGGACCCACAGTCCCTGGGTGCTCTCCTCTCTCATTTTCTAGTGAATTATTCTTCTTCAGGTCCAATGCTTGTCCTGGAGCTCATGTTGGTAGCTCTTCCCTGTTTGCTCAGGGTATCTTGGTGCAGGACCAGAGCTGCTGTTCACTCCATTCCTGAGMATGAACTAGGAATAAATAAAAAGGGTGGCATCCTCTGGTCCCCTATGGGATTTTCCTAAAGTCCCTTATACTGCCCCTGAGGGTCTCTGATAGCAAAATGGTCTTTTCGTTCTTAGTTTGGCACTTTTAAAGAAACTAAAATAACAGTGCTTCAAATTGGTGAATATAAAGGATATCCTATACATGAAGCAGTTCATTGCTTATCTGCTGCTAAAGGTTCCAGGCCATTATGAAAAGTACAATTTAAATACACATCACCAGCACACAGAGGAATTTTCATGGTAAGGCTTCCCTTGATATTGATTTGAAATCACACACTCAAAAAAATTGCATTATTCTTAAAGGTCCTGTTCAGCACAGTGAAAAGTAAAAAGTATGTGTGGGCAGAGAMAAGATATTTTTAGGTCTAAAAAGAGATCCTTTACTCAAAAAAAACCCTTCAAAAGATGGGAATCTACTTGATAATCAACAAGGATCCTGCCCCTCTCTCACAAAATACTCCACAAGTTAAAGCGGAAAAAAATCCAGCAAATTTAAAGAAATRTTGAAATCCTCTTTAGAGCTGTTCCACCAAACTGGGTCAAGCTATTTTCAGGCTGAAACAGTGACAGGTTTCACCAGGAAAATGAAAGATTGATGTGGCCAGATTAGCAAATATCACTGATTTGGAAATCTCAGGGGCCAGGAGCTGGAGATGGGTGTGAAACTCTGGTCATGGCTCTCTTGCTTTCCTTGGAGGAAGCAGCTGCTTCAGGAAGCCTTGACCTACTGAGGGAAGGATAAATAGTGTTAGATATTAGCATTTAACATCTTCCTGGTTTAGAAATCTTTATGGTAATTTCAGAGGGCTGTTTAAAGCTGTTGGCTGGATGGGAAATCCATGATTTTGTAGGATTAGGGATTGGAGTGAGGAGGGGACAGTGCTGGAGGGTCTGAGCCTGGACTCGGGATGGAGGGCTGAGAGGTGGAAAATGGGAAAAGGAGATCACTTACAGCATTTTTTCTCCACTTTTATATTTAACTGTCCCCCACTTGTTAAAACTCACCCAAATCTGAAAGACTGGGTGCCTCCAGTGTTTTCTCAACTATTTTAATTTTTACTTCATCCATTTAATTTTAGAAAACCAAATATTGAACATTTGGCCCCAAGTTCAGCCTAATACCTCATGCTGTGCATGGACATATATAAAATACATATTTGAAGAAAACAGATATCCATTTACTAGGAAATGTGTGCATTTGAAAGTAAATTGTGATTGACTGGAATTCTGCTTTTGTCGGGCTTTATAGTTAAATATTGTAATCACGTTGTCCTGCCTCAATTGATGCCCTCATCAAAAATTGCTAAAAATACATCATGTTTGCAGCTCTTGGTTGTTTCTCTGAGGAAATTTGAAAGCTGTTTGTTTAAAGAGAAAAAAAAAAAATTCTGCATTGCATTTCTCCTGTCAGACACTGTGATGTGACCAAGAATAGCTGAGATGTGTAACTTTGATTTAGCCCAGAGTGYTTTTTCCCTGGATTTCATCCTTGGGATTTCCCATTCGATTTTCCCACAGTGTCCAACCTCTACAGAGTGAACCAGGTTCTCTTTACAGAAAGATTTCACTTATTAGCACAGACAGACAAAATCTGGAAAAGGAGGAAATCCCTTCCCGTTGTGGTTTGCTCATGTTCTGGTTGTGTCACAGAATCCCAGAGCGGTTTGGGTTGGGAGGGACCTTAAAGATCATCCAGTCCCAACCCTCTGGTCCTTGTCCAGGAGATGGATTCCATCTGCAGATTTCTGAAGGWACAGCCCCATTTTGCCTCAGATGACTGAAGCCTCAAACCTGAGCCTTGCAGATCTTTAGACAGAGGTCCTGACTGGGAGTTGAGACTGTAAATGGGCTTTTCGGGGTGGATTTTGCGTGTCCAAGACAGTGTGGAAGATAGAACAATCCCTCTCTCTGTTTCACAAATTGAAAACTCTGTTTTCATAGATGTCTAGGCCTASAGCAGTTGGGTTAAGAAATTGTTTAGATGTAACATGCACATAAATTATTTTTTTCTAAGATGACAGATTTTATCTGTGGAAGATCTCTGCTTTGCCCTGACTCTGAAGCCAACAGGATGACTCAGTGTCTCTCCATGTCCTGCCCTTCATTCCCCTGAGTTTTTAACCAGCTGGCAGTGAACACCACACCTCAGCTCCCACTAAAAGGGATCTTTCATTCCCATACCCCTGTTATTTGTACTTGCACAGCACTTGTACTAAAAACAGGAACTGTGGAAAAATGAAGCCACTTGCARTGTGCAGGATTAGGCACTTCAGGTCCCCAAAAGGATTAGGAAGTAACTGGGTACCAAAGATATTGGGAAAAGCTTGTTTTATGGTGGCTTTTTGGAAATCCTCCCTTAAAGAAATTCTGTCATTGTGGCTGTGTCTGTGTGCTCTCCATTCTTAGCAGGAAAAAAAAAAAAAAAGACAGCTTCTAAGGATGGCACATGAGTGATGATTCTGGGTTCCTAAAATGAAACTTCCTAAGAGGTGAGCAACTTATATTTCCTGAATGTGTTTCCTGATAAAGATCTCTCTGTTCTTTGACATTCCCATACATTTTTCACTCTTGAATTTCCTTCTTGGTGAGAATTGCCAGCATTCAGGGACCGCATTTTTGCATTTTTTAAATCTCAGAGTGTACAAAAACGACAACAGCACACATGGGTTTGTGTGAGAGCACATGCACGCATTATTCATGGCACTGGCTGCACAGAGACTTTGCTTTTCACTCCCAGCAATTCTTAGCTGAGACAAKCTCACAGCCATAAACCCACTACAGAAAACATGCTAAAACTGAGGCGAGAAATGGAAAGCCTTTAATTCTGGAAGTGTGAATGGATTCAAGTTGAGCCGTGCGAGCAAAATACGGCTTTAAAATTTATTACCCTGCCCTATTTTATTGCAGGTGCTTCTGAATACAGGAGTTTTAATTGCTGCAAGAAGACAATGCTGAGGGTTTCAGCTCTTACTAAATCATTTTGGCTGAGGCTTAGCTGACCCACAGGATGCTATGGAGTCATCCTTTTGCCAGTCAAATGTTCTGGGAACGGGTTGTACAGAGAGGTTGTGGATTCCCCATCCCTGGAAGAGTTCAAGGACAGGTTCACGGGGATCTRAGTGATCTGGGATAGAGGGAGGTRTCCCTGCCAGTGGCAGAGGGTTGGAATGATGATCTTTRAGGTCCTTTCAACCCAAACMATTCTGTGATTCTGTCCCCTCAGCCCCATTTCTCTGCTGGTGTCACTCTRCAGGCACTGCCATGGCTGAATGAAATGCCAGCTGCCAGATGTGGCAGGGACTCAGGGGGAAGGGTTCTTCGTAGGGGCTTTCATTTAGATGCTCATCCTCATTGCTCTTTGGCTTCATTTCTTACCCTGGTGCATTCCCTTAATGGATCATGGCAGGGYCCTTCTCTGCTGGGTGCATCACCCTGCACATCTGCTTTAAAATTTATAAGAAGGCCATGATCCTTATTTCCATAAAGGAATTGCATTGTCCTGGGAGCAGATACCCATTTCCATCGCTGTGTCATTGTTTTAATGAGTTTTTCAGRGCTTCACCCAGGGCTTGTCTGCAAAGCAGGGTGCTCCTTTCGTTGCCTTCCTCCCAGGATCGTGGTCCCAGGGTTCAGGATTTCTATCAGAGCAGGGAATTTCACCACAGCTCCACCATTTCTGAATCCAGCCATGCAGTTCCATTTGTCTGAGCTGCTCTCTGATGACACAGACAGGCTTCATTCCTCCCCACCTCCTCAGAACAGAAATCTTCAGAGTTTAATTTAGAATCAGCTCCATCTGACATGAGAAATAGGGAGGCAGGGTGCTGTAAGGCAAAGGCACAGACCTCTCCCATGTGTTTGGGAAGAGCCTTGTCTGCTTTTGGCTGGTCAGACCCGACACGAGGCAGTGTGAGACAGGTGCCTGGAGGTCTTCCTTGGAGCAAAGTAGGAAACAAGTGGCACTGAACAAAATAGAAAATAGAGAGAGATGCTCCTTTTTTTCCTGAAAAGATGATCAGAGCAAATGTCACTGAGAATAATGTGAATTTTGCAGAACACATTTCCCAGCTGGGAAAAGCCATTTCAATGTGACTTCGGGCAGCACCATTAACTCCCCTGGAGTTGTGGACTGATTTTTTACATAGCGGTTGAGCTGTCAGTTTTCACTTGCTGGCACCAGGAGAACAGTGATGGCAGACAATGTCATTCCCTGACAGAGATTGTGTTCAGAGCAAGTCCGTGCAGTCAGTGCTCTCTGATGAATGGSTGGATGTCAGCAATCCCAGTGCTTTCTCCAGCCCCTGAACTTCAAACAGATGCTCCTCTTTCTGTGAAAAGATTTGATTTCCGTGAATGGAGGAATGACTCAAATCTCCTGGAGACTGAAATCACCTGTGTATTGCTCAGCCCTGAGCAATCCCTTTGGCTTTCCGGACTCAGCAGCAATTACTGCGAGAGCTGATCCGGGACAGATCGCTGATATTAATTAGGATAATCTCCATGGGCAACATCTAATTTAGGCACCATTTCTATTTCCTTTTGTGCCTTTCTGAAAACACTGGGACATCTTTTTCCTTCTGCCTGCATTGGTTTTCATTAAAGTATTTCAGAAAGGAACTGAAGTATATTTTCCCTTTCTGTAATTGCTCCCATCAATAATGAGTAAGTCACTGCCTGGATTCCAGCACATCACCCTGAGCCACAGAAATGCATCAGGAGCAGAGGGAGAGGATGGAATTACGACATTTAAACCCAATTCTGTGGGGAGCTCTCAAGTGACAGCGACCTTTGCTGCTGCTGTTCATTATTGAGGTTTATTGTTGAATGCGTAAAGAGAGCTGTAATTATTGATCGCTCAGCAGGCTSCTGTTGACAGCTTAGTAAGAAGTATTAATAATTGGGACAAATAAGTGACTAAGAATTATTTTTTTTTTTTTTTTTCAGAGATTGGGTTTATTCTGGAGATGAATTGCAATTTTATAGCCCTTGAGAAAACCAAGTGTAGGAGCAAAAASCTCTGCTCGCACTTTCCGCCTGAGGAAACTCTGAGGTGGAGCAGATTGGTTGTGAGTTAAATCCATCAGAGAATGCTGAGCATTAACACTGAGCTGTTTTGCTGTTTTTATTTCACTCTTCCCAAGCTATTGCATCCAGTGAATTTGCAGCTAATTTATGTTTTCATAAACAAGTTCTTAGTGCTTTAGTAACGCTCTGTACGAACCATAATTATTGTGAATATTAGGAAAGAGAGAAGTGGCTTTAGGTCTTGCAAATAATAATAAATTATCTTTCAGTAAACTAGGCAATGAATTTATTGGAAAATAAAGTTGAGAGAGGCTAAAGCTATGTCTAGCTGTTGGGCATTTTTGGTAAATAACTTTGGACTGAAAAAATCTCAAAAAGAAGTATGAAGAGAAAAGTGTTGCTCTCGGGTTTTCTAAACAAAATATTCTGGTATTTCACTTTGAGAGTAATGCTTTAGATTAAAAAATGGCCTAAAAATAATTGGTTTAATCCCCTTACATTCATGGAACATTTAATTTCAGCTCAAATGAAATGATTCTAAATGAGCTCAAATTAATTTTGAMTTCCTGTTCACTTCTTAATTTCAGCTGGTTGGGGAAAAAAAAATTAAAATTAAAATCCTGCATCTCTGTGCTTATCCCCTGAGCTGAAACATCCACATTTTGACAGCTGTGCATTAGATAACTCCAGATGTAACCAGACAGGCTTTCCTGGGATGGAATGAGCAGCACTGCAGGGTCTGGCAGCGACCAGCAGTGGAAAAGGTCGACAAATTGCAACAGTAGGAACAAATATGAATTTACAGTACAATCTTRTGGATGCAAACTGGATTAACAACTTGTAATTCAAGGACTGGAGTCTGATCTGCCTCTTCATGCTCTCTAAAGCCAACTAGAGAGAGAGAGAGGCACCTCCTGAAGGCATCTCCCATCTCTCCTGGAATGAAAGTGAATGAGTAGATACAAAAAATGTGGATGGTTAATGGTAACTGGAGGTGGGGATCATCCTTTATGATGATTTTCTGCTTGTCCACAGCCTCAGTCAACTCCTTGAACCTGAAACTCAGAAAATGTAGGTCTTTACAGAGCTCTTTTTGGTGCTGCTTAGGTCTCACCTGTGACCTGTCCTTGCTGGATACATGATTTATTTTTACTGAGCCAAATTAAGACAAAATTAAGACAATTCAAGCTTCTACTCTGAAAAAAATCATGATTTATTCTATCAGAAACTGCCTTCTGGAAGTACAGTTTATTGAGTATTTTACTGGCTGGCATTTTTGTTTCCCTCACTGGGGACATGTGAAATTTAACACATAAACACTTAAAACGTTTCCTTTTGGACTGAGTGATGCATGAATAAGGTCAAAACACATTTACTGTCGTTTTTCACTCTGGTACATTGTTAAAATAATGCCATAATATTATTTGTTTGCTGTTTATGGATTCTTTGTACTCAGATCCTTTATGGATTCTTTATACTCAATCTGTGATTTTTGTGTTTCCTGCTATGCTTGGTCATTACAGTAATACTTGGATGTCAGTAATCAACTCGGATTTTTACAAAAACACATGAATTTGGACACATGCAGCCCAAATCTGTGCCATTTACATCACAGAAAATAATTCATCACTGCCTCTGTAACCACTGGGTCTTGCTGGGAATGCTCTGGGAGCAAGATACAACTCCAAGAATCTAAGTAGTTGAATTACTGCCACAAAATATAGCTTTAAACTTAAACATTAAAGTGTGCTGAAGTGAGTCTCACRTCTCTTTGATATTCAGGGGAGCTCAGATTCATAAATGCCTGTCTGACTTTTAAAAAATAAGACTTACTCACAAGATTTCTGGAAAATAAGTATTCTGAAGCAATTTGCTGGATAAAATAGATCATTGAAGAGGAAAAAAGAGTAAAGTAATTGGTGCTATCAAATGAGCTGGAAGGTCATGGGTTGTTCTTCTGCTACACAGCAATMTCCAGTCCCTCTCCACCTCTCAACCTTGACGTAAAAAATGTCAAAAAGTTCAAAACTTCCCCCTTTACATGTTTGAAATTTGTCACAAGGCTTGAAAATGGATGAACAGAATGAGAAATGTGGGTTCCCTGGCGGTGGTGAGAGAAAACCAACCCAGGGGCTGCTGTGAGCTTGGCCATGGGAAGCCCCAAGGACCAATTCCCACCCAATGGAGCTGGGCACCCCAGGCTCAGCGGAGACAAGGACTTTTCTTTCTCCTTGAGAACAAGGACAAATGCTATGGCACTGTTTTAATCTTTCAACTCAGCTCTGCCCCACCCCTGATCTCCAAAACCTGATGGCTTCATCCCATTGATTATTCACCTGTTCTCTCTAAAAGCAGASGAAAGGCAGAGCCCCCTGTGCCAGAAAAAGCACCAGCTACAAAAAGAAAGGAAACAACAAAAGATTAATTTARCACTGCTGACATTTGTGAGATATCTGACTATTCTGTGCTGGAAAAATGAAATGCTTTGTTGTAGCAAAGAGAACAAAAGCCCTTTGTCAATCACCATGTGTCTTACGTCCCATTTTAGTGACTTTATAAACTTATTTTCCATAGGTTTCTAMGAGAAGCCTCTTTTAGCCTGCTGCAAGGAGCAGTGGTTAATTCCTGTTGTATTTTCTGCCTCCTTTAATTTGATTAAGTAAGAATAGCTCCAATCAATCACCAGGAAGGATGTCAAACCATCAGAAAGGATGTCACACATAWGCAGCTCAAAGCGAGGTGGTGGGGGAAACAGTGAGGGCGGAATGTTGGAAGTGAGARCTGCCTGGAAAACTCTCTCCTGGAAAAGCAGGAGGTGCTGAGCCCCACYGCTGGATGCCCCCTTTGCCTCTGGTTTGGCACAGCCTCTGCCCTGAGTTTCCTACGTTTTATCCTTGTGACAATGAGCATTTTCCTCCCTCTGAATCGCCTGCTTTAACTGACAGCTCCATTTTGAACCTGAATGGGCCATTTCAGATTCTCACTGATCCTGTCCTGGGCTAAGCAGATGTCAGATAATCTGCCCACATCCTCGTCACCCCAACCCCAAATTTGCTGAGTCAAAAAAAAAAAAAAAGATGCAATAGCTGTTATACTGAAGGATAGCCCATTAGGCTTCCTGAAGCTTTCTTCTCTTCTGGCCTGTGCGTCTCCTGTTGCAACTGGTTTCTTGCACCACCAATGGAAAATTGTTCTTCTCTGTTACTTCCAAATGTGTTATTTTGGTTAACTTGTGCAGGTCTTCCCTCACCCACAAGAGACRACACAGTTTTGTGCTGGCCAAGCTTTTCATTCAAGTTTTTCATCTGACAGTTCATGACTGGCTATGGGGATCTACTGAYATTATCAGGGATTTATCAAAGAGATGGATCTTTTTGTGTGAAAACACCGTGTGTCCATTTCTGGGGCTGGAGCCCAGTCTTCCTGCTGTGAGTAACACCCAGAAAACTAAGGAAAACTTCTTTCTTAAAACCATGAGAGCAATTACATGGAATCATGGACTCACAGAATCATTTTCGTTGGAAAAGAACTCTGGGAAAACAGAGTTCAATCATCCCCCAGCASTGCCAGGTCCATCACTGAACTGTGTCCCCTAGTGCCACATCCTCACATCTTCTTAAACACCTCCAGGGTTGGTGGCTCCATGGCTGCCCTGGACAGCCTGTTCCAAGGCCTGACCAGCTTTTCAGAGGAGAAATTTTTCCTGATGTCCAACCCAGACCTTCCCTGGCACAGCTTGAGCCATTTCCCCTCCTCCTGTCCCTGTTCCCTGGAGCAGAGCCCGACCCCCCCGGCTGCCCCCTCCTGTCAGGGAGTTGTGCAGAACCACAAGATCCCCCCGGAGCCTCTTTTTCTCCAGGCTGAGCCCCTTTCCCAGCTCCCTCAGCTGCTCCTGGGGCTCCAGACCCTTGCCAGCTCCATTTCCCTTCTCTGGACACACTCAATTCAGGAAGCTCCCGGGAAACCCCTACATGCTCCCTTCACACCCTGTAAATTCTGTTTATTATACACTGAACCAAAATAACCAATGTCTTCAGCTCCATCTTTGTAAGGAACACTGAGGAAAAGACTGGACTATTCCTCTGAGGAATAACAAAGTGGAATTCRCTCTAGGGCAACACAGAGATCATCCTAGATGACCTTTAAAGTTTTTTTTTTCAAGGTCATTCTGGAGTTTTTTAATTGATATAATTAATTTCTTTTTTTTTTTCCCTCCATAATTACTGGGAAACGATTTGTACCACGGCCTCAGAGACAGGGAGCACTGGGAGAGCTTGGCAACTTATTATTCAGTGTGAGAGGTTTTCAAAGGAATTTTGAATGTATAATGAACTGTGAACATGGAGARGGATTCCCACCCCCTCTCACCCTTTTTCTGAATTCCCAGCACGATGTGGATAAAATGTGAAATATCGGGTCAAGACAAATGTGGCTGCTAAAYTGTGCAGGGAATAGCTGTGATCCCTTATAATAAGGCCCCATTTCCAAACTGCATCTGTTTAGCAAAAATTATTCCTTCGGTGGGSTGTTTTCTCATGCAAGCTCTGGAATTTGGTATTCTCTTAAATACCTGTTTTCTTCCTTGCATTGCCTTCTTGGGTCAATGTGTGTCCTGAAACTGAAAGACAGGAGAACAGGCATGCAAAAGTACAGGAGCAAGAGAAAGTCTAAACAGGAGGGAATTTAGAAACCAGGGTAGAGGTCTGAGTGGTAACTTCTTCACCGAGAATGTAAGGCATATGCTGGCCTCACTCCACACCAGAGGTGGATTTGTTTCAGAAATTAAAATTAATCTTTTTTAGCACCCTAATGTCGAGCTTCCATCCATAGTGGAAGAGGATTGTTGGCAGAGGGAGAAGGAAGGGAACATTTAGCACAAACCTCCAAAAGCCCAGCAGCTCTCTGCAGAAGTGAATTTACAGATCTCTGGGAAAAGGCTTTCTCTGGGGTCTGAACAGCTCACCTGGGTGTGGGATCAGGCCTGAAATGTACCTRTGTGAAGGGGAAGGAATTTGTGTCTGGTGATTTCACTGCCAGCCCTAGAAAGCAACCTCTGGAGTAAATGTGGTCAGCTCAGCTCAATCCCAATTTTCATAAATTCAAGATTAAAACCCRAMCATTCACARAACCAAMRAATTGTTCAGRTTGGAAAAGCCCTTTGAGATCATCARTTCCAGCCATTAACCMAGCACTGCCAAGGTCACCACTGAACCATGTCSCCAAGTGCCAYATTTACACGTGTTTTTGACATTTCCAGGGTTCCTGATTCCAYCACTTCCCTGGGCAGCCTGTTCCAATGCCTGACCACCYTTTCATCAAAAAAGCTTTTTCCTAMTAGTCAATCTRGACCTCCCCTTGGAAATTGAGGCCATTTCCTTCTGTTCCTTTAAAAAACCACTGAACGCAGCTAATCACACAAACTTCGATGCTGAGGCCAAAATCTGCTTTTAAAAACACGTCTCCAGTTAGAGGTTGAGGTGATTTATGGAGTACAAGCAGCTTGGTGATCAGCCAGCATTCTGTGATCTGGAAGTAAATTTTAATAAAAAAAGATGTAAGACTGCAAGCAATCATGCAAATTAAGGAATGAGGGATGTACAGCTGATTTTAGTGGYTGCAAAGGGAAGCTGAAAAAATAGGAATCTCCCGTAAATATAGATCTGTATGCACAGACATCTACTCAACGTGYAGTTATCCCATATATTTTAGACTTGAAGTGGCGAATGTAGCTTAGGATAGTAAAAAAGATGCTAATGTGACTTTGTGACAGAGAGAGAAAGGCAAAATAGAGGAGTGTAAAGTACAGGCTTTGTATTTTAATGGAGAAAAGGAGCTCTCCTCAGGCTGGTGTCCATCTGCAGCTCGATGAAGCTGTAAGAACGTGCACATTTTGCTAAGTTCTGCAATTCTGTGTGGCCTTATTTGTATATTATGATTTATCCATGGTTTTGTTGCATCTAGRGTAGAAAAGCCCTGCTCTTTCCCTGCTTCATGACCTTTCCCAGCATCATCCTCAGGTTTCATCTGTCCCTAACTGAAGGAGACAAGCCTTACAAATTGTGGAACTTAAAGACAAGTTTTAATTAMACTCAGCAGTYRAGTCAACAAAAACTAAAKAGTYCAGTTCTGGGGAGGTGAGGTTGATRYCCTCCCTTGTGAGGGGTGTCAGCTCTCACTGTCGAGCCAAGGTCTTTCCACCCTGGCTGGGACACTTCCCTAGAATCCACAAATTTATTAATACTGGGAGTTTAATGAGTACACAGCTCRTGTAGACTCTCCTAATCTCAGACCATGCCATGGAAAATGGACTCCACTCATGTTTCCCTCTGAGAAGATATCAGGAMAAATATCCCTTCCAAATCCTCCTCYGTGTCAGAGGAAATCCAGAATTATTTTTTCTTCCTACCCTGTGCTATGTTATCCCTGAAAGAGATGAATGAATCAAGGAAAATGGTTTGAGTTATTCAAGCTGAGGGGAATATCTGCACTCTCAGGTCACCAGCCACCAGCTTTCATTGGGGTAGGAAATGTATTTTGTGCCCTACAAAAGCCAGCCAAGTTTCTTATTGGGGTCGTGGTCCCATGTGTGGCTGAAATGCAGCGAGAGCTGCTCCTGTCTCCCAGGGCTTGTCGTCCCTGATAAGGGGAAGCTGATAAAGAAAAGCTGAGAGATCTGCCAAGCCCTCACAGAAAGTCAGCAGTGCAGCCACAGGCTGAGCCCAGACGGGTTTCAGTGCTGGTCTGGTACTTTTAAGAAGGAGTAAATTCCAACCACATTTGCATTAGTCTGGCACAGGGTCAACAGCAGAGTGAAGAAGGAGAGAAGGCCAGGAAGGAGGGTAAATCAAAGGTAATGGGCATCTCTACATTGGGAAATGAAAACACAGTAAATCCTGTGCATTTGCATCCTCTGGAATTACATTTGGGTTTGTGTTACATTTAATGGGCAGTTAGTAGGAAGCAAGTGAAAAAAGGATCAAAAGCTTGAGCAGATTCACCATAATCAGTCAGTTCATTTTTATTTATCACTCCCCTTGACATAAAGACAGCCCAGGATTTACACTGTGCTGCCCCAAGTTCATTTCTCTGGTACCTGGTGGGACTGTAGAGCTGTGGGCAACCAGCAGGATGAAGGGGTTTATATCAAATCCTGTCAAACCACTTCAAACCACCTGAGATGCCTTATTTCAATTATCAATTTAAAAATAGAATTGGATTTTGTTCCCTGATCCACTGATTCCTGCTTGGGTGACGTGAGAATCTCATTGAGGCCCAGGGGCAGCAAGCATTTAATGAGGATTTAGCTAAATGGGTGATTATTTGGCTGTGACTCTTCTCTTCTCGAAAGGCCACAAGTTATCTTACACTGGCTGAACTTTTAAAAATACGTCACCAGGTTCCAGTCTGTTGGTAAAGGATTARAAAAGAACAAAAACCAMARGCATAACAGATAAATGTACTTAAAAGCTGGTCAGAAGTTGYTCCACCCAAAGCTTATTTGAGACTATACTCAGTCCCAAATGCTGCTGGAGATTTTTTCCAAGGGTTTTTTGGTTGTTTTTTTTTTCCCCAAGATCATTAGAAAAGCTTCTGCTTTTCAGGAGGAAAGAGTCAAGGATTTCCTTGGAAATTTGGCCTCRATTGTGACTGACTCTTGCAGCTTAGGTCATGGTCATCCCCAGCCACTTTTCTGCTCATGGCCCTGGTCCCCCACTTGATTTTCTTGTTGCCACAGTCTGACTACACCAAGGAGGACTGTAGGCAGTGATAACACCATCTTGATTTCTCTGTGAGGTGTGGGAAGTGAGATCCATCTTCCATTTCCCAGCTCCTTCCCACTGGCAGCAGCATGTGCAGGAATGAGTGGGTATTTAGGGCCAAGGGGAATGCGAGTTTAGGGCTGCTGAAACCAAAAAAGGAATCACCATGATGACAAGCAGGAGATTCTGTTTCTCCAGGGAGAGGTTGGGGCAATTTCTGATGCATGACAAAGTCAATAAATAAGTATTTGCTGAAGAACAAATTAATTTAGGGCCTCATCCAAAAAGAAGCTTTCTCTGAACACRGATGACAGTGTGAAGGAATTGAGCATCAGTGTGGTGTTTGTGTGCAGGCCAAGGAGAATATATAGAAAATAATAACATTTCTGAGAGCAGGAGATCTGGGGTGTTGGGTGGTTGGGTTGTTTTAGGGGGGTGGTTTTGGTTTTGGAAGCAGCTTTCAGGCAATTTGCTCAGAGAAGGCAGCAAAACCGATATCTCAAGGATGTAAACCCTCATGAGAAATTGAGCTGGGCTTAATGGGTGTTTCTCTGGCAGTCAATAAAAGGGGAGGGAGGGACAGAGAGAAATCTCATTGCTGGGAAAAAAAAACCCTCACAAATCTGAAGAGCCAGAATTGGCATTTTGAGTAATTGAGGGCAGATAAGGAGATAATCAATTTTAGGGAGCCTTTTTAGGTTCTGTGGTTAATGGGTTTTAYCCTGCACACAGAAGAGTGCACAGAAACGTTGGGAAGAGGGTGACAGATCCCAACCTACAGAGAAAAATAATCTCAGGACCCTGCTGGTCCTGGTCCCAGGGGAGCCTCAACCCCTCGTGGCACATTGGTGACACGTCCCACCAGATGATGGAGACAAGGGCCTCTTATGGGATGTTACAGGGAGGAATTAGAGGGGAAAGGGAGTATTTTTTGCTGGTTTGGGGAAGAAGTATGGAAAAGCAGTGGGATAAAGGAGAAGATCACAGAGATGAGAGGCTTGRAAGACAGGTTTGGGATGGACAAAATTCTGGGCTGGATTTGAGAGAGACACGAGGCGAGTGAGTTGGCTGCTTAAGGGACAAAGGGGTCCAGAGGGGTCCCCCATGAGGTCTGAGGGTCTGCTGAGAGACCCTGTTTGCTTCCTTATGTGTCTGTGCATGAGGCAACTGGACAGGAGAGGATCCAAGATCAGCYATGGGGTGGGCAGGGTCTGAGGCCAGTTCCTGGTGGGATCCATATTTTATTCATTTATTGCTGTAGTAATCATCTCGCTCTCAGAATTTCATTTTCCATAGTGGGTTTTTCCTGCTTTGCTTTTCCAGTGTCACATTCTCCAGTTGCAGCCACCCTATGTTCTGGACTAAAATCAGCTTTCAGTTCCCTAGAATCATCTTGAGAACACTGCTGCATCTCCAGCTGCTGATCCCCACCCTGCAGGGAGAATCCACTCAGAAATGTCACACGGGTGATCCAGATATCCGTGGATTATTTCCTGATCCTCCAAAGACTGTTTGCCCGCAGCTTATTTGATCCAGAGAAAGTTCCAAACAACGACTTGACATCACTCCCCAGCACCTGAGACAAAAATTACTGTTCCTGAACTCTGAAAATCCACCTGCAATTTTTAAGGGCCTTTTTGAGGTTTGGAGGTGGGCACAGTTCAGGAAGGAATTGTACAGGCAGATATTTATCTGGCTGTCTCTGCCTAATTTAATTCCTGAAAACTAATGCTCTTTCTTGTCTGCATACATTCTTTCAAATGAAGAATTTAATATCCCTATGGTTTGCTTTCTTTYCTCCTATATTTTTAAAAAGTAAAACCATTTATTATTTCACACCACATCACTGTCATATTTTTCATGTTCTTATAATAAAATAAGTTTAACTGACTGGTGGGTAAGTCCAAATTCCATACAACGAGGCAGGATCCATTTCTTTATTCCACCAGTGAGGGCAGACTATGCTATGTGTTATTTCAGGTTATTACTTCTGATTAAACACAGGTTTTAAGCACTTCCTTAAGTGCTTCAATATATTTGATTTAGGATTGTTATATGTCTTTTATATGGGAAATGTTGTCTGGAGATTGGAACAGCAAACCTGAGAGTCAAAAACACTAAATGGGACTTCTGAGGTTCTGGGCAATTTTCGTTAAATTGCTGCTGATGGATTTTGTCTTCTTTTCTACTGATTCCTGCTACAGAAACAGGGAAGGAAATGGAAATGCTTTCCAAGGAGAGCCATGGCTGGTTAGACAGCAATCTGTGTTTACAGTCCATGTTTTAGAGGAGTGTTTGGAGAGCTTTGGAGAGGAGCATGTGAGAGAAATTCAATAACATCCAGGGGTGTGAATGGTTCCAGTTGTGAGAACAAGGTTTGTCTACTCCTGAGTGCCCAAAGTTTCTATTGCCTGCTTCAAGCAAGGCATTGATAAATTCTTGCCTTGGAAGCTGGAAGTGTCAGGCACCTGCTGGGGTAAAAGGGAGTCAGATGGAAATAAAATCCATGAAAATCACCAACCTTGCAGATATGCAAAATTCAGCTGGGGAATGTTCTGGGCAGTCTCCTCCAACTTTGATAACTGGAGATATCAGAGGTTCATTTCCAATCTGAATTATTCTAAATCATGATGAGTCCCTGGTCAATTTATAGTCTATATTTTATTACATTTTATTACATTTTGGATCTTTTTCTGAAGGCTCATTATGAAATTTAGGAAATTTTATAACTTTATTCATCCATTAAACTGGAGCACACCCAAAATACTGATCTGTGTATGTGATGGGTAACTCCATCCCAGTCTGACCCAATACCTTTGGAAATGGGAGACCGTTGGAAATGTTTCCTTTAATTTATTTTCTCCTCATCATTTTCTTTTCTTCCTTTATAAGGTGCTATTTTCTGAAGCTATTTAATGCATCGATTTAATGCACAAGGAAGTGTCAGTCTCTGAGGAACATCCTGTCACTTTACACAATTTTTTTCCACATTTCCCAATGAAAATGTGGATGGATGGTTTAAAATTATCCCTATAACTAGAATTTGGGACCCAAAAAGCCATATATATATATATATATATATGCATATATGCATATATATATATATGAATGTAAATAATCACAAACCAAAACCAGCAAAACATATAATTCCAAAAAAATACTAGAACAGGATGTTTCCACAGAAAGGCTCCAGAGCCTCCTCAGAGCCCTTCAGCCCTCCTGAAGCAGGAATAGCAATGAGACAAGGAATGCCAGACTCCAGGAAGAAAGCCTTCACTRTAATGCACTTTTTATCCTGGGTTTTGTTTTAAATGCTGTGGAAGAATCTGCTGCGGATTTAAAGGTTTGAGGGGATTTTGTTTAAAGACTACAAAGWGGTATTTAAGGGCTTGGGACAGGTAATGTTTGAGCAAATTTGTGATTGGTGGGCTCTGGGCTGGACTCCCACCTCATGGCAGCAGTAGGGATGGATACTGTGTGTGTTGATGATGCTTTCTTGAATACAGAGTTTAAAACACACCAGGTTTCCTGTCTCTATTTTCCTGCTAGAAGAAAATATCCATGAAGACTCTGAAGCCCCATCAAGATGCAGATAAGCAACAAAAAGGTTGGATTTTTCCTTCTTCCCTACTATTCCTCCAATTAGTATCAGCATGGTTTTCAGTCACAAWCGAAGATCTGAGATTTTAAAGGGTTGTTTTTTCTTCACTGAACCTCAGTGCTAAGCTCATGTTGCAGATGGTCTCATTAAGCAGTAAAACCAAGGGCAAAACCATTCTGCCTTCTTCAGTTTTCCTGAAGTCAGGGCTTCAAATTGGCGTTCAGGTGAGCACCATTAAACTGCAGCTGAGAKTGGAAGTACTCAGCACTCAGAACCCTGATCTGTCTCAGAGAGGAAATGTTCCACCCAGCAGCATTTGTGTGACAGACACCAGGAGCTCCCAGCTGGCTCTGCTGTCGTCACCAGCTCCTGTTCATCGCTGGAGAACACTYGGTTCCTCTTGGTTATTCCTGGAGTATCTGCTGAGGCAGGAGCTTCCCCTGCAGCCCTGCAGCACAGCAGGGTGTTGGGTTATCAGGTTGCCCTGATTTTGGGGATTAGTGGATCTGAAATAYTCCGGTGTGCATCAAAGGTGACTTTAAAGCTGGCTTCAGCAAGGTGTGGGAATCAAGAGAAAAGCAGAGCAGTGTGTCAGGAACAGGACTTGGCAAAGTTCTTCACTTAGAGTCTGGTGCTCATGGAGAGCAAAGCTGAGTGGCCTGGGAGAGGCTGGTGGCTCTGCTGCAGGAGGGAACAATCTACCAGAGGAGAAAAATTCCTTTGGGACAGCAAGCTTAAGGAACAATCCTAAAACACTTCATTTTGCTTGCTGAGAGCAAGGGCTTAATTTTCTCCCCCAGCCCCCAAGCAGCATTCCTGTCTCTGGAGATGGTTATTCAGGTCCAAATATCCATATCCTGTTCATTCCTCACCCTCTCTGGGCCCTGAGGTGGACGGTGAGTTGGCTCAGGTGAGTACAATGTGAATGACTCCAAGGAAACCATATCAAAGCCAACAGCTGTCTCTGGCCATCTTTTCCCACCTGTGGGTCTCACCAAATACATGGATTATTCCGAAGCAGGAAAGTTGCCCCTCTTGGCTTGGTGGAGCCCATTTTGCATGGGAATGTCATTGTGGAAGTTTGCAGATGAAAGAAGTTGGTGAGAGTGGGTTCTGTTTCTCAATCCKGAGTGTGGTGTTGAAAATTTAATAGCTGCTGGGTTAAAAATCTGATTTTTTTCAGGGAAGTTTCCATGAGATCATATTGGTACAGCAGTGTAAAAGAGAAAAACAAACCAAGAAACAAAGAACTGACTACAGAAACTCCATTATCAAGTGTCCATGAAGGTTGGGGTTTTTTTTGGTTTTTTTTTGTGGAGATTTCAGTCAGGGTAATTACAGCGTAACCCATTAAATCAGTAGAGAGCATTTTATGAATCTAATGGCATTTCACCTCCTTGTTCCTGGCAGGTGTCCCTGTCTTAAAAAGAAATTAAGTGACAAAAAGCAGAGAGGGACATAAATCCTGTAAAGTAGAACAGCGGGGACTCCAGTGAGGTGGATTTGATCAGCACATGAAATCCCATTATCTTTGGACCCATTAGGAGTTGTTTTAATAGAGTAAATCTGGAGAGGAGGATGCACAAGTGTAGGGAGATTCCATCAGGAGACTGAAAAATATTGTGGGTGTGAACCCAGGACATGCAGAGATGATTTTGATTGATGGGATGTAACTGTCAAACTCCAAGGAAACTCCAAGAGTCGGAATTTGGACATTCCTATAAGAACAGAGCAGGATCTGGATCTTCAGTTCTATCAGCTCTCAGGATCTGAGGTGTCTTTGGGTAAAGATTATTTAAGTGTAAGGAGAGAATAGCGCTGACACTTTTTTTTATTATTTAAAGATCTGGTATTTACATTCATCAATAGGTTTCTTCCCAAAACCTTAAATTGGGAACTTGACCRTGGTCTCTTGCTGAAGGGTTATTCCAGCTCCTGTACACCAGTCACAGTGCAAAGTTTCTTAAACAAGGATTTGAAGTTCTTTAGAAGTTCCTTAAACAGCTGAATTACAACATAATTATTTTTAATTGTTTATAAATATATATTTTATTATTATGTATAATTTTTTGTTTAAAATCCATTTTAGGCTTGCTGCTGGCACAGGATCACCCTCCTGGGTAGTATCACAGATATCCCTGGTGGAGAAGTGTGGAAGGAACTTGAAATACTGTGGCCAGCAGCAAAAAAATATAGGAGAGATCTGGCATTGTAAGRGAGATATGGAGTCAAACTCTTCTCACCACTGGCAGTGGAGATAACAAAGGGCCAAAACCACATATCACAGCTTGTGATTTGTGATCCAGCAGTTCAGACTGGACACTGAGTGTRGCATTCCCATCACAGGGGAGGGAGCAGTGGAGTGGGGAGCTCAGAGAAGCTCTCAGATTTTCCATCCTTGGCTCAGCATCCCAGACTCACCACACCTGATTTAACTGATGTTTGGGGTTTTGTTTGCTTCAACCAAGAGGTCAGGCTGGAGGTACAGAGAGGATCCTTCCAGGCAGGGAGGAGAGAATTAAAGCAGAAGAAGTTCATGACATTTTACAAACCCATTTTCAAACTCGACAATCATTACRAAGTTCACCAAATCTTTTCTCCCTTTGTTTATTGTTCATCTTTTTGTTCGCAGACTATACATGGCAAGATGCTCCTAGAAAAAAACTGTTTAGTGCCTCAAGATTTGTGCAAAAAATTCCTGAGAAACCTRGCAAACATATTTTCCTGAGAGCCTGGAGGTCAGAACAGAACCATTTACAGATTCCTCAGCGCCTCCTGTCCGACAAACACCTTCTGTGATGGAGCCCAGCTCTCATCTCACACAGCACCTYTGCAGCCCACAGAGCTGTTGCTATAACTGGTTTTTACCACATTATCATGATTAATCATGATTTATTGGAGAGGGATGTTGTTATTTGCTGGAGAAAGGCCTAAGAAGTTTTTCAGCTGGTCTGTGATTTGGGGCAAGAAATAACTGCTGCAAAAAATACACTTTGGCTGCAAATGTGTTCTTTTATCCTGCTGGCTGACACTGTATTTCTGTTCCACACAGCTCTCAGAGAGCCTTGTTGAGAAAATACAGAACACAAGGCCTTTCCTCATATTCCTTTATGATGACTGTCCTGAGGACTTAAAAATGACATCAAGTTGTTGAGGCTTAATAGGTTATCAGAGTCCTCTGAGATGTCTGTGCATTTGTTCCTGTCCCAGGGCAAATGGCAGGGGATACAATTTATTCCAGACTCCCTTCAATACCGGCTGTGCACCAAAATAAATGAGTTCCTGCAGCCCACGGGCTGTAAGCRCACAGCTAAAATGGGCAAGGCTGTGGAGATCCATAGCTGGGAACATTACCTGCTGCTTCATCTGTCATTTCAGAGAAATGGGAGCTTTTAGGGCACAAGGCACCTGTCAGGTTTTAGAAGTCTATTTAGGGTAAGATGAATAATGCCCAGCAAGCAGCTCTTCCTTCCCATTATCTATGCAGAGAAAGCAGTGCCTCAAATGGCACTGTGGTCATATGGCCTGGCCAATCTCACTCACTGTCACTTTTTAAATCATCTTAATTGAGTGTCTGACATTCAAGCTTGCAAAGAAAGATGAGAAAAAGAGGTGTCACACACTGCCTGTGTTAAGAGTTAATTCCCAACAAYGACTGGATAGACAATCTCGATGGCTTCTTTATCAAGTTCCTGTTGCAGGTTTGGTTTATAAATACAGAGCCATGCGGTATGATCAACAGATTTTGGGGTGCTAAGTGGATTCTAAGTGACATTCTGATTGACAAAAGTGGTGCTCTGCAGTATCCAAAGGGCACACACCACAAATGAAGAGCAGTTGGAATGTCGGAACTCGGAAATGTCTGTCGGCAAAGGATCACTGTTACATTGGATATCTGTGAAGCTTTTCAGGAAAAYGTGTTGGTCCTGATGCTGTTGAAGATTTCCTGCCATTTTCTGGGTGTAGTTAAAATGATGTGTGACAATGAGGACAGATGAAGGCAGGACAGAAGTTCCCAGATTTGTCCTTTTGATGCTTGTCACAGAAAATCATTTTCTTTTCCATCCCTGGGTCTGTGCTCCACAGACTGACCACATTCCACACCTGAGATGAGGATGTAAGGAAGATATTTTGCTCATTTCCTTCAGTGTTTCCCATAAGTGGATCCCAGGAATGCAATTCAAGCCCTTTCCAGAGTGGCAGAGTGGAGGCTGATTCCCTGATGGGAGCACCCAAAATCTGGTCTAGCAGTGCTGGTTTCTTTTCCATTTTGCATCATGGACAGAGAATATATTTGGGGCTTTCTCCTCCAGTGTTCCTCTCAAGGAAAGAACRTGGTCAATTCAGGATCCCGTTAAACTGTTTCTTTGGTAACTGATGTTAACAATTGAATTTTAACACCCAAAATCTATTGTCTTCTGGGAACCCTCTTACTTTGCCCATCCTATTGCCTGGTGTCCACAGACCATAGAAAAAGAAGACATTTAGGTCAGTTCTTCAAAACTTGTACCTATGCTTGAACTAGTAACCGCTTGGGAATCTGAAATCTTCCAAAGAATCTTTCTGGTCATTCTGCCAGTGAGTAGAGAAATATCCCAATGCCTTCTGGCAGGCAACTTTCTAAATTCAGTCCCGTTCCAGCTGTTTTTGCTGAGTGAAGCTGATTTAAAGATCCAATCTGCCACAGTGGCAGTGGTGTAGAGAGGGAAAGAAGCTGTGATTAGGCCGGCCTTGAAGCATGGAGTGCATGGGGAGCAGGAGATTCAGCTTGCAGTGAAGTTTATGGCAAGTTTTCCTTGTGGGATAAATTGGAATTTAATTGACCYGAAGCTGAACAGTCTGAATGATTGACCTGGAATTTTTTTACAGTGTTTTCTATGTTCCATAGTCTCTGTGTCAGATGCCACGTAATAAACTATTCCTTGTTTCTGTAACTGGATGCTACAAGGAGGAGGTGAAGTAATGTAAAGTAGCTGTGAAAAAGGAGGGGCTAATTGGACAGTCCAATGTCAAAGAGAAAGATAAAATCATCTGCTGTGCCTGTGGGAACAAAACAATCTGGGTTAGTGCTCAAGTGTGTTTGCAGAGAGCATATTTGAAATTTGTAAACAGAATTATTCCCTGAGGAAAAGCCATTCCAAAAGCTCTGTTCCCTGTGCAARGAACTAAAATGCAGAGCAGCTCCCCAACACATCCTGAACTTTGATTCCTATGTTCAAACCTTCGGAAAAAAATCCTGCAAAGAAAGTGCAGAGTGAGAATCGCTCACAGATGTGATCTGACAAATATATTCATTCTCTGGACTGGGGCACAAAATAAACCCATGGTAAGAATATCACGATAAACCAGGGTTTATTTAAAACCAGGAGTAAATATTTGCTGAACATCTCTTCCATTTTTCGTAGTTTAAAGGATCAAAAATAAAAAAAACATATGTACTCGATCTGCTCTGCTGTTTAAAGGTTCTTCATATAAATAWATCTACTTATTTTTAGTATTGTGAAAAACCTGATTTCCATGTCACATCCATAGCTGTGTGCACCCTGAAATAAAATGTTCTAACCCTTGGCTTATGCATCATTCCTGCAGGGKAATAAAGGTTTTTTTCAGCATAGCAATCTCAACTTTTTCACTGTTCTTGAAGCAGTTCACAATTTAGGCTTGTCAGCTGTTGACACCGAGGCAGCAAAATGCTACTRTTGTGGGTGGGTGTGGAATCTGAGCCAGCTGTCTCCCACATCCACTTTTTAACATGATGAACAGGGTGGGAAACAACCCTTGGGGTGATGCCTAAAAAGAGGCTCACCTGAAACAGAGGCCAGACAAAGTGAAGA
>NW_026623367.1:1494607-1576700 GCF_030028575.1 Malurus melanocephalus
TAGAAACTAAAAATCCTAAGGCATCAGAAGCACTGTCAGGAACACAGCACTTCAGTGGCACAAGGCCCTCCAGATTTCAGGACGAGGTGATGTCCTCTCACACCACAGGCCGTGGCTGCACACACCATGTGTAGTTATGTGAGCAGGAACTGTCACTTCTCCCTCATTTGATGTTTTCTAACAGACTTCAGTGTATTTTTGTTTGGGTGAGTAAATGCCTTTGGKTTTGTTGGCAGCGATCCCAGCACACACCTCTGGGGTGGTGCTGTCCCAGACACCGTCAGTCTCACGAATCATGGAATCATCTGGGTGGAAAAGGCTTCTAAGATCAYCAMGTYCAACCATTAACCATGTTCACCCCTAAATCACACCTTCGAGTGCCACATCCACACATCTYTGAACACTTCCCAGGGCTGGCGACTCAAACACTTCCCTGTGCAGCCTCTTCTAGTCTTTGACAACAGTTTTAGGGAAGAAATTTTTCCTAATATCTGATCTAAACCTCATGGCACAACTTGAGAGTGTTTTCTCTCATCCTGTCACTGSTTATCTGGGAGATGAGACTGACACCAYCCTGGACACAGCCTCCTGTCAGGSAGTTGTAGGGAACTAGAAGGTCTCTCWTGAGCCTCCTTTTCTCCAGGATGAGCTCCCTCAGCTCCCTCAGCTGCTCCTCATCACACCTGTGCTCCTCTGACCACCTCAAAAGCTGTTTTATTTCACTGTTTCCTTTCTGGATTCCATTGTGTCCCACAAGTTTCATTAACCTGTCAGAAGTTCAATGAGGAGAAAGTGATGAATTGCCTACAAAAATTACCTCTGAACTGCAGGAAAGAAGCAATTTCTGGTGCATTTGCATATCTATTTGCACAACTCTGGTTTGTGCTGCAGCTTTGATAATATTTACATATGGGACCAAATCTTTCTTATTTGGTAAATAACACCAGAAAATAAATTAGACTGAGAAATGACCTATAGAAGAGATTGCTYTGAGAGAGACTAATGTGATCCTAAGAAAGTTCAATAAAAAATTCCTGGCAATTGAATTTTTCTCTTCAAAGTCATCAGTGTTTTATGCAAATGAGTGCAGCATTTCAGCAGGGCTGCAGTGCCTGGTCGAGTAAGGGTCTCACTGAGGGAGGAATCTGTTCATCCCAGGAGCTTTGGGACTACAATTCCAATCCTGTCGGACTCAGACCAGGCACTTGGACTCAGACTCCTGGATCACCAAGGAGTGCTGGTGCTGATTTATCCCTTAATCAGTCAATACCATCTGAGAACACTTCAGTACAATAATTCTTTTTTCTGTCATCCACTCACTGTCCTCCAGACTCTCCCAGCTTTAGCTTTCTGCTTATTTTCAGCCCCACAGTTTTCATGTTAGCTGAATAACAATAATAAAACAATTACCAGACACAAAGAAACAGCTGTACCATTGCCCAGGAGAGAGGATTGTGTGAGGATGTGTGTGTGTCTGAACAGGCTGGCAGTAATAGAGAAATGACAGCTCTTCTCCCAGTCACTCACAGCTCTTGCAAATAGAAATGCTCAATACCCAGGAAACAACATGCTGGTTTCATAAACACATTCACAATAGAAAAAAAAGCTCGATGGGAGGAGGCAGAATGAGGCTGCCACAGGCACTCACACATGGTCTGGCTGCTGTTGTTGGTATTATCACTGTGGGACCCTGCCAGTACCCTGGAGGGAAATTTGTCAGGAGATCTGCTGCAATAATCCTGCACCAGGCTCAGGTTTGATTAGCAGCCACTCTGGCTTGTCCAATGAGGCCGAGAACTGCCAGCTCTTTAAATTGTATGACATTCCTGCCTTTGTGAATGTAGGGAAACCCCAGCAGCTTGGGAGCTGGGAGCTGGGAGCTGCACCTCCCCTGGGATGTCTGTGAGCATTTACCCTCCACAAAACCTTGTGGGGCAGRACAAGGGATGGCTACAGCAGAGTAAAATCTTGTGTTTGGAGTCAGCTTGTGGTCACTGCTGGTCCAAATTCTCCATCCAGTGCTGGTCAGCAGCCACAGGGTCCTCCCAGAGGCTAATGCTGACCCTCTGAATGCTACAGCAAGTGTGGAGGCCACCACAGACACAACATCCTGCTGATGGAACCAGTGCTGCTGGATTATCCCCAAGTTTCTCCCCGCTGAAGTCCAGAGCAGGACAAATTCACAATTCAGAAAGGGTTGGACAGCTTTAATGAACATTGCAAAACAATCCTGACAAGAAAAAGGCCGCTCCTGGTGTCCCATGGCAGAGAGATTGGAACTGCCTGATCTTTTAGGTCCCTTCCAAGCCAAAGCACYCTGTGATTCTGGGATTAGTAAAGGTCAGCACCTTGCACAATAAGTGCCATAAAACATCACACACAAGAAGTGCTCCCTCTCCAGCAGGCTTGGAGCAGAAAACAAGCACTTGTTCCTCTATTAAGCCTGGTTCTTAGGAGCATAAAAGCTCCTTACTCAGAAAAGACTATTTACTGCTAATTGCTCCTTTCAATTTGTAAACAYGGCTCTTTGCAATCCAAGGATAACTCATGTGAAGAGTCATCCTCTTCCAAGGGGACACAGAAAGCTGCCCCAGCATCTCATAACAGGCTGGTTCTTCCATGTCACATATTAAATTCTGTCACCAAATGCTGGGGTGCAGGTCAAAGGCTGGGTGTCACTTTCTGAAGTGTTTTGATAGGAATTTYGGGSGGTGGAAAGGGGAGAAGAGAAATKAGCAATAACTGTAGGAMCAGGGCGATTTACAAAGAGAACCTGGAGAATACATAAATCAMTCATCTAAGGGTATTTGTTCACTCTTGATGAATATGTTACAATTCCCTTCGTGCTCTATTTCCCTGCATCGSCCTGATCAAGTTCTGCTTGACCTTCTTTGTCTTTTTCAACATGACATTGGCTGTTTCTATTTTTATTGATCCATGTAATCCCTCCATGGACTTGGTGACATTAATATCCTCAGGGGTCTGTCTGGGTTCCAAGTCACCGAGCTGTTTTGCTTTCCCTTTCCCATCTGTGCACAGCAATGGCATTGCTCCTGACAATTAATTCAATAATCCACTGGATTGAGGAACRCCTTTCCAAGAATCCTGCGTGAAGTGTCTTGTAAAAACATCAGGCATGATTAGACTTTCAAACTGAGCATTCGGAGCTGACAGTAAGCTTTGTGGTTTAGCAAGTACAAACAAATATGCTGATTTAATCTGCCTTATTTAGAGCTGAGGGACTGTTATGAAACTAGGAAAGAAAGTAGGAAGATATCACATGGTTTTTAATATATAGGACTGGGAAGATTGTTTAGTTTAAAAGATCAGACYACTGGTACAGGCATAATTTAGTGATAAAGAGATCCAAGGTAGTGATAAGTGTCGGGACATTGAGATTATTCCAACTTCTCATGCTGTTTTGGGCACCATTTGAGAAGAACACAGCAGAAAACAGTTTCTCCTCTCAATTCATGCACTACTGGCTGGTATTTAAATACTGCCACAAAAACAGGGGTCAGAATCCAGAACATCCCTGGGATGGATGCCTGAATCTCCTGTGGCAAGGGGAGGTAGAGGAATATCGCCCTTGGATTGTTTCTAGAATTTGCATTAAATATTGAGGAGGGGAAAAAAAATTCTCTGGACTTCAAGGTCTGTTACAGCTTCCACCCCAAGCTCTGCTCTGTGGTTGGCTGAGGAATTTGAGCAACATCTGGGGCACAGCTGTATGCTTGAACCATCATGACTGCACCCTGCTTTTCTTCAGTTCCTCAGAAAACTCATTCCCTCAGGCTCTCTCCTGGTGCTCAGATGAAAACAACCTGACTTTGGTCCTGGTGAAACCAATGCAAAAGGTGGAATTTTTCTGCCTGGTTTTATTTTGTGCTGTTGTCACCAGGGTGGTGAAACATCCTCTGTATAAAATAAGCAGGAAAAGCAAAATCKGATTGTGACTTGAGCTGGAAAGGTGCTGTGGTACCTGGATCTGCTGTTTCCCACACTGGTTTAGTATCCTCAGCTTCCTTTCCTTAGCAGAATTTACCTCGAGCTGCTCCTGGGCAAAGGAGGACAGATTTAGACTGTTTCAAGCTGCCTTTCTAAAAATAAACCGATTAAAGCACTCACCATGAGGGTCCTGCAGCTGCTGGGATTTCAAGGAAGAATTTGAAAGTTTGGCTCCACCTTCAGGGTCAAAAAGCCTGGTGCTGACACAATGGGAAACGCAATGGTGAGGGAGTATCTTATGGCAGGGACAGGCAGGCAGTGTTCCCAAACACACGCTGCTATTTTTAAAGAAGAGCTGTCTTGTGAAACAGATGACTTAGTGCTGCAGTCTTGAACGGGAAGTGTGAATGTGTGTTCTGGTAGGTGGGTAAGCAGGAAGATTATCTTAATTATTATTTTTGAAACGGAGAGGCAGCAGAGTGGGCACAGCACACCAGGATGGAAAGGGCTGTTGGGCTCGAAGAGCAGCATCAACTCAATGCATGAATATTCTGGATAGAAAAAAAAAAAATCACTAAATCTCCTCAAATTTTCACGGCTGTTATATTTCCATYGCAAACTCTGAAAACCTGATCAAAAAGGCTTTCTGCTTCTCCCTGGCTGACACACTGTTCAAAGCCATCAGCGACTCATGATTTATTGCAGAAATTCTTTGATAACTCTGTGCTAGCCACGCCTTTGGAAGAGGACATTAATTTCATGCCACAGAACAATTCAGTGCTGTCAACTCACACCCTTCACTATGGGTACCCTGTTCACACATCACTTATTTCTCCAGATTCTGCAACAAAACCACTGGAAAGAAACTTAGTGAGGAAAACTCACAGAGCCCTCCAGTTTTTTTATTTTTTTTTTTTTTTTTTTTTTTTCCCCTGACTGGTTATAGAGACAGTCCTGAACACTTGCTGCAAGAAAAAAACAGAAATTCCCTATAAACACAAGGATAAACTTGTAAATAAGAATCTTCAACACTGTCCTTTGGAAGAATTTTCATGATTTCTAAAAACTTAGCACTGGCAAGATTAATTTTAAAAATTACTTCTGATCTGGGTACTTATCAGAAACTGCCCAAGAAGAAGTTAAAGCACAGGGCTGGTTTAGTTCGCTGTTCCCAACAATAACAATAAATACTTCTTGGATAACTTTTCATTAGATCCTTATAATTACAGTCAAGATTAGCTGAGCCTAATAATTAAGACTTGGCAGTGGAGTAGGTTATTTTGTTTAGGTTTGGTTTTCTTGTTTGCTTTGTTTTTAAACGTCTTTTTAAAAGCCTTTTTAAGGATCTCCAGCAATGAAGTGATTTATGATGCACAATGGAAGAAGAAGGGAAAAAAACAATCTACCTTTTCCTTTTTTTTTTTTTTTAGTTGTTTCATTACCTGCTGGGTGCTCAGTAACCCTCAGTGTGATCAGTATTTCAGAGGTGTGAGGGCTGCACCCAAGAAGCCCTGGTTCCATATGGTATTTTCTGTGGCAGCAAGGATGGTTCACGCTCCCTCACTTTTCACTTCCATCCTCATATCAGTTCAGCTGCACCCTCATGGAGCTGTTACAACTCTGTGAGATGAGCTGCAAACCAGATCCCAAAATCAATTGAAGTGGGAAAAAAAACAACCAACACAGGTAAACCATTTTACTGCCTGTTTCTGCCACTTCACATTTCCAAAATATCACCTAAAAGCTCCTCAGATRCACTATTTTCAGGAGGCTGATGTAAATGTGGTTTTTGAACATAGACTCTCAATGCTTTGGGATTTAATCTGGAAAATACTACTTGCTGCCATGGTTCAGGCTGATTTGGCAAATACTCTTCAGGCTCATCATCAGCTCAGCCTTTAATGGAAAAAAAAAACCCAATTAGAGACCATAATCTCTTCTTCCAGTGCCAAGAAATCCAAATTTCATTCATCTTGTTACAGAACTAAGCATCTGTTTCTTGGAATAAAGGAATTATGGTCCCCTCTCAAACTGACTGCATTTTCTGCCTGTGTAAGGACATCCAAACATAATCAACCTGATCTCCTGGCTGAAGCAGGAGAGCAGAAAAAATACCTGGTCATGAATAGCTATGYATTTAACTTGTATTTTAGAGTAAGGCTTGGCTTAAACACAAAAATTTTATCAATTAGCCTTATGAAAAAGCTTCACAGGGGAGATTCTAATCAGTCATTGAATATATGCTCCTCTCCAAAGTGTTCCACAATTTTGTCATCACTTCTGTCCAGATAAGTTTTGTTTTCTCCATTATAAAGAAAAAATTCTCTCTCTCCCCACAGATGAGCTTTTGGCTGGTGGGATCAGTCACCTCAGGGATTTGGAGCTAAGAGCTGCTGTTCAAGCCACAGYTCAATTAAAAACTGCTCCCAATTTGGGGGGGTTTGGCAGTTTTTGTGATTTTCCTCCCCTGGTGTCATTCCAGGTTGCAGTAGACAGCTATAAAATGCCCGTGGCAGGGAGCAGCAATGTCCAGCTGCTTCCCACGGCACAGAGGGCCAGGAACTGAGGGTGATGAACCAGACAGCAGCACCAGGACCTCCCAGGCCACGATCCTGCCCCGCAGTGCCTCAAAGGGAGGCCAACCCAGACATGGCACCGAGGGTCAGCTGAAAGAAAAATCCTCAGGGAAGCTCATGCTGGTGAGGCAAGTCCAGGGGGAAGGCAGGAGGTCAAGGTCAGGATCAGGTCTGGCATAGTCCTGTCCCTGACCATGGTGACAAGAGAGGACCAGGGCCAAGCTGGGAGGTGTCTGAGTGCAGATCAATGGTGACAATGTCCAAACACAGCCATGACTGGCAAAAGATGGATGTTCCTACAGCATAACTCAGGCCAAGGCTGGAGGGGCAGGACTGGACTCAAATGCAGGTGATGCTCACAGGAGGGGTTGGCAAAGCTCCTCAGTGCCCWCAGGACCCTGTTTCTGTCCCCTGGCTGTAAAAGGGACAGAGACAACAAGCTCAGACACCTGCAGCTCATCTGATGAATCTCCCATCAGATCCAACACCCAGGCTCTCCTGGGTCTGCTTTGGTTCCTGGCGGAGCGTAGCCTAAAATGAAGCCCTGCTTCACAGAAAAACTTCCATCTCAGCTGGAAGCACTTTTGAAAACTGGAATACAACTTATCCAGCACTGTTTAGTTTCAATAGAAGGAATACACTCACAGAAGAGAGTAGGATCTTTTAAGATGTCTTTGTTCTTGCCTGCAGGGCAGGAAGCAAGTTGAGGTCAGTGAAATCCACCCTGATGCTGCTGAAATGCTGGAACCAAAGAGTCCAACTGGAATTTGTCTCCCTGAAAAGCATAACAGGCATTATTTAGGAAGGTGGCACGAAGCCTTCATGAATAGTTTGACTCCTGTAAATCTCAGAAAATCCAGATATATTGTGTATTTCATCCTTTCTGACAACTTCCATCTTTTTCTCCTGCTAAACCTCAGGAATCCATGCATTTATCTCCTTCAGGCTGTGCTATAGTGACTCTCTCACTGTCACCTGGACAGCAGCTGGTAAAGGACATGACTATTTTTACCCCCAGGGCTCTGTCAATTCAGTTGTTTCCCAAACCAAGCCATATAAAATCCCAGGATAAACTCCACTGATCTGCGTGCCCCTGATCTCTTTTTATGGGACAGTGTGCTCAAGAAATGCCAGCAGCTCCATTCCCCAGTTTTCTTATTGAAAGATTCCTCAATCTCACTGAAAGCACCTCAGTCTTGGAGAGGATCTCTTCCACTCTGAATTTCTCCCCCACTTTCTCTCACCACCACAAAACAAAACAGCCAAGCCAAAAAAAAAAAAAAAAAAAAAAGTAGTGTAGCCTTAAATACACTCTGAATCTGGGAAGGAGAAATGCCAGAGAATCTGTGGAACACTGCTGCTGCTCTTGATCCTATATGGAAAGCAATAACATATTTTCATGATAGCTGACAGCAGATAGATTATGGGTCTGTCTCCTGGGGAATATCTGCACCCTGCCAAGGCTGAGATACTCAGTAGGGTCTCAACTGAGCTAATTCTGGACATGGAAACAATACAGTTGTGTTAGTGGGATGTTCCACTCAGATTCATTAGCCTTTCTAGCTGACCCATCGCTGCTCCCATCGAGAGGGACGTGGCCTGGGACACGATGACTTTCCATGACYGTCATCCAGAGCTTCCCACAGAAAGGAGGGCTCACATTGCTCCAGGACACAACTGGGTAAAACAAACCAGACTCAGAAGAAGCAAAATATGCCAAATTACACAGAGATTAATCATGAATTATTGCCTCATTGCTAAAATCAACCTAATTTTATGCTGATTACCCTACTGGAGTAACCCTGGTAGTAGCCCATACCTGTTAAAGTCCATGAAGATTCATCCAGAATCCCAAGACCCTCTGATATTTACATGTCTTTGTATTTAAAAACCCTTCACAAAGTTTACTTCTATTAATTTTCCCCTGCTGTTCCAATACCTCGTCCAATTTTCCTCATTAATTCTATATATTTCAGTATTTTCTACATTTTCCTTCTACATACTCCTGACTTGGAGTGTCTAATTACAGGGAAAATACACTTCTTATCTTTTCTCCCCAGTTTAATAGAAGAATCTGAATTGTGTTTCCCTTTTCTCAGACAAGGATCTCTTGCCACAGCTACATGCAGAGTCCTCAGAACCTCCCACCATGGACTTTAACCATTCCACTTCTGATTTGGGAAACAACATGTTTTAATTAAAATCAGAGAGAGAGAAATAGCTTTTCTTTTTGTACTGATTTTTCTTTTTCACTTGAAATTCTGACATGGGAAAAAAAATTCAATTTTCGATGGGTAACAGAGAAACAAAATCCCCATGAAATTAAATCAACAATAGCATTGAATGCTATTTGTTTGGGGACATTAAAAATGTTTCATTATGACTGGCCCATCCCTGGAAGTGTTCAAAACCAGGCTGGATGGGGCTCTGAGCAATCTGGTCTRGTGGAAGGTATCCCTGTCCATGGTKGATCTTTAAGGATGATCTTTGGGTTTCCAACCCAAGCCATTCCAAGATTCCATTATCTCAGATTCTATGATTTCTTCTCTCTTTTCTTCATGGGAAATAAAGTAAAAATAGAAGCTGGTTTAAAATGGAAATCACACCCTGCTGCTCCTGAAAGACTGACAGGAGAATATTCCTATGGAAGTGTTCTATTCTGATTTTTCAACACAGTGTTTTATCAAACTTGACATATTTCCATGATACAATTTTCTTTTGACAGGTTGACATTTCCTTGTGGGAAATTCCATAGGAATGTTTCTGATGGCTTGTTTCAGACGATCTGCAGTTCCTAAAGTAAATGCACAACTTGTGGGATGCTGAAAAGAGTTATAACAATTCTGGTGGGGGAAGGTGTGAGCAGCCTGATCACTGCATTTTGTGTCCTGCCTTAATGAATCAATAAACAAATTACAGGGCTTAAAGCAGCAGGTGACCTGATGCCTCTTTATCATGAGAACACAGATGCTGTACAAAATTCTCAATGTGAGACTTAATGTCTTGACTCTTAATGAGCATTCCCCCACTAATTGCTTAAGTCTCCAGATTGAAGCTCAGACACTGAGAAGGCTGAATTTACTATCAGTGTAAAATACACTGACTGAAAGGCGTTTACTCCTGGAAAACAAATGAGCAGGAYTGGGACTCGGCTTTTAAGCAGAGATTCCCCACTGAGGCTGATGAGAATTCCTGCCCTTTTTGCAGGCAGCAAGGGCCAGATCTGGCTCAGTAGTTCAAGCACTTTAAATGTCTGAAGCCGTATTCTCACTGGCTATGAAAGCAGAATAATTCCAGCAAAGCTGGCCTTCTTCAGCAATAGCACATTATCTTTTTTCTGCCTCAGATGATGTTCACACAAAGGTCTGTATTTTTGTCGCTATTTAGTAAAAAAAAAAAAAAAAAAAAAAAGCAAACCAAACTCGTGTGCTCTTTTGTCCTCTACAGAACGACTATTTGTGCTATTGCTTGTACTGACAACCTGTCTTTAGCCATTGAACTTTTAACTCAGATGCATGAACCTGGGAGTCATTATGTCCTCAACTCAGAGACAATCAGAATTATTGATCTTGGACCTTGAATTATCAGAGAAGGACAGGACAGTCTGTTAGCCAGTGGATTACAAAAGGGCACGGCAAGTACAAAACAAGGAGATATTTGCTATGTTACCCTATTTTGATTTCACTGTTGCATTCTGTGACTTTAAAATGGACTATATTGCAAACACCATGGTGTCTGAAAGACTTGGAGCCTGAAAGATTTGGAGAAGGTGGTCAGGGGACATTTGTTTCTTGTCTCTTGCCACKGAAGGACTGAGAGTTGTAAAATAAAACACCAAGGGTCACTGCTTGTGCTGTGAAACCGCTGCAGACCTGTCCAGGAGTCAGTGACATCTGCATTTTCTGTTCATTGCAGACCATTTGGTTTCATAATCATTTATTTCTCCCAGCTGAGGACACAGGTACATAATTTCAGATTTCAGAGAGGATGTGTTTACCAGTGGGGATTTGTGGCACTGAAGTGAGCAGAGCAGATGCACTCGAAGGATGAATATGAGATAAAAACATTTACTCAACACATTCATCCTGATCGATTCTCCATGGCTGTGCWTCCTCAGGCTCTTGGAAAGTTTATCTGCATATTTGTCATTGAAGTTTCCCCTAACTTGGATCACCACTGCCTGTTGCTACATGAAATTAATCCAGACCTATTCACYGGACTGGAGGCCTATTAATAACATTCTTTGCATGCTTCAGTAATCACAGACAAGCCATACATCTAAAAAGTGCTTTGGAACTACTGTCAAGCTCCTTTTTAAACCTCATTAAGATTGGATTACTTGGTTACATTAATCCTGGTGGCCTTATGCCAGTGGTTCTGACTTGCACTGGTTATTGTAACACACTGACCATAAGAATCCAGGAAATGGAAAATTCAAAGGTGAGGTTGAATGAAAAAGAATCATGGAACTGTTTGGGTTGAAAGKGACTTTTTAAAGGTCTTCTGGTACAACTTCCCTGCAAAAAGCAGGGGCGTCTTCAATCACATCAAGCTGCTCAGTGTCCAGTCCAACCTGACACTGARTATTTCCATGGATGGATAATTTCTRCMACTCTTTTACCATCCTCAYAAAATAGTTCTTTCTTGTATCTAACCTAAATCAAACTCGCATCATTTTAAAGCTGCTACCCCTTGTCCTATCACTCTTTTCCCTTGTAAAAAGTCCCYCTCCAGCTCTCTCATAGCCTTTTTAGGTACTAGAAAGTGCTCTAACATCTCCCTGGAGCTTTCTCTTCTTCAGTGAAAGAAAAACAAGAAGTTATCTCCATGGCTTTTTTTGTATCACAGTGTTGCCCATACAGATGGGCAGATGAAGTGAGGAGCTGCCATCCTGTGCTTTCAGCATTAAATTATTGTGCAGTTGAGGCACACAGAGCTGTCTTTAGTTCACTTCTAATAAATTCAGTAGCTGGTACAACCACCAYGCAGTGTAAGGGAGCTTCTGTCTGCCATCCAGGAATAAAATTATTGTTTGTGGATATAAACACCATGCTTTGCACYCTGATGCTGAATTTCATGGTAACAACAGAAGCATTTTATCTCTTTCCAGTTTTACAAGTAGGGACAGCAAAGAAGAGAGATTTAGCTTGAAACACATGTGAGCAGTGGAACACGTGAGATTTGAATGCCTAGTTCTCATGCCCTTGACATTAAACCAAGGTAGTCTTTCCTTCATTTTATGTTTTGGGCTTTGTTTTTTTCTGAATCCAAGAATCAAGATATCTTCTATTTCATTATTTCTGATAATTATGGGAACTGCATGTTCTGGAAAGATTCACGGTGTAGGCCTTGTTTTATGGGAAGAGAGAGGTGAGAGGAGGACAGAAATCAATGGGCYTCCTACACAGGAAGACTGATATAGTGTGAAAATGCAGAGTATTATATCCTAATCGATGGAAAATTTTATATAATTATAGAATCACGAGAATCATAGAAACATTTAGGGTAGAGAAGACCTCAAAGAACATCAAGTCCAACCATTAACGCAGTCAAGTCCAACCATTAACCCCATTTCAAGTCACAGGCTTATGAAGAAAGGAAGGAGAAATGGGYACTTCTAAATATTCTTCTGAGTCTCCTTGGATATCAGTGAAGAGAAATTCTGTCCAAAATGAGCCCTTTTTGAAGGCAGCACCACAGGGGAGAGGCACTGCTGGGAGGGCTCCTCTGCTGCACTCATCACTGCAGTGGAGGATTAACAAGCAGTAGATTTCAGGTGCATTTAAGGTTGCCTTTTCTCGGGTTTGAGCTTTACCTGTGTACCCTACAGTCTTGTTCTGTGAAGGGCTTCCCCACTGGGCTCACCAGGATAAAGCCTGCTGTCTGTTTGAATCCTGGATGCTGCTTGAAGTAGGAGAATATGATTCCTCTGGAGAGAGGGGTCGAAGGATCAGGTGGGTTTATAGTTGTAGAAGCAGTTAGAAGGCAGGTATGGTCCCATGGCACTAAAGAGGAWTAATCCTGCTCTGTGGAGACTCACTCAGCTCTGGGAAAGCTCCTGTGCCATAAATGCCTTTTCCTCTCTTTCAGTGAAAGCATTTTTATCTGTGTTCCACTCTGCAGCTCTGCTCTGTCTTCTCCCTAATTTTATCCAGGTAAAATTCACTCTGCTTTGCCCTGGCTCCATTTGKCTGACACCATCCTTGGCAGGGAGGCGCGTGGGAAGCAAATCCTGGTGTTTGGAGCTGCAGGATATATAATCCATCCATGCTACACCTGGCTCCTGGTGTAAATCACACAGGTAGAGCCTGGCCTGGCAAGAACCAAAATCTACTGATAACAACCACACTTCACTTTTTGCCCCATTAGGATTTCTACAAAAACGTTTCCCAAAGGAAAAATGTAAAATAAACTGCAATGAAATACAAAATCATAGATAAACCTGGGTTGGAAGAAACTTCTGGAGATGTCTCAAGTTTCACTGCTGCTCAAATCAGGGCTGACTTCCAAATCAGGCTCAGGGACTTTTCCAATGAGGTACAGAAAACTTTTTTAAACATACATTAGTTCCCTGTGGCACTGATAGGAACTCCTTGAATCTCTTGCTTAAATAATGTAAATACATTGGAGTTCTTCCCGATTTGGATCAGAAATGTGCTAGCATGGAAAGAGACAACGTGGGTTTCATTCATTACTGCTGGTATTTTCTGCCTCCATGTAGGGGAATTTCAACACTTATACCTTTTTTGGAATACTGAAAGACTTGGAATTCTTGTSGAGCGCCTGCACACATATCCAGACTTTATTTCACCATATAAGGATCATATGGTTTTGATATTTTATCTTCACACCTATCAGAGATTCCCAGGCTGGAGGGCAGGTGTTTTCAGGGCATGAGTTTTATCTGTACGTCTCACCAGCATCCTGAATTTTTTCACATGGGTGGAAAGAAAGATCTGTGGAGTCTGTCTGCCATTCAGCCACTAAGATTGGCAGCTGMAGATATTTGGGGAATATTATTCTCTCCATCCTCATGTGCTTTACTCAGCTTTTTCAAACATTTCAAATGACACTGAATAAAGCCTTTGTTAAGTCTGTAAACACCTTCTGTACCTGTTCTTTGAGTCAAAAGGAAGTTCAACCATTTTAAACATTAAATTTCAATCTCTTACAGACTAGAACTTGTTTTGTTGTGGTTTTTTTTCTGGGAAGAAACTCAAGATTCAGTCAGCTGCTCCCATCAGCTTATTTGGAAAGAGAGTGACTGGCTTGCTTTYCACCTAAAAAAAGAACACAAGACAAAAATTTCACACCATGAAGCATTTCAACTGCAGGTGTTTTTAGCTTAATCCCTCTATCTCTGTTTTAAATAGAGGGTTAATTGTCATAGCCCTGACAATAATCTCCTCCTTTCCTTTTCATACCTCAGGATGTAAAGCAGCATTTATTGACAAACAGGCAATACCCAGAAAACTCAATTTCTGAGCAAAAGGAAATTTCTTTATTACCATTTTCTCTGATAAATAAACATGAAATGATTCATTGCATGCTTCCCGCTGCCATAACTCACAAAAATGCTGCTATGCAAAGGGTGCTGACACAGCAGCTCAGTGCAGGCTGGACTAGAAAAACAGGAGAGTAGATGGATGAAAAGATGGTTTAGAAATGCAAAGTGGTGAGCAACCAGTGTAAAAATCTTTTCCTTAAAGTGCAAGAAGGAAATTTCCGTAAGTGCTTCAGCTCCACTGAGATGAATCAGTGGTGGAATTTTAGAGGAGTGCCTTTACACTTTCATGAGATGTTTTCCTGGGTGATCCACCGGYTGAGTCCACCCACTTTGCCACCTTCTCTGCAGTGTCCATGGAAACACCAGGGTAAAGCTAGAAATGGATTGTATGGGCCCAAAAAGCCAAATAGTTTTTATTGACAGAAGAGCCTGCTAACTTCATCTGACCCTTCAGGTGAGAGATTGCAATCCTGACACAGGATATGCCGCCTGGAAAAGCCTGAAYCATCCCAATCCAAGGCAACATAAGCAAGGCCATTATTTCTTTRTGAAAGAAGTTGTGAGCTAAAGACATCTGATGCACAGAACTGCTGTGGGAAGGATTTTGACTGATAGGACCAGAGGAAATAAGACAAGCAACCCTAGCTGAGSCTCAGTATGTGTTTTAATTTGGTCCTGCCTGCGTGAAACATTACTTTGTAAATACAATTTCAGACCCTCCGAAAGGGCTGAGGCTGATTGCTGCAGTATTTAGAGGACTATGAACGTGAGTGACTAACAAGTCCTGCAGCTCTCCTGCCTGGAAGGGCTCTCATGCACACCAAGGCAGCACACACAGCTTTGATTCCCACTCTGGGAGCCAGATGTTCATCACAGAGACTTGTTGCCAAAGGTGGCACTAATTAATTGCTGTGAACAAGACAGGCTTCAGAAACAAAATGCTCTCGTGCCTCAAGCTGCTGCCTCTCAGTGAGGATTTAAGGGTGTTGGGCCAGAGCATCAGGYACTGTAAACTGTCATAATACTTTATTATTAAATGTGTATGGMAAGTGATAACATCTGCAGGGTAATTTCTTCTCTTGTTAAAGGTTGGATGGGATTCGTGTCACCTAATTTCAGTTACCCACACTTCCATTTAACTCACTGTTTTCAGCTTCTTTCACAGTCAAGGGAAGAAACAGACAAAAGTGGGATTTGAGTTCACAGATGGGCCAAGGACAGTTTAGGGTGCTGTGGTATGAACCTGGGCTGCTCTGTCTGTGTTGCTCATATGCTCACCAAGTCTAACAGGGGAATGGAGAAACCAGATAATTTGTGGGCACTTTATAAATTATGTCTTTTATTCAGACCAGTCCTACCTATGATGGTAATTCATTGAGCCAGAAAATGTCTTAGGAACTGACATCTCTTTTCCTATGTCCTCGACCAATTTTAGGGTCCCATACTGGACACCTTGTGAATGTCTTATGCAGAGACTGAAATGCTAACAGGGACCCCTGCTTGGTATGCAGTCTGTGTGCTTGCATTTATTTCTATCTATCAACATAATTTCTAAACCCACTGTTTACCACATGGAGCTCTGTGCTGCTGCYGGCTCCAGTGGCTCGCAACACTGASACAACTGAAGGGCAARTAAAAGGAAAATAAAAATCATGATGTGCAAGTCCCTTGTTTGTTGTTTCTTCTTTCTACCAGAAGATAAATATGTTGTTTGTTTAATTATCAGCTTCTTGGCAGCAAGATTTTTGCGAGCAGTTTATATACCAGTGGAAATTATGAAAAAGCAAACTCTGTGGTCACATTCAGGATAAGTGTTACATCTGCRTCTTCAGTGTGAGAGTTCTAACTCACAGAGATCCTAATTTTCTTTTATTTGGAACATGTAGCACTGGCATAGGTTGCCCAGAGAGGCTGTGGATRCTCCATCCCTGGAAGTGCCCAAGGCCAGGTTGGACATTGGGGCTTGAAGCACCCTGGGACAGTGGAAGGTGTCCCTGCCCATGGCAGGGGGTGGAATGAGATGGTCTTTAAGGCCTCTCCCAACCCAAACCATTCCATGATTCTGTGATATTTAGTTCACTGAAATCTGAAGCAACACACAAATGCTCCTGTGCTTTGAGTCACTAACTTCAGGCACTCAGAACAGCAAAAAAAAACCAGCAGCAGGCACAATCCAAAATAGAAGGCAGCTATTCCTGGGAAAAAGTGATGCTTTTCTTCAGGGATGACACAGCACCATTAGGCTAGAGATGCAGAGTGATAAATTATGTTGACAGCTGAATTCTAGGCAAGTGGATGTAGAAAATTCCCATTTCATGCATTCTTCCACTCACTGAGCCTGGTTCTCCTGTGCGTACCTCCAGCGCAGATTCACTGAAATCCACATGGCTCCAGAGTGCAAAATTGGAGTATTGTTGCTGTGACTGACCAATGAATATTTGAAAAACTGCTTCTGATTCATTCACCTGCCAACTGCTGACTCAAATTTCCAGTCCTCTCCACTTCAGTTGACAGTGTCAGGCAAGAATGTCAAGAAATATTGTGAACTTTTTCACTTGTTTGCTGTTCTGTGAGCTTTTGGAGAGTCTGAACACGGTTCTTGGGGAAAATAGAGAAAAAGAAGTGATTTTCGAATCTTTCACTTGAAAGGGTAAGMGAGCAGCATTGTCAGATGATGGCAAGAAATAAAACCAACACTCCATTGGCAAAAAAAAGTTTTTCCAAGGCAATTCCTGATATGTTGAGTGATAACCCCGTACAAGGAAACCAAAGCAACTCGGCAGACCTGGGGCCAGAAATTGCTGACAACWCAGCTGCTAAAATAATTGAGACCTCAAGGAACTCAGAGCAGACTGTCAAGGGAAGGATCCTCCCAAAACTTTGTCTGGTGAAGCTGCACATCAGCAGGGAAGTTTCAAAGGCAGTCATGAAGTTTGTTAGAAATGAGAGTGAGCCTCAAGAGACATCTGTATTTGGCAGAAATATACTTTTTTTTTTTCATTGGGTTCACTAGATCTCCACTGACTAAGATATAAGCTCAGCATTAAAATTTTGTGACACCTACAGTTATTTATTTGAGTCCACAAGAGAAATCCTGTCCAGGGTAGCATTTAAATTGCAGGACTTGGTTGGGTATCTGAGCCTCCAGGCAGAACGAAAGCTACTCCAGCACGTGAGGGTACGTGGCAAGCTGAAGATGAATCACTTATTTGAGCCCAAAAATCCAGACATAATAATGGAATCAGAAAGATCCAAAGAGGAARGGAAATGGAGAGGAGAGGAATAAGTTATACACATTTCTCTGCAAAGCAGTAAATCTCCCAGTTTGCTTTATGTTCCCAAAAGTATCATAATAAAAACTCTTTATATTGAGGCCTTAACAGTTACCTATAAACGATTTCATATTAAAAGGACTGGGGGTTTAACCCTTAAGATGTGTTATTTATTTTAAGACTGCTGATATAAAAATACCATCCCTTGGAGAGTAAGCATAGTATTAAGACATTGCCTGTCAAGTGGGAAAACAAACATAAAATTTAGGAAAGAATCCTGAAAACTACACCCTGCAGAAAGAACTTAATCAGAAAATAGATGAGTCAGATTTTAGTGTAATCACAATGGATTAAAGCTGGATGCAGAAATCGTGGGTCTCAGACTTCATTTCAGTGTCTAGTGCCAGATCTCTTCCAGTGTGGTAAAATACAGGTGAACACTGCAATCTAAATGCAAAATGCAGAATATATTTCTGATAAAAGAGCGAAAGACAGAGACRCTGAATCACAAATTTCTCTCTGCTATTTGGAAATCCAAGATTTATTTCCACAGAAGTAACTTGAAAGTTACTTGGAAATAATCAAGGAACCACCAAAATGTCAGATCAAATTAGAGATGTGGCTCTACTTACTCAGTGTAGCTTGAACTTCCAAAGCCAAATTAGGCAATTCCACTCATGACACATTTTCCTCCTCCCCCATTTTTAAGGTGAAACATCCCTTGATAATACATTTCACCATATTTTAAAAAATTATCTCTGAAACTGCTTTGCCAGGAAACTTTGAACCGTGTCCAGGTTGCCAGCTGTCCTTCACAGCCTGGAGCAAGGCACCTGAAAGCCCCCAAGTACCTTGATCAGCAACCCCAGATGCGGCAGCTTTGTTGTCCCACAGCTGTCTGGGGAAAGGGGAACATCTGSCAGAGCCTGCAGCCACCAGAACAATTCTCCCAGCCTGTATGGGTTTGGGGGTGGCTGAGATTTGTGGTGCCCTTGGGAAGTGAAGAGCCAATTTCATCTCCTTGGCAATAGCATGTGCCAAACACTAAGCACCAGGAAAAACCCTGAGGTATTCCATGAGAATCCAGTGGCCACATGAGTTCCACAGTAAAGAAAACCAGAAAATCTATTTTATGCCAAAGGGGTGATGCTTTCAACTCATTTTCCTTCTTTCACCCCACTCCCAAGGTTTATACTACACCCAAGAGACTTCGCTATTATGAACCATTTCAAACAACGGAACTTTCTTTAAATAACACCCTTTTTTCCCTCCATCCTACTGACATCCCTCACTCCAGTGCAATTGCAAGTACTGCCCTACTGAAGAGGAAGAAGCTCTGTGCCTTTGTCAGAGTAATCCCTGYTTTCCTGAGTTGTGCTTGTTACCAACTCTGGCCCACCATTATTACAGGGGACCATCGCATTCATCATTAATAGGAACCCTCCAGCYAACTTTCCTCCCTTGCAGAAATTATTCTGGTTTCAAATGTCATCATGGCATTCACTCATTCTGCAAGAAACAGGGGGAAGTCCTCCCATTCCTTTTCTCAGCTTGGCATTTTCCAGGTCTGGCAAACCCAGGTCAACTCCCCAGCGACTCTGAAACTGATGCAGTCAGGAGGGAACAAGGCAGTACAACGCTTTCAGAAAATTGTAGCTGTTCTGAGCTGCCACATCTCTGAAACGGCTCTAACTTTATTAGTTTAGGGGATGAATAAAACATCTGATGCATAATTAAATTGAATTTACTCAGATCCTACAAGAAGCCTAAAACCTATCCAAAGGGGTACCTATAGGAGAGGCCTCTGGAACTCACCTGAAGGGACGTATTTGATATTTCCTGATGTTTCCATTTGACTGAAAGACATCTCRTCTCTCTGAGAGGTCCTCCAGTGTTTCAGAGAGACAAAGGTGGGAGATGATTCAGCCCAATTTYGCCCTTTGGTTATTCGCCTCATGTCTTGTGTGATGTTTGTGGTTATTTATTTAAACTGTTTTCCAAGTCATTTCATTGTATTGTAGAAATTCCCCAGGGTTATGGACAGGGCAGGGACCTTGCTGTGTTAGATGTGACACCAAGAGCTGGCCATGCCCTTCCTCCAGCMAGGATTCTTTCTGTACATCTTCACSCCTGAGAGCAGTGGGAATACTCRTGTGCTTGGGGYTGATGATATAARGTCTTCCAGGAGCTTTAAAGAGGAATAAAAATCACCACCAAACAAGTGCAGGGGGTTCTCCATGTAAGGGCATGACTGCAAGCCACGTCTGAAAGTCTTTTGGGCAAGAACTGAGCAACTGGATCCTTGCCATGGTCCCATATGGAGACTCACTCCATCCAGCTGAGCAGAATTGTCTTCTCCTGCACTCCTGAGTCTCTGTGTATTGATCTCAGARGTCTCAGTGTGTTTTCTGAAAGAACAAAGCTTACATTTCTCATGGCATTGTCTATACAGATGGGTCTGTACATCTGTTTCCACACTAACATTGACCAATCTCACCCATAAATCCAGCCAAAGATGAACAATCCTACAAGTTTTACAAAAGGACTGGGAGAAGAGCCCCTTGAATAAAGGAAAAGCTGAAACATGATCACTGCCYTAAAAGCACTCCAGAGGATCCAAAGGGGAGTGACCTTATAAGCAACCCAGGCAACAAAAATCTTTGGTTGGACTTTGCAACCCAGCTGCAAGGGGAAAAGTCCCAGGCACAAGACTGCGGGAATGATTTGTTTAATCCTTAGATAGCCACAATTTAGGGTTGTTTTGCTCTGTTTCCATACAACATTCAAGATTACGAGGCTCTGGACAGGGCAATAAACACAAATAAATCATAGCAGAAAGTCATGGAGCCACATGGAAAACCTTCCTGGTTCCAGGGCACTTGGTGTCCGTGCAGATGCAGCTCCAGGCCTCCTTTACCAATTCCCATGAGTTCATGGAATCCTGTTGCGTGGGAGTTTCCAGTCCCGGAGGTGGATGTTTAAATGCAATAAAAAATTGCGTTGGATTTATTCCTCCCTTTTGCATTTTCATGAACGAACTCATATTAATTGGAAGCATGCAACTTTGGGATATGGCTTTGTTTTCTTTTAATAATGAAAGGAAACAAATGCTGATGTGCAACGGGCAGGAAAGAGAAAACTAGACAAGCTTAAATATTGAAATGTATTCAAACGGTTGAATAACCAGARGAAAAGGAAAAATAATGCTGTTTTGTGAAAACTTTTGCCAGTCTGTTAGGGAGATTCCAAGTTTTCTAGTGCGCAAAAGTACCCGTCTTCTTGCTGAGATGTTCATGCTRCACTAAATGGAATTCCTGAAGGAGATTAGGAATGCAAATTTTAAGTGTTTTAGAGAGAGTTAGAAGCTCTTCTATGCCTTTCTGAGTAAATGACAAAAAGCAAAATAATTTAGCATGGCCTCAAAGGAAGATGTCCAGGTATTTCTACATCTTGCAAAGCTTTTGCAAACCCTGAGAATTTGCTGGAACTCTTACCTCTGTGCTACTATGACCCTTCTGGCAATTGATTTGGATTTAAAAACCCAAAACGCCCCACCAAGGAGGGTGATGGAAAGGCCCTGTATTGGGGAGGAAAATGCCCCATCTCCCTGAAGGAAACAGCTGGCAACAGGTGACACCACAGACAGTGCATGACCCTGCTCCCTGTGGAAATCCAGCAGCTGGGGTGGAAAGGAGCTGGTCCTGTCTGCTCCTGGCCCAGAGCTGTGACTGAGGGCACTCAGGACACAGCTGGGCTCTTGGGGACAGTCCCAGCTGYGCCTGGGGGAAGGTTCTGACTGTGATTCACCCACAGCTGGCTGTCCTCTGGGCAGACAGRGTGGAGCAGAGGGGAAAATAATCTTATTAGGCTCATTGCTGGCACTGGGAAGGCCTGGGCTGGGCCTGATGCTCACACCTCACAATACCAGAAAAGCACCCATTGTATGGAAATGACTGCCTGGATGTGGAGGGCAGGGACTGATTACTCTCTGTGGGCCCCAATAGGGTCAGGCATCCAAATCTATAATATTTCAATTCCCTGAGAACCAATATCCACCCCAGAGCTGCTGTTAGGAATAAGACAGGAGAGCTTAGGCAAGTCCTGCCTCTCACTCAGATTTCTGGCAGTATCTCTGTTAGGGTGACCAGCATCCCAAATGTCTCTCGTTGACAAATTCTTTAATAGTGACTGATCAGCCTATTACACCATGAATTATTTATTGAACAGASCAAGGAAAACAGACATAGGACTTCAAATAGGCTATTTACTCCACAGGAATAAAATAAAAATAACTACTAATWGATAAAATACAGTGCACRATRTAAGTAYCTATTATTACAGCTAGTGAACAAMYAGTGCTGCTTTATGTTTCAATGGAYTGACCACCAAATTSGTGATGGGGTACACACAGAATCTTTCCTCTCAATTCCTAGGAAAGTATCCACAGCATTTGTGTCCAAGGTCATGGGAGAAGATCCCCGATACGTTWTTSGGGTTTTTTACYRTYGTGAAAATTTGTGTAGCTTTTATARTTTGTAAAACAGAGTGTCTCTCAGCCAGGAATTTCCTGATTATCTCCTTATACCTTGCTTTCAMGGAGAGATGTTTCCTGTCAGCTGAGGATCTCACCTCACGGACCCCAGAGATAACTTGCTGCTGGACAGATTTCCAGGCTGGACATCTCACCAATTCATGTGAGGGGCAAAGAATGTCTGGAGCTGTGCACCAGCTGATGGGCAGAGCAGAGAAGCTCTTCTGTGGTAAGGGGGGGTGTCCTGCCACAGCAACCAGAGGGCCAGGAGCCCCTTGGGCAGTGGGCAGGRAAAAAAGGGGTGACTTTTCTGCCTTTGCTTGCACAGAAGTCCAGCCTGGCCATATCCGTAGAGAACAGCAGGACAAATGTCTTTTGTTTCAGAGCCCAAGTGCAAAAGGAGCAACCMAAAAGACAGTTTTTGGGCTGCCTGGCTAGAAGCTTGTGCATTGGGGAGTCCTAAAAGGCTTGGTGCTGGGCAAAAAAGGGTTTCCTATGGAAGCTGGAGAACAGCAAAGAAGATGCCCCACAGGCTTGGAGATTTTGAGAAAGGTGTGCTGATGAATTTGATGAACAACCAGCTGGAACCTTTTTGCCCTGGGGTCCAGAGGAACATGGGAGACTCGCTCCTTGCTATCTTGAAGGTGAAGATCCTCATCATACCTTGCAATGCCGCATCGTGGGCTTGGGGGCCGTTCCCTCACTCCTGGAGGATCAGCAGGTGGTTCAGATTGCACATCATGTTAGGRAGGATCCTCCCTTTCCTTCCCAGGCTTGTAGGGGGTCATAAAATCATAGAAAGACTTGGGTCCTTAAAGGTCATCTCATTCCAACCCTCCTGCCATGGCAGGGACACCTTCCACTGTCCCAGGCTGCTYCAAGCCCTGTCCAGCCTGGCTTTGGACACTTCCAGGGACCCAGGGGCAGCCACAGCTTCTCTGGGCACCCTGGGCCAGGGCCTCCCCACCCTCACAGGGAAGGATTTTTACCTAATATACAATCTAAATCCATGCACTTTTAGTTTTAAAAGTGTCCTATCACTTGGCCTATCTCTGTCTGCCCAGGTAAAGACTGACTCTCCCTGGTTTTTTTGTGTCCCCTTTAGTGCACTTTGTGCACAATGCAGTTTGTTCCTGGGCAGAGGGGGAAACCTGTTGCTCTTGAAAGATTAAGGGCAAAGGAGTTAACATTTGACCTAATGCCTGGCAGGATGGGGTGGTGGTGAAAGGGTCGTTAGTGCTTCTGGGGGCTGTGGGAAGGGTGTGTGCTTTGCACCTAATTTTGGACAACGATCCTCATCGCACCCAGAGCCTAGGCAGGGAGAATCCTCCTGTTTCCGTAAACTTTGAGGCAGTCGAATTTCCAGTGTATGGGAGAGTGGAGGAGGATCCCCGTTATTTCTGGAAGCTGGCGTGGAAGGCGTCCTCATTGCTTGGGGAAGAGGGATCTCCATCACAGCCGGAGCTCGGGGCGGGGGTTCCCCATTGCCGGGTGCGGGCGGCGCGGTGCCAGCGCCTGACGGAGCGGGGAATGGCAGCAGGGCCACAGGAGGGTCCCCCCGGCTGCCGGCGGCTCTGAGGGTCCCGCTCCCCCGGGGCCCCCCGCCGCCTCCATCCCCGAGGCATCCTGGGCGGAGGGCGGGCTCGGCTCCCCCTTCTCCCTCCCTCCCTGCCGGGGGTTTGCCCTGGGACGCGCCGGCGGCGCCGGGCTCGGCTCCGGGCCGGCGGGCAGGGGTCAAGGGCGGCAGGCGGGGGGCGATGGCGGCGCCGGGGCAGCGCTCAGGGTCCGGCTGAGCCCCGGGCACCCCCCGAGCCCTCATGGCGGGGCGGGCGCCTCAGCGCAGCCTCCCCGCGGCGGCGGCGGCCGCGCTCCTGCTCCTGCCCGTAAGTGCCGGGGACGGGGACGGGGCGGGGGTGCGGGACCGGGACAGGGGCAGGGACAGGGGCAGGCAGGGACAGGGAGGGAGCGGGGGGGACACGCCAGGAGGGAGGGAGCGGGGGGGACACGCGGGGCTGCCCCGGGCGCTCGGGGCTCCGTGCGGGGACCGTGCCCTCGCAGGTGCGTCCCCAGCTCGGGGACACCGCTCTGTGCCAGCTGCTGCCCGTGCTGCTGCTCGGCCATCCGTCCCGGCCGCCCTTCCCTGCTCCATCACACCCTCCGCCGCCCTCTCGGTCCGTTCGGAACCCCTGGGCTTAACCACATCYCTTCTTAGTGTCCCCTTCCGTGTGMAACAGCCACCTTTCCGTGCCAGGAGAGYTCCCGGCACAGAGACTCCTCCGGACTGGCAGCTCCTCGCCCCAGCGGGAAGGGGATTTTGCTCCATCCATGTCCCGGTGTCCCCGGCCCCTGTCCCGGTGCCTGTGCTCGCACCATGTGCTCCAGCAGCGCTGGGCACTCAGGGGTGGCGAAGGGCAGGGCTCAGCCCACGCATGCAGCCAAGCTCTTGCTCCGAGYTTGTGCCGAGTGAAGTGTGCAGGGAGCTTTTCCGCGGGCTCCTTCTCCATCACCAGCATCCCCCTGGGTGATGCTGGRATGAGGTGGAGATAAGGTTGGCCACTGCCGGACTGGACTAAAGAAGCTTTCCTGGCGCTTTTCGGTGGCTTGTTTGTTTCAGGCGATGGTTTCAAGCGTGGTTTGAGTCAGACTTGAAAAGCAAATGTGAGAGGTTAAGCAGGAGTAACATTGATCCTGTGCAGAATTTCTAAAGGCTGTTCCCACAGCTTAAAAAAAGTGGCAGTGACCCTTCTGAACTGCAGTGTAATTTGTCTATCTTTAACATTTCCTTGGATAAAGAAAGAAAATCTATTTCCTTAAGCTCTTGTCTATTTTGGTTTGGTTTGGGTTTTGTTTGTTTGTGAGGGTTTGTTTGTTTCTTTCGTTTGTTTGTTTCTTTTGGGGTTTTGTTTGATTTTTTCTCTCCTCTCTAATTTACAAAGGAAGATCGAGAAAAGCCAGGTCAACAACAGGCTTCAGAGAGAAGCAACAATTTCATTTTAATTTTTTTGCAGTAGCTTTCTTAGAAGTGAGAGAATACTTTCTCACCTCTTCAATGTGTTTTTTTCTAATCCCCCAAGAAAGGGAGAGATMAGTGCACATGAGATCACAGTTGCATGGGTCTACACAGTTGCTGTTTTCAACCCCAAACCACTTCCTCCCAATCTTTGTTTCTTAGTACTTTTTCTCTTTCTGTATTTTCTCTTACTTATTTATTTTTGTCCATAAAAATATCTCAGTTTGCCTTTAGAGTGCTGCACTTGTCAGTGAGGTTATCAAAAGTACACGGGTACTGTGTGTTTAGCCAGACTAATTCCTTCTCAATGAACCAAAAAATGTCATGTGCTTCCTCTGTGGATATAATCAATGGATTKTCCAGTTTTCCAGTTCTGCTGCAACTTTGCATTTGAATTATTTCTGTAAATTTTGGTGATTGTGTCACTGCCTTAAAAACAAAACTTCTGCCTTGAAAGAAAGGGGAAAACCAGGTAGATTAGGGATCAAAATGTGAAGTTTCCATAAAGCGTGTTTAGTCCAAGAAATGTGAACTCTGAGTGTATAGTGTGTGTTTTTATAGAGGAGCTTGTTTGGGTTGAATGTGCTGGTGTCTGCTAGGGACTCCTGTACACCTGTGTGGGAAATAACATTTTGAATCTTCACCCTCACCCTCAGAACAGCTCTGGTTGTTCCAGCTGTAGCAGAAGCCTTCTCTGCTCTTTTGGGGAGTGTTTTAATCTATGAATGTTGTCAGTAAATCTGTGTCTCTGCTTTACAGCTGGAGGAAACTTTGCACCAAGAAGCTTCAGGGCAGCGTTTTAAAACTTTGGCTCCAATCCAAAGCTCTTAAGTTCTTGTTTGACTTGAAAACACTCAAAAGTGGACTCGAAGTCAGTGACTTTATTCACATTTGTGGATTTGAGGAAAGGGATAGCTGCTTGTGGGAGCAGGCCCTTACCCAATTAAGGGAGTTTTAAGTTTTCAGAGCCGCCGAGCAGTTGTGTTTTATGGGAGCTGCAGGTTTGCACCGCCCACGAGATGAGSCAATTTTCTGGGACAGAATTAGAACTGCCACATGAAAATGCTGGTGCAAATGACCTGACAGATTTCACAGGGCTGGTCAGCAAAAGGGTGAAGACTTGAACTAAGATTTATGTTCTCTTAAAGGGGTTCTAGGCATCTGATACACTTGAAAACACATTTAACTGAATGTGGGAAATTAAAAACAAACCATAAAATGAAGGCAAATTAGTCTTATGACATTTTTCTATAAAGTCCTTACTAAGTTCATGTAATTTGGAGTGGGGGGCTTATTCATCAAAGCTTGCTATAATTTATACGTTCTCCTGGAGCTGTTAGAAGAGCTGGGGCAGTGTGAGTGTACCAGCCAGTGATGACAAGTTAAATAGTATTCCTGGTCTGAGGCTGCCAAAATTCAGCCCTATTGTGAATTAATGCWGCATAAACATCTCATCAGGAGAAGCCTTTCCTGGGGCAGTACCTTGTCAGGGTTTAGTCTGTAACCATCCCATGGCAATTACTGGATGTTTGAGGGAAATGGCTGTGTGCTGGTGTTGGCTGGCTGTAGTTTTCCATAAAACATTTCAGTGATCATGTTCATTGCTGCTCTCGGCCAGCAAGAAAGCAGCTTCAGCTTTTGTGCATATAAGGCATCTGCTTACATATTATTATCCTGTCAAGAGCAGAGGAAACGTCATGATTAAGTCTGCTAAACTCTGTGACCTTCATATTGCAAACCAGATTGTGGTTGTGGAGGAAGAGAGAGCTGGGATCTCTTTGAMGGGTGTACACTATCAGGTGCAGAATTCTAATTTCAGCCTCATGGGTTCTAACTCCTTTGGTACATCAGTGTCTCCAAGACATCTCTGCAGCCTTGAGAAAAAATGCCAGAGAGTGACTTGTGCTCATGTGATTGAGTTCCTTCAGCTTCTAAAACGGGGATATGCTGTGCAGGCTGTGCACAGAGATGGTCCACGGTGCTCCCTAACTCCCAGATCATTCCCGGGAACTGTTTGAGATACCACCAGATTGCCTGAGGCATAAATGTGGCCAGGAGCCATTCTAAAAATTTAACAGGATAAATGATTAAGGACTTAAAMCAGATCTTTGCACGGCATGATTTATTGGCTTAGATGGGGAGTGCTGTGCTGCCATCGCTCAGGGCTCACCCCAGGGAGGTATTTTCCTCTAAGGCCAGCTCTTCATTGCTTTGAATTTGGTGATCAGCTCTCTTTGTGTCAGAGATCACTGCGGGTTCCTGCTGCTGATGGGCTGATCAGAGACATTCACCRCGAGAAAAAACAGGGTAGTGGATGATAGGGACTTTTTAAGGAAGCATTTTTGTGTTTTCTTTATATTTTCATTTTGCCCCATATATTAGTAAACCAAATATTTTAAAATATTGTATTAGAACAAACATTTGCACATWTCTAGGTTCTTTTAATAGTTTTGCAGCTCTTGGTTTTTGGGGAGAGGGGGAGGTGAGGAAATGTGGGTGGTAACAACAGGCTGCACATGCTGCTGAATCTGTTCCTTTTTAGTTTATATCACTTTCAGGTTTTGCAGCACTGCAAACSCAAGAAGGAGATTTAGGGGGAAAGCTGATTTACTGTAGATTAAAAGTTTATCCAGCAGATGACTTTTTTGCAGGAATTTGCTTTTCCACTCCATGTCTATAAATTGAAGCAGATCATGTCTATATCCTTCTTTCTTCTAATTTGCACCACTTTTAATGCCAAATGTAGTCTGCTCTTATTTGAAGTGCAAACATTAATTGTTGGATGTAAAGCTGGAGCTGTCCAGCAARCCACTGGCACCTCCCTGCCTCCTGTGGATACTCAGCGACCTGTGCTGAGGCATTGCATTAAAATTGTCTTTGCCTCCTTGTGTTTCTATTCAGAACAACTRAATACTTTCTGATGATTTGCTTTATCACATTATTTCTTTATACAGAATTGCTTTCTTTCGCTGGTAGTAATTGCCTTTAATCTTAACAGCTTTGAAAATAGCTGTATTTGATCTTAACTGGCAAGTGTTGGGTAAAGGGCTTCATGTGTTTTCATYTTCTTCTCTGAGGAGTTGGATAAACTTGGCTGTGGTCCTTGTTACAAAAGAAGACAAAYAGAAAGTAGATCAGTCAGCTAGGAGAACTATTCTTCAGGTTACTGTCTGTTTGAATTTCATCAGCCATGTCCAAATACATGAAAATTTGATGTCCRGTTTGTGGGGATATTTAGATGCTTCCTGCAATGCTCCTTGACACAAGCACTGCTAGTGTTTTGGCCCTGGGGCCATCTGGATTGATTGTCAGAAGCAGATACTCTGTCAGATCTTGACAAAGGCTGGTCCATTTGGAAAGGGCCATGGAAGGGAGAGAGGAAACGGATTCACAGAGATGGATTTCAGCATCCTGTCCTGACTTCTGGCCCTCTCATTGCTGAGCAGGCAAGCCCACGTTGAGAGMCAGGTGTTGGGAGTGTTCTCCTTCCCCAGGCTGACAGTTCTGCTGTGGAGCACAATGGGTGGAGAATTTGGAAGCTGCCTTTCCAAACATCCCTTAAGCCTCGTATGCTTGCACAGAAACTCAGCATGTTGTCACTAAATAAGAAGGAAAATCCATTTGTTAATTCAGGAGCTGAAAAGTGCTTCTTCCACAGAGCTGCAAGAAAGCAAAACTAATTAAATGAGGCTAATTAAAGCACTATAAACTTTTGCGTAATGCTGGTTGAGTAACTGCCCACTCTGGGTTGTGTATGCCAGGAAAGTAAATAGTGAGTAAYGCAGATGGAGATTAAAATACATTAGCTGTCCTCAGTGCAATGCTAAAYCCTTGCCCTGGTCGTAGCAGCTGAAGTGTCAGAGGGCTGGAAAGGAGCCACTTGTCCCCGAGGACTGTGGGATGATCCCTGGTGCTGCTCCCCAGGGCCCTGGCACTCGCTCAGTGATGTTATCTCTGCACTGCCATAGGCTGGGCGGTGCTGTCCTCTGGCAGGGGTGGCTTTTCCAGTGCAAAGGAAGGAGGAAAGGAGGCAAAAGGGAAGGGAAGGAAGTGTGCTGATGGRCCTCAACAGGTTTCCTGTGGGGCTGCCAGCCAGGCTCTGCTCACTGAGGTATCAATTCCCTTTGAGTGGCAGGAGCAGATCCCAGGGCCTGAGCATGGCTTGGGTTTCAGGGGGCTCATGCCAGCAGAGGCTCCTGAGCCACTCCAGGGCTGTGCTGGGCCGTGTGGGCATCACAGCYCTACCCTTGCTGCTGCCTCTCTCCAGTCCGTGGAGCTGCTAAGAGCAGTGCTGTGCTCCCACTGCTTCCTTGTTTTGTGAGCAGACATCCCTGCCCAGGGACCAGGCWGCTCCTTCTGCTATCCTCTGGCTCTTTCAAAGCAGAGAGGAAGCCCAGGGTGTCCCTCTGGCTGCTGAGGATGGTGTCTCAGAGCTCAGCTTGCTTCTACTCAGATGCAGTGAGGATCTTCCCTTATCCTGCCTCAAAACCCACCTGCTGGGAAATCAGCTGTTTAGTCCACTTTGAACTTGAGACACTTCCAAGGTCTAGGAATCCCCCAATTTATAGAAACAAGGGTCTCCATAAGGATTTTGAAGTCTTGCACTATTTCTTTCCTTCAGACAGAAAAAAAAARATCAAAAGAAAATTCTACCTTTAAATACAAAAATAATTAACAAATGTCTTTCCATAGTAGTTGGAATAATGTTTTTAATTATAATTAAGTGAATGGAGTCAAAAATCTTGGAAATATGAATGAAAGACACCTCAAAGCCTCTGGAATGCTGATTATTGTTCAAGGTACAGTCTGTAAGCTGTTCACTGCATTGCCAATAGAAAGGTTTGGAGATAAGTTATTATCTATGATTCTTTTTACCACAGGGAATATAGTTCTATAGAATCAAGGAATGAAAAAAATAATTTGTGCTGGAAGGGATTGCCAGAAGTCTCTTGTCCTTCTCAAAGCAGGGTTAATTCCAAAAYCAAATCATTCTCATCCAGTTAGGTTGTGAAAGTCTGCAAAGATGGAGCTCTCACAACATCTCTGAAATGGYTTTTTACAATAACATCTCTTCCGATGCTCAGTGGTTGTCATGGTGCATATTTTTTTCTTTCTGTTCTGTGAGATTTTGCCTCGCTTCAACTTGTGAATGATGCCTGTCTCATTCCTCTGCTGTCAGCTCCTGAGAGGAATCTGACTCCTTGGAGAAGAGTCTGACTCCTCTGTAATTCCCCTTCAGGTAGTGAAAGACAGTTCCAGACCTGGAGTTAAATTTCACTGTGATATGTGGTTTTCAAGTCTGAAGGTGGGCTCCAGCCAAAGAATTAACAGTTTAAGGAAGGATGGAGAGGAAGTGATTTTAAAATGAGCCAGTGAGGTGACACTGACCATCACCAGTGAACTGTCAGAAAATGTTGGGTCAGAGAAGCACTTCATGGAGGATACAGAGGTACCACTGTTGGCATTCCATGGAAGGCTGAACAGATATGAGCTGATTAAAGTCTTAATGCAGATGGGTTTTTACCCTTTTCAGGTGCCAGAGACCTGAAAAACAAAGATTAGGAGCTCAGATTAGATGAGCTAGAGCTGGGAGAGACTGTGAAGGGTGGCCTTRGAAGTGTAGTGGCAGTGGTGACAGTGGGTGGGTGACTGATCCGTGCAGAGGCTCTGCATGCAGATAAAAGTTAGCTGAGGTATTGGCATTCACCTGGGTAAGAATTGCTCTTAACTTAAGCTGCTCTGGATTCCCTGAGTGTTTCGTCTCCAGTGCATGAGTTCTCTCATCCTGAAGTACATGTTTAAAGCATAAGTGATGGATTGCTCCTTGACATTGCTTCCCTCTTCTCCTGAGGGTGAGGGAGCCTGAAGCAAAACTTGCTGGAATAGGTGGGTGAGGTGAATCACATTTGAGCTGCTGCGAGGATTCACAGGAATGGGAATTGGGTAGGAAAAAAATGACTCACAGGTTTGGTGAGCAGACCTAGGCAGAGGGCAGACATRAGGGCAGGAGTGCTGTGAGGGGCTTGCTCCCCTTCCAGACTCTGAGTATAATACCACAGSTGTAGAGAATGAATAAGAAAGCTCTCCAAGGATGTGAAATTGGAAAAAAGAGAGCTACAGYTTGTGATTCAAGTGCTGTTACGCTCCTTTTTAACAGCTTATGTTGCTTTGAAAGGGCTTGGAGACTTGGTGGGACAATTCCAGCTCGTGGGTGACCTTCAACAGGTGTGGTTTGTATTTCATGACTCAGAAAAGCCCCCAGCACCTGCGTGGCTTTCAGTGGATGGAGAACCTCCCCTCTACACCCTTCTTCAGCAGAGCATGTAGGCAGTGCCTGCTGAAGGCAGAGCTCCAAGTTTCAAAGACAACTGTGAAGTTCAGTGGTGGGCTCAGTGTAGCAGATGCTCCAGGTTGGTTTTTTTWAAATTTATTTTTGAATAAAGATTGATTTCATTTCATGCTTGGAACTGAGCATGTGTTTGGTTGCTTTATTGAGCTGGGGTCCTAATTCCCATTCCATGCAGACTTTTAGCCTCTTTTTCCAGACTTTCTGGAAGAGCTGCAGAATACATCTGGCCTCTAAGATCCTGTGGCAGTGTCTCCTGGAGCATTTGGTGTTCTCTAGCAAGTAGCAGTGTTTTATGTGGATTAACTCAGAGGGMGTTTAAAAAGCTGAAGGATGACTTGAAAAGGAGCCTGTTTTTCTTGAACTGTGCTCAGGTCTTCCCCTTTACTGTAACCTTAGCTGGCTCAAGTTTCAGGTTGCAGGCTCCTGTGAAAACTTGTATTTAGACTTTCTACCCCAAATGGAAATTACTTTTCTGGTGAAGCAGAGCCAAACAATTGTACAGTGCCAAATGCTGCTGCATGAGCGATTTTAAGTTACTGAGTTGAGAAAGGCCAAAAACATCTTGATGCAGAGGGCTGACCTTTTTGCTTCTCTAAAAAGCAAAATATTTCCAGCACACTTGCCCTCTTAGTACTGTTCTTTAATGAGCATCTCTTCTGAATGCATCTTGTAGATGAAGTAGCCACATGGCAGTGAGTGTAAATCCATCCTGGCCATAGTAAAGATGATTTCCCCTCCTCTCCTATGCTAATCTGTTCTTGTCCTGAAGTAGCAGCTTTCATTCTCCTGCTTGTGCATATCCCTTCAGGTAATCAGTAGACAGCAAATATTCCRGATTTCCTCATCCTCTCCCATGTGTTGCCAGGTCTTAGAGGGAAAGAGCTGCTCAGATGCTGCTCAGATGAAGGCTGGCATTTCTTATAAGAGCACTTCAAGGAATATCTGGTGTTTTTTCTCCCAAAGCATCTGTTTCCCCACACCACTGATGCAGAACTTGCCAGATGCCCACCTGCCCTGGAAACGCCTCAGCTGTGTTCAAACAGAGGATGGATTTTGTCAAGGAAGTGTGGGATTTGCTTTCATTTTTCTATGTTGAGCTCTTTCGTTAATTACATTTTCCTTGTGGAGTTAGAAGCGTGTGTTTCCCTAAAATGAGCTTCTGTGGACACAAACTAACAGTGTTTTCATTTAATTGGGCTGCTGTTCTGAGAACGTCCTTCCTGAACCTTGAGGTGAACACTCAGTCTGGAGATGGCATGAATTTATTTGCACTGTCTAATTGAAGAACTAAAAATTCAGGTTTTCTTCTACTTCATTCTCATGTGACAAGGGAGACATGAAATGGACCCTTCCCTTGTCTGCTGTGGATTGGGCATATTTTGTGGTCCCAAATCYTTCCATGTTGGAAGGTCACTTTGTCTTGCTCAATAAAAGAAAGAGCACAGTAGCACTGCAGATGATTTTGTAAGATGGTGACATGCTCATGTCTTCTGCAGCCATCACCTCCAGGAATGTTTTTACCTCTCCTTTTGTAYGCAGTATCTAAAGATATTTAGAGAAGAGTGTCACTTCAGCTATGTGACTCTGTCCTTGCAGGGGGTGAGACCCAGCTGAAACAATCAGTGGAGGTAATTCTAACTTAAAGATGTAAAACACAGCAGAAGAACTGCATCTGGAAAATTTCTGCTTCTCTCCCTGAGATCCAAAGGAGTCCCTGCGTGATCAGCTCAGCTGTTGCTCTCTCTSTTTTGAAGTCGGAGCTATTCAATACAAATCCCACTGCTTTTCTGGGAGGGGCTTTCTGATGAGATGCTGTTGTACTTCTGTGGGATGGGTTTCTCTGGGACCTGGGGAGTACTAGAAACTACATTTTTCTAAAAGAGAGTTTTTGCTCTGTTGCTTTGAGGCTGTCTCGGATGTCAGCACCTCTCAGCAGGCCACCAGCAGATGTTTGACAGGGAGGCCTAACAACTGGCTTTTATTAGACCATTGGAATATCTGGGAATTGGTGTGTGAGAATGGGAAACCAGAGCGTGTTCCTCCCTGTTGGGCAGCATCCACTGCCTCCAAACTTCCCTCCACCTTGGTGAGGGGTGTTCCACTGTCATGGGCCATCCTCTTCCACCTCCATTCTTCCCTTCAGCTTTCACTCCTGCTCACTTCACCCACTGCTGCTGCCTCCTATGAGATATCTAAACTTAACAGATGCTCCCTTGCATCTCTGTGGTAGCCCCGTGCCTGTATTGGCATTTTTGGATCCTCTCTGTAGTTTTGGGGGCTGGTTTATATTCATGTAGCCATTTTTTCCATGTTGGAGAGGAGAAAACAACCTCTCCCATTGAAGAGTTGAATTTTACAGCACCAGTGTTCATTTGGTTTTATATTTCTATATCGCTACATAGAGGAACTCAGTATGAAAAACCAGGACTCGGTTAATTTTTAAAATGAAGTTACAAACCCTCTCTAATCTGCATGAAATAACCACGAATTCAGGTGGGAACTGAGAGTAGGCAACACTTGTGTCACGTAATTGATGTCTTCTGACAGAGATAAAGATCTGTTATCATGGATTAGTGAAGAGTGGTGACCATGCCCTAGGGGAAAGGTACAACAAAATGCCCATGAGAGGGGCAGACAATGACACACCGGAGCAATTAATCCACTCCTCTTCCCATAGTTCTCTCAGATGTGAGTGGGAAGTTGACCAAAGGCTCTGTGTTTTTTTCTGACAACTCAGAGCTGCTCTTAGTTGGTGTCTCTGTTTTGGGARGTAAAGGATTAATTTCCACCTCAATTTTTGGCTCAGCATGTTAGTTTTTATTTGTTCATAAATGCCCACAGTGGCTCAGAGGAATTAAGGTGGCTATTTCTGTGCACGTTTTAAGTAAATTTGCAAGACAACCAAGATTTGGTGGACAGAGGTCATGAAATGGCTGTTTAAAGGAAATACAGTTTGAATAAAGTAGTGCATTAGTAACTCAAAGCAATTATTTCAGTACTTCAGAATATGATTTCTGTGCAGTCATAGGCCCAGTTATTTACACTGATAAAATGTTTATCTTTTTATTTGTTTTGCTGGGTTTTTTTTAATTGTTGTAAGAGATATTCTTTAGTCTTTTGGGGTTTGTCTGCTTTAAATACAATTTTCTTAGAAGTTTCACACGCAGCAAGGCTGTTGACTGTTGGTTAGYGGAGAGAAAATGAAACCAAAAGTAACATAATATGTGGAAGGCACTTTTCCCTCTAGCCAAATTCACCTGAGCTGACCCTGAAGCAAATGTGACATTTAACCTTTCCTGTTCCTGCCCAGGCTGTACTGAGCCTGACCTCTGTCTGTTCTTTGCCATCATCTTGGGGAGGGCACAGCTGAACACGCAGTGCATTTACAGTACATGGGGGTGGCTCGGGTTTCTTCTTTGAACTGAGGCTGTGCTGTGGCCTGGGAGGTGGCAGAGGGTGAGGGATGGAGGGGAAGAAATGCCCTTGCTGTGACAATTCACCTGACTAGGTCTGACATGAGCCTGGCCACTGCAAAGTTTAGGTTTTGGGAGCTCTGTGCCTCGGGGGATAGGATTTGTCCTGGCTGCAGAGCARCAGCCACTGCCTTTATCTCCCTGACCTGACCATTCACGGAGGTTTTSCTGTTTGAGGCAGAAGTTTGAGCCTCACAGAAATAGCACCTTCGTGGTGTTTATATGAAAAGAATGAAGTATGAGAAAAGGTTTCTGTTTGTATTTCAACACTTCTATTTCRTAAAATAACAGCAAAGTGAGAAATAGGTAGCAAATGGTGCTGTGCAAAGAGCAGTCGTTTAGAGACCCACATTGCTGATGGGCTCTGTTGTCATGAGCATTTYCCCCCCTTCTTATTAAGTGACAAAGAATTCTGTGACATAAAACAGGTTCTTCAACMACTTTTAACACACCTTAGAGCACTGAAATAGAACATCAACATCATTTGAGGAGTAGGGTTGTTTCCCTGAGTAAAAGCTGCCTGAATTGTGTTGGAGTAATTCTGTGTGAATAGAAAAGCAAAGRCATTTTGTGTTTTACCGTGGCTTTATATCCACTCAGAAAGAGTCAGGAAGATTTTGTTTTGTGGTTTGAAAATAGAATTTTCTGTCATTGATTTGTCACTCCTGAGTTTTTCTGCTACGTTTCATTCTGCCTTTGTTAAAGGGCTTTCCAAGAGCTTCTCTTGCTCCAAGGAGGATCCCAACTTGGATCCCAAAAATTCTGTATTTTGATCTACAGCTCTGTAGGCTTCTCTCTTCTGTCTGCATTGGGCACTTCAGTAATTTCATTTTAAATGGGAAAATTAATATAGCCCCATTGATTTTCAACTCTTATTTCCCAAAATTTACCTGCGGTTGTACTATTATCTTGTGCTGAACTTGCAGCTTTCTTGAAGTGCTCATGATGGCATTACTGCTTCTTCTCACTATTATTTGCCCTCAGTGGAAGGCTCAGCCCTCAGTGCTGAGGGTCAGGAGCTTTTGTATCTTTCACTGGCCAAAAAGAGCCCCAGGACACCTCGCAGGGGTGCCCATTTCCCCCATACATTCCACAGAAACATTTTCCTCAAGCCTTCTGAACTGCTCTTTGCCAATTGCTGTCTCTCTTGGATGTGCAAGGATCATTAGCACCCATGCACCAATTATAAGTTCACTGAAAAAATGCTGCACGTGACCTTTAATGAGATGTGATTCAGCTTTGCTATTTCAGGCTTCTACTTTTAGGTGAGACAAAGTGGATCCTGAGCTTTGTTCAAGGTGTTGAGCAGCTCCCACAAGAAGAGACCCAGAATAGGTGGTTAATTTGCTGTTGGATTTGCATTAGTTAGATGTATTTCATGTGATGTCCTGGAGCTGAGCAAGTAAAACCACAAACCTTCCATGTCAGGGGGTGTCTGTACCTGAATAAATCGTGAATGGGAACTGCTCTGAGAATGCTGGGGGTTGTTGTATCTCATGAATGAGAAAATCAGTTTTAGGCTGCTGTTTGACCTGCTGGGTTTATTTCTGTTTATCCAGATAGTTCTGCACTGTGAATCCTCTGTGAACCTGCCCTTGTCTGTTCTGCTGGAAAAGTACTGCGAAGCTTTGTCGGCGCGCACCAATGTCACAGGTATTTATTCCTCCCTTTCTTGTTGGCTTCTTGTTACTGGAGGATCTGTTTTCAAAGTGTCCTTGCTCCAAGAACATCTTTTCCTGCTGAGATAAACACACAGTGTGTCCCATCTTGGCTTTTCATTGGTGAAAATGTGCAGTGGTGTGACAAGGAAAGAGGACTTGGAGTTTTACACACCTGGAGAGACGTTTGGGGGAACTAATGATGTTAGCCTTTTCTCACAATTAAATCTATTGATAGTTGTACTTAGTGACTTCTATCATATAGCTGAAGGTTGACATAGTTAAAGTGTCTTATCTGTTTATCCAGATCAGTTTTTAGGAGCAGGGCAAAGCACTTAGCTCTTGGCTAAAATACACCAGTACAAAAGTGATGCTCTAAGGTATGTGAAACCGGAACCAGCCTTGCTTCACAACTGGGATAACTATCGTCTGGGGCATGTGCTGCAAGAAGTGGTGCTTCTGGGGAAAAAATAAATCTCTTTCCTTCCCCTTCACTTCTCTTTTTCCCCTGGTGAATCTTCATGGAGGGAGGAGCTTAAAACATAATGTAGGTATTATCATTGAGCCCATTCTCTAGCCCTGAGAAATGGCAAGGGAAATGAAGTTCAGGGAATTAAAAATCTTTCTGTAAAATGTATCAGATCAGTAGTAGTTTATTCTGACTTTTATCAGTTCCTTAAGGACAGTAAGCTGATCTAGGTGAGGTTATCTGACTGAAGTCTGAAAGTTGTGCTGCCTTAACTGCTTCTTGATTTGTGTATAAATGGATGTGTTGACCTGTATTACAAATCTGGCCCAAGCTCTGCCCATTGTGTTCCAGGGAGCAGGTCTGCCTCATGTAGCAGATTTGTTTATATCAATTTAATGACCACCTATTCCATTCCATGGCTGGAAACACAGGGAAGACAGATGGAGTTCTATATCTGGACCTTTCTTTCAGGTGTTTTTTGCCTTTTGAATGTGTTTGTGAATGTTATCGTAAAACTTGCCATTTATTCATGACGTGTTTTCACTCAGCTTGTGCAGAGCCTCCATTTTAGAGAAAAACCCAAATTTCACATCAGGCTGTCTTAGAAACAATTTATTTCTCTGCTGTTGCTGTTGACAAAAAATAATTTTCTGGGCTGTTTACATGATGCACAAACACAGGGTATCTTCTCCAGTGGAGTGTGGCTGCTGGAACAGAATTTTAATAGAAAAAGGGAAGGGAGAAGCCACAGAAGCCTCTCTGCTATTCCTCTGTCGTTGTAAGGTGTCACTGATCAGTGGTAAATCAATGCTCTGAAGTTAATGGAAGTTGATTTTTATAGAGAGACAATCCAACCTGCAACTTTTTTAAAACAAATCTTCCTGGGATACTTTAAAATCCTGTGACCCTGTACTGTGCTTTGAGAGTGGATTTATACACATATTAAACCCCAAATCTGCTCCATGGTCAGCCTCAGGCATAAGCATGAAGTGAACTTTGGGACATCCTAGGGACAAAAAAAAATTTACTTTTTTGGTTAGCATGGGCCGGTGTTCTTCTCTCAGTGTGGTGGATCATCAGCAAGAACATGGTGGTTCTAACCACTACAAAACCATTGGTTTTGTGCTCCATGAAAATTGGATCTTCCAAACTGTTTGGAATATTCAGCTCTGAGCTTTCTCATTAAAAATAGGAGTCTGCAATATAATTATTACCTCTTCATGGTCAGTGAAGTTCTAGATGGAACAGTTAAAGAGCAAAGCATAATTTCATCCCAAATTAAAACCTAAAATGGAGTAGAAATGAAATGCTTTTCCAAGGATAAYGAGCTCCTGTGACTAAGTCTGCTTTCATGTTTTGATGTCCAAAATGAGGTGAGCTGTGTTGCATCCTTCCTTTTGAACCCTCATAATGACGAGGATTTGTCATAKGGGAACATTGGTGAGCTCCATTCAGCAGCGAGGATGGAGAGAACCMGACCACAGAGCCTGCAGTGTCTGAGTCTTTTCTTTAGCTCACGTTCTTTGACACAGTGCAGATATCATATTTTAGAAGGGAAAAAAAAAAGTTAAGAAAAGAAACCCAAGGAGAGCCATATTGAACAATCTTTATTTAGCTGGGAGAACAGTAAACATGAAGCTTTGTAATTCGTTATCTTCCCTGTTTCTTTTCCAGAAGATGCTGTTAATTAGTCCAATATGTTAATTTCCTCCTCTTATAATTACTAATTTCACCCCCCAAATATGTTCCCACTAAGTATCCCAAACAGATGGCATAAAATGCTTTTGAGAATTTAATGCATGGGTAATTTCACAGAATGGCTGAGAGAATGACTTCGTAAATTTATTCCGAAGTGATTTAGACCAAGAAATACTTTTTCAGAGCTGGAAGGCAACATAACTTATTCTCTGTTTTGGGCATAATTTCCTTGAAAAATCCCTGGATGGCACCTTCAGGATTGCTTGGATTCAGTTTCTGAGCTTGATGGTGTTGTCAATGAGCGGTTTAGGTCATTGAAGAATCACCATCAAAGCCATTAGCAAAAGTATATTTAGCATGAATTTGTAAAAGTGTGAGTTAGCAAAGTGCAGCATCAAGGTCTGCTCTACCGCTTTCTACATGGATGAAACACACAGAGGAAAACTGARTTGGAATTGAGGTCGAATGATTTACACAGAGACCAAAAATGCAAAAGGGTAAGAGGGATCCTTCTGCTGAGTTACAGGGTCAGAGTCAAACCTTACTCGTTCAACTCTTGAGTTTAAGTGCAGCTCATTCCAATCCTAGCCTCAGCCTTGGTCAGTGGTTTATATCTAAAATAATTACATGTGTAAWTAATTGGGATCACCTAATGAACATTCCAGCAAAAGGTGATCTTGAAAGGATGTTGTAAAAACACCAATTCACAGCAGATGGAATTTTTATGTGGCTTCTGAACCAGCAGCAGTCTGAGGTTTGTTCACAGTTTTTAGGTGTATCACAAGATTATAGCAGCTCTTAATCACTGACTAATTGAACATTTACAGAGGGAGTCAGTAGAATTTATCACAACTGCAATAGTCAGTCATAGAGCCAAGATGGGAACRTTCATACTACGCTTGCTGTAGGTATCTAACTTTCTATTCTGGCCRCAATCTGGATAGGTAATTACTGGAAATTTTAAAATTTCAGTAACAATGGAAAGTAAGGAMTGTTCCAAGGCTGTTAGGGAATGACTGTCAAGGAGAATCAGTAGATTAGATGTCATGCATTTCATGTCCTGGGATGCACWGAAAGGAAAAATTATTTGTTGCTCCTGGTGGTGGGATACTCGTGAGGTGAAGATTGGTTCCTTGCCCTCATTCTGGTCACTTTGTAGTGAAAGGCTGGTGWCTCATGGAAATGGGTGTAAATTCCTGATTCTGAGTGGTGGAGGATTCCACCTGAAGCAATTCAGGCTTACACTACTCCTGTGTTGTTTCCTCAAGGCTCTGGGGAAGCTGTGGTTTAAGGGAAGTGCTGTTGGGTATGGGAGGAATCTATCCAGGTATGGGTCACAGGGATGGATCCACAGCTCATCAAAGAGTTGATGCAGTGAGGAATGTATTCTGGAATGTATCCAGGGATGGATCCCAGGGATGGATCCCCAATTTATCAAAGAGTTTATACAATGAGGAATGTATTTTGGAATGTATCCAGGGAAGGATCCCCAGCTCATTAAAGATGCTCATCAAGTCTCCAGCTAACCTGTCATCACTTGTAGTTTGCCATCATTTCCCCAGTTGGTGGGACAGTGTTTTTTACAAGAGGCTTCTCCAACATAAAAAAGCACAAAACTGGGAATGGAATAGTGTTCTTCTCGGCTGACTTGTTAGTTTTGATCAATTTCAGTCAATCATTCTTGAATCAATCATTCTTTCAGTGGATGAAAGTTGTATGACACACAAGCACAYTTGATAAGTTGCTTTCCCTCCCAAACTGCGAAGGTGAGGCCCCCTCTGCTCCAKGGGTTATTTATTTCTGTACATCACACTATTCTGTTTCTTGGAAACAGAAGATTTGGCATCATTACACCCCTAAAKATCCCTCCAGAGTAATGGCATGGCAGCAATTCTCGCTGCTTCCCTTCTGATTTTCCCAGCAGGTCACATCAATGAGCAGTCCCATTTAGAACGAGACTTGGATGGGTTATTTATTTTCACATATGCTTTCACTCCCTTGGCGTCAGCCTGCTGGCTGCAGCTCCCCACACGGCTCCTGCAGCTGCCTGTGGGACAGGATCATATCCCCAGCACCCAGTCATTGTTCCCAGGCACAAAGATTACCTCAGACAGCGATATTTGCACCACCAGCACTCAAAATGGACACCGACACCTTCCCAGTGCTTCCTGTTTTCAGATGTTGCAATAGCACTGTTTAAATAGAGGTGATGATGTTGGTTTACTTTCCCACTGCCCCAAATGACATACCAGGCAGTCTACCTCTGCTTGCTCGTGCTTCCCAAAATAAAGCTGACAACGCTGGGTGTTGCTGAACAAATTGGATCGCTGCCCTTGGAATTTAAAAAGTTGCATTTTTCAAGTCTGGTGCAGTTCCAAACTGAGGATATGGAAAAATCTCTTGGGTATTAGGAAACTCTAGGTGGTCCAGCAAGTTCTCTGGTCTGCTAGAGAGGATTATTAGAGTAATAGAATAGTTAAATAATGCCAAGGTTGTGGGTTTTATCCCTGTATGGGCCATTTGATCCCTGTATGGGCCATTCAAGAGTTKGACTCGATGATCCTTGTGGATCCCTTCCAAATTAAATTATTCTGTGATTTAGGCTGGAAAAGGACCTTAGGACTATCCAGCCCATCCAACACCAACACTGCCAGGTRTACCTCCAAACCATGGCCCTAAGCACCACATCTAATTTCTACATTTGCTGTAGAAACAAAATATTTATTATGGGTTTGGGATTCCGGGTTTGGGGTTTAATTTTTCTGTTAAATGATTTATAGACAAGATAAACATAAACATATTTAAAGGTTCCCACATTTATCCCAGGTGGCCAGAGGCTGATGAGTTCTTCCAAATCTGTAGCAACAAGACTTTAAGCTGTCTAAAGGAGGCTGTGAAACATGTTTCAGTAAGAATTTTCTCCATTGTCCTGGTCCCATGAAAAAGTGCTTTTGCAGAAGCTCAGTAAAGCCCCAAAGGAAGTAATCTGCCCTCAGATTTTAAATTATACCAGAGTGCAAAGACCTTGGGAATAAACCACTGAGATTTTTTTCACATTTCAGAAGAGTGGCACAGCGCAGTCCTGGCTCTGTCACTTCTGCATGGTGTGTTCCCAGCAGATCCTCAGTAGTGACTGTTACAATGCACCACTCCATCAAATACACTTAAATCTTTGGATTTATGCAGTACAATAAACACCATTTGCTCAGTGTGGTTTCTAAATTAGAGATAATTTTTCSTTCATTTGATAGATGATAATACACTCTGTAGAAGCTCTCATTTTGTTGWGTGCTACAGAACAGAACAAGTGCCTTTGCTGTTTGCACAGAATTGTGTCAGTGTATCTGCTTCTAAATGAAAACACCCACTGTCCTTTAAATTAGCATTTCTCTCTGAGTTTGGGGGATGAGGAGCTTCACTAGAAGCTATTGACAGCAAAAAAAGAGGGTGACCTTCCACCACCTGCTTTTGATGTGTTCAAGATGTGCCTAAAGCTGTTTGAGAATCCAACAGGGATTGGTTTGAAGAAGAGAAAGTGAAAGGATGTCCTTCATACTTGAACGTCCAGTTCTGGCCTACCCTGCACTAGAATTTTGAGCACAGAAAATGGATCAGAGGTTCAGCTTGAAGAAATCACCTGCTGTAAAGTTGTAGCTGGCAGTTCCTTCCTCCTTATTTGACTCTGAACTGCATCACTTGGTGGAACGTTTATGAATTAACTCTGTTATGAATTAAAATTTGCCTTGGCCTCCAACCCTGAGATGAGAACATCTTATTATATAGTCACAGAACCACAGAACAGAATTGTCTAAGTAAAGACCTTTAAAATCACAGTGTCCAGTCCTTGACCCAGCACTGCTCAGTCTGCTACTAAACCCTGTCCCCAGGTGCCACATCTACACATCTTCTAAATACCTCCAGAGTGGTGACACCACCACTTCCCTGGGCAGCCTGTTGTCCCATGTACACAAAAAGAGTTAAGCACTAAAGTTTGTCAAAATGCAAAGCAGCCTGTAACTCCCCAGCTCTGTATTGCTCAGCTTTCTCATTCTATTACAAAATAAGAAGTACGAGGATTTTTTCTTTCTCCCCTCCAGGCATTTGTCTTGCACATTAAACTGTCAGAGGGTGGACATTGGCTGTATAAGAAAGAGATAATGGAAAATGTTAACATGGTTTATGTAAGCCACTTGGACCTGAAYTGTTCAACACGTCACTCTCTGTACATCTTTATTTGTAGCACATTCATCCTCTTTGTCATGTTAACTGCTGTGCATAAATGGTCAGACAAGAGGGTTGTTCATGTATGCAGATATTTCAAGCTGCACATACCAGTAGCTAAGAGAAGTGACACAAATGAAAAAAAAAAAAAAAGCTTCCTAAAGGTATCAAATGCTGAGTTATGTCTCAGCTCAACTGATGTGCCAAATTAGTCTGATTTCCCATCTCCCTCTTCACCCTCTGGACTCTCCACCTTGTGCAGATGTCCCTGGTGCATCACCTAATGCCAAGCATTTAGCAACTGAGCTCATGGCCTGCTGTCACTGTGAAACACAGGAGGGGTTATCGTCCTGTGCAGGAAATCCTCTGAGATGAACAGGGAGGCTAGGACTGTGTATCTCTTCTCTCTGTGTTCCCTAAATATCCACTGCTGGAGAATGGAAGGTGTAGTAGATAAACCCTCAGGCACAACCAAAAGGGCTGCTCTGGTATTTTTAAACAAGCCTGGTTTATTTGTTGAGTTTAGAGGCAGCCTAAGGCCTGCTCAGCTGTAGATGCCTACATTGCAATATCCAGAGTTACAGGAAATTAATCATTCTCCTAAGAACCTGTTSTTTCTTTGAAAATATCCCTGAGGTGATTTCACAGCAAGTGGAAGACTATTACTGGCTGCCTTCTGTGTAAAGAAAGGGGAAAGAGTTAATATCAGAAGTGAGCTGTATTTGCAATTTCACTGTTAATCTGTTCAAGGAGACTGCTGGCGAGTTCATCCCTGTGAATGTGGGTGTGAAATCTTTAGATGAATCCCCAGAGTGTRGCCACACCTCAGTGGGCATCAGGTCTTTGAAATTTGTATCAGCTGAACCCAAGAGTCTGACTCTGGGTGGGTTCTTACCTGAGCAATTTGTTACGGGTTGTTAAATACACATTTATATATCAATCTGTGTATGTATAAATATATATTGATATCTGATTATTTTAGAAATCAGAAGTGTCATTTTGCTGAAATGGTCCTTCTAGTAACCACTGGGTAAACTTTGAATCCTCTGAATTCTGGGATTTAGGAGTATCATCATTATTTTTAGTAATCTTCTCYCTAGAAAAATGTATCTGTTCTCTTGTTTGAGGTAATTTAAAACTTTGCRCTGATTTCCATTTTCTTCATGGATAAATAAACTCAGTGTACACATTTATTTATGCAGGATGCTCACCAATTTTTTTCCCCATCACTACTGGTGGTTTTAAAAGTCTTGAATTTCAGAGGAAGGAAATGCTATTTTAATGCCACAGTTGCCACCTAAAGTGCTTGTCACTGCTGCTTGGGTGTGTGCCCAGTTCACTCAGATGTGGYTGTTGTTCTCTCATGTGGTTTTGATGGATTACTCTTCTTCTTTTACTTAATTTCTTATGCAGCCTTTTCAGATCCAAATGTAAAATTCTTATAGGCAGAAAAACCACAGTTTTTTAGACTGCTGTGAAATACCTTGTTGTGCTACAAATCTCTGAGATAAGTGATACAGAAATTCACCCAGGAGATGTACTTTTAAAAAAAGCAATTMTTTTTTTACAAGGTGACAATGAAAATTAATACAGCTATACATGTTATTAAATTTTTGGCTATTATTTCCCTGACCTGGAGGATAAGGTTTTATGACCATTTTCAACAGGGAGACAGAGAGCTCAGGGGCAGCAGTGGAAACATGCACAGTAAAAATTGTTATGTCTTCTATTTTGGTGTTATARTCATCAGAATTTTATCAACATCCACAAGTCAGTGAAATAAATGCATCTGTTTGATCTGGGGAAACACACAGTAAAGGAAAAATGTGTGCAGCATTACATGGTTATCTGTTATATTGTTTTTCTGCAGTCCCATAGTCCACAGATGGAACAAGCAAAGAATACTCGATTTYTGATCTGCATTGCAGATTTCAGAGCACTTTGTGACTCTTAATCTCATTCCAGGAGGCCTGACTGTGGTGGGCTATTTTAAGTCCACGATTTTGCAGTTCCTTCTTGCTTCCCATGTTGCAATAAACAGAAATATTTTGTTCTGGTTAACTTTCTGTAGTTTAAAATTTAAAAAACTCGCAGCAAAAGCAGAACCCCTGGAAGCTGAGGGGTGGATATTTTTATCTCTGTTTTATGTATGGTGAAAGATGAAAAATGAAATGATTTGCCAAGAATTCAAAGCCAATCAACAGAGGAATATCAGAACTTGAGGCGTTCTCGCTCTGCAGGCTGCCTGCTGTACTTGGTTGGGACTAAACTCAGAGCAATTAAAAGCAAGCAGCTGACATTTTTGCATTGAAGAGGTTTTAAATATATTCCATGGTAGCCTGGCAAGCCCACACACAACCTGAGAGCTTTCTAATTGATTGATGGAACCACTCTTACTTTTAGTTGCATCTCCTAAATGTTGATACCTTCATTTGATCTTCTTCAGAAATGCTGGAGGCCCCAAAGGTGAAGCTCGTAGTTGTAACTCCGTGGTAAAAGATTGGATTCCATTTGAATTTTTGATGGCTGATGGGAAGTTCCAGGGAGTAAAAATAATGGTTCTGGAGAAGGGAATGCTGAGGTGTTCACAATCAATAATTCAGTGACTACTGGAAAAAGCGTAGATAACTTGTCCAACATTACAACATTAGCTGGAACTGGGTTTGAAATTCCTCTTTCTGCCCCATGCTCTAAAAACCACTGTCTTCCTGTGTGAAATATGTCAGCTATTTTGATGTGGTGAAAATAAGTTATAAATGCTATGTCACTGACARTAGCTGGTGTGTTCTGTGCTGCAGAAACACTTTCATGACGTACAAAAGCTGGTATTTGAAAGGTTTGTAGGTAGCAGTGATCAGCATTATAAAAACTATAACAAGCATTAAAATTATATCTGTCCTCTTTATGTGTGCCATGGATACAGCTGGTTATTGGTATGGAAATGTTCCTGGTGGATGCTCTGGATGACCCTGGCTGTGGGTGTGTTTATTGGGTAAATATTCACTTAATTAATTAATTAATGGTCAAGATGGACAAGGCTGTCATAGGAGAGAGTAATGATGTGGGCAAGGCTGACSATGTCCAGCCTTTGTGTGATCTGAGCAGTAGCTGGAAAGTCTCAAACACAGGATAAAACCGTGACAAGGAAAATTGAAACACAGCCCAAGTGAGTTAAAGAAAGCTGTTGAGTCACTTTGGTGCTGGCAGACCACATGGAACTGCTGCGGAATATTCTGGCACAAAGCCCAGGAAGGGGTCAATTGTAGGATTTACCTCAAAGAGAAGGTGCCCAGACACCTCAGCACATGCAGTTATGGGGTTTAACGTGTGACAGAAGCGTCGYTAACCTTGTTACCATGACAGCCTTTGGTGCATCCAGCGCTTCTCTTCCTGGAATCTCTCAGGGTGTCCGTGAATAAGCGGCAGAAGTGCTGCATTCCAAAGCTCTTTTATTTCTCCTGGTGTCAGTGCAGTCTGAGTCAGTATTTTCCTTCACTTCTATACCCTGTTCCTGAGACAGTAAAGATCCAGTGCTCATTTGGAAATGTCACTGTAGAGGAAGGGACTCAGTGGTTGGAGGACACATGACTGTGCGCCTTTCCCCTCTTCTTCCACTCTCCCTCCTCTTTTTTCCTGCTCCTTCACAAATTCCTGAGATGAAAGGTATCCATCTCTCACTTCATCCTCCTCTTTGGACCTGCAGGTCCTCCTCTGCACATTTTTGCAGGTTTCTAGATGTCCCCACGAGTCCTTATTTATTTTGCAGAGCCTGCTGGGTTGTTAGAAAGATGGGGTAGAGCAGGATGTTGAGCTGGACTTTGCTTTTAAGGGAAAATTCCATCAGAGAATGGATGGGTATTTGCGATTTTTAATGTTTTCTTCTCCTGCTTCCATTTCTGCACAAGCTCAGTGGTTTAAGACTTAATGGAGAAGCAGCTGCCATGGAATATTCCAACAAAAATTTTCTTTCAGTTTCCCGGATKTACTGAGCAATTCCCAAGGACTAAATACAATTCCGGTCAGAGTGTTTGCTGTTCCTGTCTGTTTAGGAATATCCAACCCAAATTCTTAAGGCAATGATAACATAAAATTTCCCAGAGGCAAAAACAAACTTAAAAAAAAAAACTCTCAAAATCTTAATACTTCTGGTTGTTAGTCATTGTCTGAGTGAGAGTAAACCAGTTTTTCCCTTTAGGAAGCTCCAATTCCTACACATTTAGGAATGTGTTTAAGTTTCAACAACTACTGCTAGAGATTAAACAAAAAGAAAATCTTGATTTACATCACTGTAAATATTTTCCTTTAACAAAGGAAAAATTTTTGCATGCTTGGAAAATCCATCTATTAAAAAAATTATATTAAATCCATAAATGAAAAAGAATGTCCTTAAAATATTTTTTTACGTTATGTCTAATCAGAAAATTATTAGAAAATTATTAGRAAATGATTAAAAAGTGAGAGGCTTGTCTGAGTATATTCAGACATTTCCACACTTTAACCAGGATAAAACTCACCCTCAGCTGTGGATGCCTAAAATTAGGAGAGAGTCATTCTGCCCCTCTTTTTTATTGGCCTGTTCTCTGCTTACATCCATTTTAGTGCAATTAAGGTGTCATCAACATTTCATAGCCCTTGGTTTGTATTTTTGTCTATTTCTCTCATAAACTGAACAGTAAATACCCGAGGACAATGCTGTTCTGAACAACAGGGSCTCAATTAGGGAAAGCAGCAAATGCATTTCCGAGAATGACCCCAGAATTATTGGAACCATTTGGGTGGAAAAGACCTTTACAATCATCAAATCCAGCCACAAATTCAGCACTGCTGAGCCCAGCAATAGTGTCCCCAAATGCCACATCTACACAGTGAYTCCACCACTTCCCTGGGCAGCTTGTCCCAATGTTTGGAACACTTCTGATGAGGAWTTTTTTCCAATATYCAATCTAACCCTCCCCTGGCACAGCTTGAAACCACTTCTTCTTGTCCTATCATCTGCTACATAACATTTCTTTTCCATTGCTGTGGGCTTCTGCTTCCACAATTTGTGTGCCACTGAAGACCATTGTTGATGATTCATAATTAAGGAATATATTTTCATGCTGAAGAGACACTAATTTTTTTTCTTTGTGTCATTGTCAAACTTAAGTGTTAATTATGTGGTTCAGAAACATTTGTTTGTTCTTGGAGTCACCATGGAAGGGACTATTCAACCTCCTGGCTCCTGAGAACTGGAATGGTTGCTAAAGTGCAGGCAGAATTCTTTGGAAATATTAAAAAAAACCATTGTCTCAGCAGTGAGAGGGACAATTTGAGTCAGGTGATGGACCCAAGTAGGGTGGGTGGTGTTGTGCAGCTCGGAAGGGAGGGCACATCWTTGTCTCTTGTCCAAAGGCAAGGGAACGGCCTGCAGGGAATGGATAAGGGATAAAAAAGATGCAGAGGCTGTTTCTGGCCTATTAATGCTTCAATCTAAATATTTTGTCGTCCTGGCAAGGGACAGGTCACCCAAGTGTCTGCCTGCCTCTGAAGCAGTCACTGGTTTTTACTGATTTACAGTCAGTGTACAGAAACAGGAATCTCCAGAGGGATAGTCTSTGTTAGGAGCAAATCACAGGATAAAATAAATTGATTCATTAAGGCATTTGTATTCCTCTGCTGGAATGTTACCAGCTCTGTCTTGGAAACCTTAATTTTCTCTACCTGATTCTCTCTGCAAATCCRTGTAAACTCTGCATTGAGAGATTCCCAGCTGCTTTCTATTTTAATAGTTTTTCCTTTGTTTTTACTGTTTCAACCCATTAATGAAAGCTTTCAGGAGAACCAATGAGTTCTCTTTTTTTGGGGCACTTCTAATCTCAGAGATGGAAACTCAAAATGTCTCTTGTGGTTATAAAACATACTTTTATTGTTGATTCACTTTCTGATTAGGGTAGGATCTAGAAGCTAAACCAGATCAGCGTATCTCTTGGGATAAACATTTCAGATCTCAACAAGCACAGAATGGAGGAGAATTTTATCCTTTAAACAGAAAGAGTTTATAGTTGCTTGTTTACCTCCTTCCTTCCCTTGGTATTTATTCTGGAAAGGATGTGCTTCAATGAGATTTTTCAGCTCTTAACTGATGCTCTTAAAAGTACATCAGTCCCAAACTGAGGGGCTGGATTAACAGTACACGTGTAAAAGYTGAGAAATTAAAATCCCTTTGCTATGCAAATGGAAGACATTCAGCAGAAAATCCCAAACTCAGCACTTTGCAGTAGCTGGGTATTTTTTGAGTACTTTGTAGGAGCCTGGAAATGYTGAGTTCTTAGTCCTGAGCAGTTCAACTCCTACTGGGTCCAGGAGATGGGGACAAAATGGGGACAGAATGGGTTGTTTTCGTGCTGTTGTTTAGGTGGTTGGTTTATCACAGCCTCCCACATGCTTGAACAGCAGGTGCAGTTGTAAGGCACAGCTCATTATTTCTTTGCTTTCCTCTTGATTGGTGCTATTTGTTGGTGAAAATTTGCAGAGTCCTGGAATGGTTTGGGTTKGGAGGGATCTTAAAGACAATTCAGTTCCACCCCCTGTCATGGGCAGGGACCCCTTCCATTGTCCCAGAGTGCCCCAAGCCCCAGTGTCCACCCTGGCCTTGGGCACTGCCAGGGATCCAGGGGCAGCCACAGCTTCTCTGGGCACCCTGTGCCAGGGCCTCCCCACCTCACAGGGAACAATTTCTTCCTGATACCAAAGTTTGAAGCCATTCCCCCTGGTCCTGTCCCTCCAGGCCCTTGTAAATTGTCTTTCTCCATGCTTCTTCATGGTTCCTTCAGGTACTGGAAGGCCACAATAGGGTCACCCTAAAGCTTCTCTAGGAGAACCAATCCCAGCTTTCTCAGCCTTTCCTCCCCGCTCCATCCCTCTGACCATCCTGGTGCCTCCTCTCAACTCACTCCAGCAGCTCCCCATCCTTCCTGTGCTGGGGACCCCAGAGCTGGACACAGGACATCATGGTTAGGAACAGGATTCCTATAGCCACATTAGAGTTCATCATGGAAAATTGTACAAAAAAACAATAGCCAAAGCAAAGCCTCAGTGGAAACATTCAGCTCTGCACAAACTGAGGTTGTTTTTATAGGAAAGATCTTCTAGGCCTGATTTYAGTTTTATTTTCTCTGCAGATGGGATTCCTGTCCCTCAGTTTATAGCACAGACGTGTCCCAGGGAGCAGGTCAGCCCAGATTGTCTTCACTGTTAATGGTGAGAAAGARACACTTTTAGAAGACAATTTATCTGATCCAATTTAAGTGTCTTCTTTATGGTGGCAGAAATCATCCCAGAGAGTCCGTTGACTTCACTGAGTAGATCCCTCTTGACTTTTAAGGGAACCTGGAGAGTTCTCTGCCCCTGACAGCTCTCTCCAGACTATTAAACTGAGACAAATGATCCCAGCCACATCAGCTGCAACTCAGAGGAGTGCCAGCATGAGCAATGCCCATCTATCAATTTTTWATGGACTGCTTGGTTTATATTTTCTGCAGGTTTTGCCTCCAGCAAGGACTTTTAGGGAACATCATCCATAAAAACCAGTATAATTCTTCTGAAGAGAGGTGGTGTTTTCTTCTAAAAACCACAAATTGCTTCATATTCTCAGAAGTTTCTTACAAGGAGATGATTATTTTCCTATCTGAAGAGGGTAAATTGGGCTGTTCTTTTATCTCCATAAAATAATTGGTTATTTCAGATGAAACCATGGCTTTCATGGTGTGGGGGAGCACTCAACTATTGATTTCCATGGAGAGTGATATTTTAATGTTAAATTCACAGGACTGTTTTGGAGGAATAACCTTTGCTTATAATCACAGAATGGGCTGCAAGGGACTTTAAACTTTATCTACTTCCAATGCAATAATAATAATAATAATAATAATAATAATAATAATAATAATAATAATAATAATAATAAAGTATATAAGTAAATCAAAATAAAGTATATAAGTAAATAAAATAAAACAAGATACAGAAAAATAAAAAGTATTCAGAGGTAGAAAAAGAATTCAGCTTAAAAAGTTAAAAATACATAATGTAGACAACCACAGTGAAGTCAGACATCTCAGGCTTCACTTCTAGGAAATTGCAAGTTTTGGAGCAGGTCTCCAACAGGTCCAGCCTGGCCTTGAACATTAATCAACATCCACAATTCAAGGATCCCAGCCATTTATTTTGTTTGGGGAGCTGCAGATTTAAAAAAAAAATCTAGGAAACTGATATAAATTCCTGCTCATAATTTTACAGCTTTGTTCTTCTGTCCGCATTTTCTGTCACCTGGCAAACTAAAACTCCAATACAATTCAGACTAAATAATTAAGGTGTAATTTAAATGACCCCTAGGATGTTTCAGCCCAAYTCTAGCTAATTTTATATTCAAAGACAGGAGCAGAGTCACAGAGGCTAAGAAAATCCATTTGTCCATTATCACTGGTGKTTTTTTTCTATCTGTGTGAGACTATCTCAAAGGATTTGGGGTAAAATGGCCACAGCCAGAGCTCTTTATTCAAAGCTACTTCGAATTCATGGGGAATAAAGTATTTTCTGCCATGCCTGACAGGCTGGCTGGCTTATATCTCACTTGGAATTAAATCATTCAAAGTAACTCTGAGAATCCATTCCATGATAATGGGAAAATCCACATCCTTTCCCAGCTGGTAGAGACAAAATAGATTTTGATTTAGGATATACCTGAGAGCTTGGGTGAGCTGTAAGTGACAAAGGTGTAGGGCAAAACTGAGTAAAAASGGGATCTACAACTGATTTTGCTTCATCACAAGGGAAAGTTTACCCTAAATTATTAATCTGGGGTGATCAAAGCTACTCATCACAAGGGAAAGCTCACCCCAAATTATTATTCTGGGGTGAGCAAAGCTGCTCATCTTCTATTTTGGTATGCAAGATATGGCCTTAAGAAAATACTGGAAAAATAGTTGTATTTCCATGAAACAATTTAACTAACTCAGCCCTATGGATCAAAAAGAAGCAGGGGAAAAGGAAACAGTCAGAAATTTTCACTTGGCAATAGTCTGCAGGTACGCACAGTGTGGACAGAATATCCCCCTTCCCACAGGGGAATGGAAAACCTTACACAATCTCCTCTTTCCACAGGAGCAGCACTAATATGAAAAGGATAAGATGATTGATCCATCAACATTGCCATCAAGAGCAAATTGAACCACCCTGAAAAAGTGGTATTGAGGTGGGAAATCAGTTAGAAATGCGCTGGCAGAAGGCTAAAATCACACTTAGTTGAAAAAGGAGTTGAATTGTGCAGTGATTTCAGAATGAAACGATGCCGTGTGGGGAGGAATGGTTGATGAAGGCAAACACTGCTGGCCATCTTAAACCCGTAATTTCTTGTGCAGTTGATAAACTTGTGTGTAAAAGGAAAATTTCTCTTCAGGGAAATCTATCTCTTACCGTAGCAACATTTTATTGCTGCCAAATACAGCGTTGCAAAACACATTTTTTTTCCACGTGCGCTCTCTGGATGAACCAGAGAACTCTTCCTGTTTTGATAGCGGCTGGTTTTGCATTCAGGTAACCACAAGCAGGTTTCCTTTTGCAGCAGTTTCTGTGCTCAATCAGACGWTTCCTTTGCAGTAATGAAGAATTAGGAGAGCCCTCCAGTGGCCGAGGGGAAGGGATGAGCGYTGGCGGAGAGCCAGATCAGCCTAGAAACCCGGGGCAGAAATATGTGCTGCGAATTTCCGAGTAAGGAAACTTCCAGCCCTGTCAGGGATGACTTACACCCTGCTTACTTTAGTCCTTTGATCCAGAGGAGCTCATCAGCACCTGGAAGACTCTGAGAGTGAAATAATATGTGTGTATTCCTTCATCATTTTTGTCTAAAAAAAAAGGCTGTTTGCGTAGAAGGGGATAAACTTTAGGRATAAACTGATAGCTTTTATGCTTAATAACTTYACAGGAAATGGAAGTGAAGAGAATTTGTCCTCACAAAAATAATTCTTAGCWTTTTAACATTTCAGAATGCAATAACTGAAAAAACAGCCTCTTCAAAAGAAAATTAATAATTATTTTTTCTTCATCTCATAGCCCCCAAAGATAAAGCTGTGATGACCAGGTGCTTGTTGTCTGCAATATTGCTGTAAATGAGGATTCTGATGATGTTACTAACTGGGGAAGGGAAGAAATGCTGAAAAATAACCTTTTCCCCAGTTATTAATCACAGATTTTGACATCTGCTTATGATAAGTGGCAGTCAGCAACATCCTGAATGGACACTCTGAAGGGTGGTAGGAGATTTTGGAAGGTTAATGAGGAGATTTGATGAGTTCAGAAGAGAAGCAGCACTTGGTTAGCAATAAGACGTTGTTACCTTCCCTTTGCAACTGAGTGTGAGAGCATGTGAGTGACAAAATGTCTAATCAGAATGTTACATGTTTTCCCCAAACTCATTCTTTAATATTCATTGGAGCGAGACGTGCAGTTTTGCGAATAAAAACCACATTAGCACGTCCTGGGGAAAGAAACCCAGCTGTGCTGTCAAGCAGATTGGGAGTGCCACACTTCCCAGGATTAATTTTTTGCTGCACCTGTTATTAAAATATCTATCACATTATCAGCCACCTGATGACATTTGCCCATGTTTTACCATCTATGCTGAAATAAATCTGTTTCAATGTTGGTGTTTACTTCAGTTTTCAGCTATTTTGCTTTCAATTATTGTGGATTGATCCATGGCTTTTGGAAAAATCCACCATAAGCAACGCTGATGCAAGCAGTTATAAATTGAGGTTTGYATATCCAAAGTCTTGATAAGAACAGGAAAAAAACTTGGGTTTTGGGGCTTTTAATTGTTTTCCAAGGTTTATGCTTACTGTGAAAGTTCTTGGCCATGAAATGGACACGACAAATTTACAGGTGGCTCAAAATGCATGTTTCAGAATAACAAGGTTCTAACAGCTTTATACAACATCAGTAAAATTCAAAGAAAAAGATAGTATTTGAACAAATATGTGTCCATTTCAAAGCAGCATTAAAGTCCTAGTCCTTTTCAGTTTCTGCCTGACAAAACTCCAAAATATGTGATGTGTTRGCAGGAGAGAGCTCTTTGCAAAGTACAAACATACCTTGGGCTGAATAACATCCTACTAAGTAGAATATCTAGGAGTTGTAAATTTGAAGAAYGTATTTGTCTTCAAATTAAATGAATCATCATTCTCTGAAAGTTGCCATTTCCCTGGAGATTGTTAGAGGACTGTTTTAGTCTAGACACCCAAATTTGAGGTGGCTGGAAATAGGTGAGGTGAATCCCTCTGCCTCTGTAGATGTCTCACTTATCCTCAGCTGTGCAAGACCTGAGGTACCCTGTGCTGCAGAACCATAAACACTGGCCCTGGTCATAAAAAACATCAAAGGGTAATGAGCCAAACCAGGGAGGAGATCTAGAGAGGAGCAGAGGGTTTTTTCTTTTATCCAAGGAGGTACCCAAACTTGTGTGAGGTCACAAAGATTCCAGACACAGGCACAAACTATTGCGACAGAATTCGTGTTCTGAAATCCACTCTGGTATTCTGGGGCTGCAGACGTGTGTGGCAGCAGTTTGAAAATCACAGATCAGGCATTTATTACATTCTTTTTCCTTGGTTATCATGCCCTTAATAATATTATGATAATCCATTTTCATGGCTAATCATTCCAGCTAGTGCCTGGTGTGACTGGATCCTCCTCACTCTCTGTTGAAAATGATGTTTTTGAGAGGCACTGTCTCAATTCTCAAAGTCAGTATTCTGCTCAGGATTCCTTCCACTTAATTTCCAGTTTTCTCTGGTATTTGCCAAGTATCCCAGMGTCCTTACAATAATCAGGTGGCTGGCAGGGAGATGAAAATCTATTATACAGTGTTTGTATTGTATTGATTTCCTCTGGTAAATAATTACATYAAATCTAAGACATGGAATCTCTGCACATAATGCTGCTGGCATTGTGATAGTCCTGTCCTAACAGGACGTTTTGTGCTTATGTTTTTTTCTGATGTCTTTAATTTCAAGTATTTTTTGTTTGCTCTCCCCAAAATCATGAGATTACAGTTGCCAGGCACTMCAGGGAGGTGAGGTGGGCCAGTGGCGAAGAGCTCAGCAAACAGTTTGATCTTTGTTCTGGGYATCTGGAATGGGAACAATTTGATTAATGCAGACATTTCCATCAATCCAAGTTGGTTCCCCTTACAGAGAGCAAAGGTATATTCAGGATATTGGTTAGATCTGAGGACAAAACCAATCTCACCAGTAGATCAGGTGAATCTCATTGCAAAAGTTCTTATTTTTTTTCTGTTGGCTACACACTTCACTTAATTGGCATCTCTGGAAATATTTGCACTGGAGATACCRTAAGAGATGTGATGTATCCAAAATTTATTTCCTCTCTGAGGATGTTAGAAATGTAATGGTTCAGCCGAGGGAAGAAAATTGTCAGGAAAGCTTTGGTTGCTCACAAGGCTATTGCTTGTGCTACTCTTTGTGTTTTAGGTTTCCCACGCTTATGAAGGATTTAAGTCGGGTAACCCAAGGAATAAAAACTACATTGTGTACAATGTAAATCCTAAGTGATAATAGTGAAGGACTGCCTCTGCTTTGCTGCTGGTGGGATTTTTCCCCTTTATGACAGGCCCAGGTTCTGATATCCACAGTTGTTCCAGAACATTTGGGGTGCCCGAGGACAAAATGTTTGCCTTGTGGCTGCATCAGAAGGGATGGATCTTCCCAAGGTCCTGAGTTTGTCTGCCAGCCTCAAGTGGCTACCCCAGACATGCTGGAGTGTCTCAGATCTTGCAAGTCACACACTTTGGGGCAATTGAATCAGGGTCTAGATCCTTCTGGCCTATAATGCCAGCTTTGACAACTCACGGAAAGCAGAGAGGCACAGAATCTTGAGAGCTGGCAGATCTGCAGTATTTAAATCTGTTACAAGTCCTGCATTTTCCACTCGGTGTGGCCAGAGGTGCCCAAAGGAGAACAGAAGCCACCAGCCCAGGGTGCCACAGCCAGACTGGTGGTGATCCTCAAAAGTACCCTTGGATGGTACTCCCTTTAAAACTGGGAGTCACTACACTGTAGCTACCGTGTGTGCTGGGCCATGAAGGCAGGGCCCAGAACCCAAAGGATTCATTCTCTTACTGCTTCTGCTAAAGTTGCTTGGGAAGCCTTACTAATTGGATCATGGCAGTTTGGAGCAGGCTGGTTTAGTTAGTGGCATTTSATTTGGGTCGTTTTCAGAGGTGGGATACTGGGCAGCATGGTCATGTGGTATTTTTCTCTCTCTTTCTGAGCTACCTGATGTTTCAGAATCAGTGCAGTGCCTGTGTGTTTCCAGAGGAAATGGGGATTGACTTCTGAACATTTTGGTGTCTTTTATTTCTGTACATCCTCCCAGCTTATGATGCATGGGATGACTACTCAGATTTTCCCAGCATGCACTGAAAGGCAGCACAACAAAGCAGAGTGGGAGGCGGGGAGAGCAAAAGTTTGACTGGCATATCCTGAATTAAGGCACAAGGAATCTTGGCTAATCTGTTGTGAGGAGGAGAACAGAGCAAGACCCCTGAATGTTTTCATCTGATTTGGCAATGGTCCTGTTGTACAAAACAGAAAGAGTGGGACTAATGGCATACATTATCATGGTCACCATTTGTTCAGATGGGACTTAACCTCCCTCTATTTTTTCTAGTTTTTGTGCTTATGCTGTAAACAGAGCACCAGGCCATTGCCATCCGTGGATAAATATATCAGATGGGTTCCTTTGTGTTCTTCAGTGTCTGTGAAGTGCTGACTCTGAATCTGACCGTGTGTGAAATCAGAGTTATTTTGTAGCGTTGCTGTGCTCTTAGACAGTAGATGATGTTGGGCACATTCATCCAAAACAGCTCACTTGAAGAAAAATAACTTTGGCAGTTCATTAGGGTGTCAAGGTTGCTTCTTTAGTGTGTTTTGTGTTCTGTAATCTCCCTGCAGTGTCTCATCATTTGTCTCATGTAACGTGATTCACTCGCGCAGGTTTTATCACTGTGGAGAATGACAAGTGTATTAATGTGCCAAAAGAAATATATTGATGTTGTATTGGAATACATTGATTCGATGGCATAAATAATAAATGGCTTGTAACCATTTATTATTTATGCTGTTGGATCTTTTTACACCCCCAGTAAATATTTTCTAGCATCAGTGAAGCTGCAAAGATTCATCGCCACAGACCTGCATTTATTAATTTTATCTTTGCTCAGTAGAGTCATACTTCATTTCTAGCAATAAAGGATGTCTCCTGTTTCTAACAAATGAGTCRATCAACTGAAACAAAGATCTCTATTTATCTGTGTCTGATCATCCTCTTCCATACAGCCGTTTTCCACTGTGCACATTCTGTGTAGGTCTCAAGTAGATGAAGAAAGGACCAGATTTTGATTGAAAGTGTAGTCCTCAGTTTGAGAAGGGGTTTTCTTGAGTACTCTACTYCTTTAGCAGAATGAAAATCACTGTGAGGAGCCACAGTGTGGCGTGGCAGAGAAATCAGCCATGTATGACATTCCCAAGGCAGCTCTAGAACTGTCTGTGGAGATTTTTGAGCTGTCCTCATTCTCTTGCTGTTTGAATTATCTTGCTCCYTCTGGTCTGAACCTGTTCCCACTCTGAAAATTGCCTTTACATACCTGGAATGGGAAGGGAAGGTAAATATTCTCCCAGATAATGGTCATGTTGTCACTGCATTTGAGGAGTGCAGTCAGACTGGTTTGGCAGCGCAGGTTGAGAGGAGGACCTTCAGGGTGCTGGCTCAGAAGCCACTTTGGTAAATTTGTACCTTCCGCAAAGCCTTGCATTCCTTACCAAGCTGAAGAGTCCCAGTGACTTAAAAGTCAGGCTCTGGGATGTCATTGCAATAATACAGGATTTACTGGGGAACGCTTTTCAGAGGGAAAAAGGAGACGAGAAAAAAATTGCTGTGCCATTCGGAACCCTCAAGCATCATATTTAGAAGCAATAGATCCATGCCTGTGTTAATAGATCAGTTTGTAATGTTAGATGGTGAGTCTGGATGTGGATGTGCATACCTGGGGTAGAAGGAAGAGACCTGAGGAGCCAAAATGGGACCATGCTCAGTGTGATACTTCCACAGGGATGAGGTGAMATTCCTGGCAGCCAGTGGCGCTGAGGGACAAAGGACATCGGTGTWACCAGGTTGTTTGGTGGGTGATGTGCATTCCTTGCCCTGAGCCTTGTGTTCCAAAGCTCAAAAGAGGAGTGGCTGCTGTGCCTGGGGAGCAGAGGCTCTTCACATCGACAGAGCAAGAGTGATAAAACTGTCACTGCAGTGGGAGAAGAGGGCTGGATGAGGTACAGGAGAATTTGCTTTGTCTGAAGAAGGGAAATGAGGAGAGAACTCAGGCTTTTTTCTTTCCCTTCTTTTTTCTTTTTTTYCCCCGCAATACTCATCCTGGATCTTGAAAGGTAGATCCTTTATTATATGCAGGTCTCTTTATTTAGTGCAGATTCAGTGTCTGAGGAGCAGTCAGATGGCTCTGGAGCTCCTTCCCCCCTCCCCAAACACACCCAGTGGCTGCTTGGGTTTGCACAGAGCTTTGGTGYTGCTGGATGAGCACACCACCATCCTGGTTACTCGTTATTAGAGGGGCAAACGAAAGGCTGTGCTCTGGCTAATTCCATCAGCTGTGGCTTGGAGTGGGTTGCAGATGAGGAAAGCAGCTGTGGAACAGTGGGGTGAGGGCAGACATGCAGAGGTTTCCACTGCCATTTATGAGCAGAGCTCGTTCTCTTCCCAGAAGAACTGTGGGTGACCTTTCAAGATGTCTTTTTAAAAGGGTCTCACTGAGCTCTGTGTGTGTGTGGACAGGTTTATTTGTCTTGTTCTSTTCCAGGACCTTGCACGTGCACCCAAACCAATCAGTGAATATCAGGACACAGAAACAACCCCACTGTGAAGCTGGCAAAGCTTTTCTTCCTGCCAGGCACAAAATCCCAGCTTTCTTGGGATGCTGAGGAATTTCCAAGGCAGCTCTCTGCTGCCTGGCAAGGTCTGGTTTGTGTCATGTGCACCATTGTATCRGCAGAGAAGCAGCAGTGTAGCAGCTGCACGATTTTTATCAGTTTTTTATTTAATTGCATTYGCCTCTTGCATAAAGAACAACATTTTCACATCAGATGAGTCAGATTAACACAATTGGTCATGATTTGACCAGATCCAGTCAGAGGGTAACTTTGATGAAGTGGTTAATTGCAYCCAAGGAAAGCTGCAGATGCACCTTTTCATCAAGAGGTTACAGTAGAGCTGGGATTTTTAAAGAATGTTGCTGATTTGTGGACTGAGGAACAATAAATTGCTTTCTTCATTCAGACTTACYCCTAAACAATGCGTTCATCACCTCTATATTTATTTTTGAAGTGGTTTTTTTTTTCTATTACTAAATATATGGAACACAATAGGATTATCGATACAATACATACTGCCTCTGATTTTATAAAGTTTGAACTGAAAAGATAGAAGAATCAGTTTAGATTGAAGATTTTCTAGCTCTTCTCACTTAAATGAAGAAATCATYCTCCTAATCCTGAAAAAATATTTAGTTTCATTCAGGGCTATTGTTTCAGGTGTTAACCACTATAAAGAACAGAATTGAAAGGAAATCCAGCTTAGTGTTCAACTCTGTAATATTTGAACCATTTGAAAAATCTGCAAATGTTTATGCTGGAAAATACAGGGCAGCATTTGGGAACATAAACATTTACCAAATTTAAAAGCAATTACTTTTTTTTCAAGCTGTCATTCTYTTTTTGTAATTTATTAAGTGATGCATTCCTCAAAAAATTCAGGAAACTCCAGTGCCCAAAGCCTCCAACCAAGATTTTGATTCCAGTGTGCTGAGCAAACAGTGTGAAAAAATAGGCTGGGCAGACAGTAGGTGAGAAATGGAGACTTTTGGCCAGGCTGTGTGATTTTCTCATGCAGAGATGCAGCAAAAGCAGAAAAAAAAAAAAAAAAACAAACCAATTCACCAGCATCCTTTGTCCTGCCCAGTCCTGCCTCCATGGGAGTGGCCGCTGGGCTCAGTGGTGCCACTGGGCACCTTCAGATGCTGTCTTGTGAAAAGGTCTCAAAGCCACCACTGAGAGGCTCTGCTTGAAGGACAAAACCCAATTTTATGAACTCAACTGCACTGTCAGGAAGGAGAAAAGAAGGTTTGGAGCACCCATTTATCCCCCCCGCTTGGACGTTCAGGAAAAAGGTTTTTTTTCCTCAAAGCCCTATTCAAAGACAACCAGTATGTTGGTGACAATCATGTTATGTGAACAATGCTAAATTTTATCCCCTGCTTTTTGGGATTAGAGATGTATGGGACAGAGAGATCTGGTGGTGTTGACAAGGGTTAATTTGTAGCATTTGGGATTTGTCAAGAAAGGCTGCAGTTTTGTGAGCACTCACTTGGGAAGGAGATCAAGGCTCCAGAGAGAGATGCAGAGAGCTGCATTCACTTGCCTCAGGATATCACAGTGTCTAGAGAGTTAGTACACTTGTTATTCTTRTGKGTTTTTMCATATTTAAAATAAAAATATTTATCCCAAAACCACAATGGCACTCCTCCCCTCCCTGCCACTGCAATCTGAAAATGTTAAAAAAATCTCCAGATTCCCAGATGGCAAAATAACATCCTGGCTAGTTCTCTCCTTAGTGCATGTTGTTAATTTGTTGTTCTAACCCAGTTATTTTTCTTTTTTCCTCTCTTTGGATGCCACAATTCTTTCGGTCCTTCAAAAGTAAAGAATAAAGCCCTTCAACCTTAAATATGAATAAAGAGGAAGTCCAGGCCCTTGCAGGGTGGAAGACAGATGTTATAGGAAGTCCTATACCACTGYTTTGAGCTCAGTGTAAGCACCATGTCTGATCTAAAGCTGTGAACAGACTGTAAATATTTCATTTTGGAATCCATTTCTTCCTGTCAAAGYTTCTTTGCTGTCCTTGCCTTCTGTTTCTGCATTCCTCTCTGCCACTTCCACATATACTGATCTTGGGCTACTCCCTCACAAATCACTTTTCTGTTTGCTTCCCAAAATCCTTCTGACTCTCTGCTCAGAAATGATCCTCCTTAGCAACACTTTTTTTTTTAGGGAGTTCCTCATGGCCTGGTGTAGCAAGTCAGAAAGGCTGGTTAGGTCTGGGCTGCTCTCCAGCATGTCCCAGAGTGCAGAACTTCAYTCAGTTCCCACTCTGCTGAGCTTTGATTCCCAAAAGATGACCAACCTTCTGGTCAGCTCCTTCCAAATTTCTCCTCTTTCCCTGTGTCCAGACCTTTCTCATCCTGTTCCWTACTGACCTCAGTTTGTCAAGCCCTTTGCTCTTTTCTTTCTCCCCACACCAGAATTTTGTTATTGAAAGTTTGTTCCTCTTGCTCCTGGTCAGTCTGGGTGCCCATCCTTTCTGAAAACCCACCACTGGAAAATGGGAGGGAGATTCTTTTCTCCCTTGYCCCCCATCCTTTGCTCCAAAGCTCTTCATGCTTTGCCCTGCCCTGCTGTCCACCCCATCCCAGCTGTGTGAGTGGCTGAAAGATGTGTTCCCTCTGTGCCTTCGCCCAGGCTGGGTTCACCACCTTTTCCTACTCTCCCCACTCTGCCTCTTCTGTGGGTCATTAGAGTTTGGKTTTCGGATTTCTTTATTCCAGATTTCTTCATTCCAGATTTCTTTATTCCAGTCCAGGCTGGATGGGGCTTGGAGCAACCTGGTCTAGTGGAAGAGTCCCTGCCCAAGGTAGCAGGGTAAGAACTGGGTGATCTTCAATGTCGCTTCCAGCCCAAACCTTCTCTGAGTCTATGATTGCTCCAGATTCCCTTATTCCAACACCTCTCTTCTGTAAGACTATTTCCTTCATCCCTGTTTTTATTACTTCTCTTCTTTACCAAGGCCTGCCCAGCATCCAGTACTGCAGCTCCTGGAACGAGTCCCTCCTTCCCCCTCCCTCCCCGAGCATCCCTGCTCATCCTCAGTTCCACACAGCAAAGGCAGGAACTGCTTTGCTCCACAAAAAAAATAAAAAAAAATAAAAAAAAAAAAAAAAAAAAAAAAAAAAAAAAAAAAAAAAAAAAGAAAAAAAAAAAAAAAAAAGAAAACCCGAGGAGTTCTGTTCCTCTGATGGCTTTTCCTGTTCTCCCTGGCTTTAATTTGCAGCCAGTATTTTTGCAAAAGTGCTCATCCCCGGAGCTAACAATAAAACTGTCTCAGTGCCTCTGTGTGTCAGAGGGAGGGAGGGAGAGGCAGGAGAGGGAGGGGATGCAGCAGCAGCACAGCGGTGTGGCAAAGTCAGGCGGCATCTGGGAGCTGCGAGCCCAGGGACACCGAGGAGACGTGAGCCCCTCATCCCGGGCTCAGGCGGATCCCATTGGCTCCCGAGCCGCTGGATTTAAAGGGAAGAAGAGCTCGGAGGGCTGAGCTGCTCAGGCAGACGCAGACTCTCAGCCAAGTTGCCAGCACGCTGCGAGCGGGAGAGGCTCGCACGCACCAGACTGCGGGGTGCCCGCAGCTTGGTGCTTCTTTGCCTCCAGAAAAAGGGGAAAAGAAGARGKGRCCAAAAAAAAAAMACCCAACCAGAAAGGGGTGAAAGTGCCTGATCCAGACCAGCAATCCCAGGGGGAATAATGGATGTGACCATATCTCAGTTCATCTTAGAAGAATTTGATGTGAACTGCAGCCTCCTGGATCGTGTACACGAGACTTTTTTAGAGAGTTCCTCTATCCCTTTCCTGGGCTTTGATGGTAGGAAACGTTACCTGGTGCAGGGCTCGGGAAAAGCTTTAGAAGTGCTGAGATTCGGTTTGTTTTCTGATGCAAAGTGTGTGGCTTTTGTGCTTTCTCAGCTGCTTCTTCTCCCCTTTCTGTCTCCTTTTTTCCACCCCAAGGTCCGTACTGCAATGCCACCACGGATCAGATCGGGACCTGCTGGCCCAGAACCTCTGCRGGGGAACTCGTGGAGAGACCCTGCCCAGAGTTCTTCAATGGGATCAAATACAACACCACGAGTAAGTACAAACTCCCTTCCTCCTCCCGCGCATCTCGTGTTCAGAAGGCGCCTGGGGACACCCAAAATATATTTCCATTAAGGAAAAAAGAAAAAAAAAAAAAAAGAGGGGGGAAAAAAAAACCAACCCTGTTTGCTGGGAATCAACATTTCCTCCACATTCCAGCCTGTATATTCAAAATTCTTGCCTGGAATGATGCAGATTTCTCAAAAGCGCAGACTTGTGGACACTGTTTCCTCTTTACTGAAGTGCATTTAGGGAGATCTGGGCAGAAAATATCCTCTGCAGTCTGAGGAGGGATGTTGTGCTTTGTGTGTTTGTGCATGTGTAGCTGTGCTCAGCTCGGTGTGTTTGTAGCGGTGCTTCAACCACCTGGATAATTAAAGATCTTTTAGCTCATAAAATAATTAGCCCTAACACCTAAGAAGTGTCTTTTGAAAGGACAGTCCCTTTTCCGGGCTGGCTGTGTGTGAGCAGGGGAACAAACCGTGCTGGGAGTTGGATCTAACAAACAGAAAGAAGGCTGAGCTCTGAGATCTGCTTTAGCAACTTCATCAGGGACTGGCTGCTGAGTGGCTGCAGCAGCTCTGCAAGGGAGACAGGAGAGGAAATTAGGARGCAAATAATATGCAAAGCAAGGGAGCACGGGGGCTCCTTCGAARTCTCCTGGATGCTTTATTCTTCGAGGTAAACAATCGTGATGATTCACTACACATTTATTATTCAGGCTCTGGGACCTGGCACTCATTTCCTTTTCCTTATCTGTCGATGCTCTTAGGACCTTTCATTAAGAGTTTTTAAACATGTTAGTTCCAAATATGTGCACCCACTTGTTTGCCACTCATTTTTTCAGTGTGCTTTTGATTGTAGGGAGTTTTCATTCTGTGTTTTGTTCCAAACTCTTGCTTGGGTGTTGGTGGTCTAATTTGCAGGTAGTGTTCATTTTGTGGGGGCAGCATTCTCCCTAAGTCCCATAAAAGAATGACCCTTATGTTTTAGATCTTATTTTTTTTTTAACTCACTGAAAGTGAGTTTAATTTTTCCCCAGTCCTGGGTGTCGTGGTCAGATAACTGGCCAAAAGTCTGGTGTATTTGCCCTGTGAAACAAAGTCCTCTGCTAGATTTGTTCTTAGGGACCARCTTGTGTCACCCCAGGCTCTGAGCAGGGTGAAGAGGTTGCCTCAGGGAGCTGCAAAATCATCCTCAAGCCCTCTGATCTCAGATCTGTGCTCCTTGCAATGCAATAGGTGGGAACRTGGAATGGGCTGGCTGATGCTGGCTTTGATTGCAGCAGGTAGTTCACTACTTTTCCAAGTCTCAGTTGAGACCAGAAGAAAATGAAAATTAATGGCAGCTCAGACCAGAGCAGGTGTATCAGAATGGATCCCAAAAGGATTTTGGCTTTTTATTTTTTCTTCCCCTTTTCTTTCTTTTTGGTGGGGAATGTGGATATTTTTACTGCCTGGTTTTTGTGTCTCCAAAAGACAGGAGGAAAGGAAGCAAAAAAAAGGGAAAAAAAAGCATTATGACTGATTCCTATCACAAACACAGTGGAGAGAATTTAAATGTTTTCCCTGTGTTTGGAAGAAAAAAAAATTTACTACCCCAGTTCGGTTTTTATAAACTGAGTGAATAATTTCACTAGTTCCTCAATGACCTGCTTTAAAGTTCTTCCCTGCTCCTCTCTTTCTCAGTAGTGGCTGATGCTTGTATTGCAGTGCTCATAAGTTTTCTTAAATTCTCTCTGCTCTGAAAACAATGGCATGCAAATGAAATTAAACACTGGTGGAAATACATTATTGAAATGCTGAAGCATTATTTTCTGGGAAAATGGATATTTTTCTCCTTTCAGCGTGATTAATCTTAGGCACTTCCAGTGTGTAGCTCCTCCAAGTAGTAGTGCAGAAAAGAGAGGGAAGGATTATATCAAAATTTGGTCAACTTTTACTTCTTGGAAGACAGTAGTTAAGTGATTAAGCCTTGGGAAARCAGCAGGACAGCAGGGGAAGGTTTGAATACACAGGTGCAATCTCTTTGGGGATTTGAAAAATCTAATTACTGCATGCAGAACACGTCCAGACTTTGGGAAAACCGAATACTGACACAATCTGACTGCTTACATGATTTCACYGAGTTGGTTTGTGGGCTGCCTCGTCTGTGATGAGGCTCATTGTGCTGAAAACCTYGGCTGTGCACCCCGTGCAGATGATGGAATAAGCACAGACAACTGATTAAAGAATGGGAAATGGATCTTGCAAATCTCAGAGGTGAATAATACAGCTCAGAATGAAGGTCTGATAGGAGATGGCTTGAATCAACAAAGATTTCTGCCTAGGATATGTAGTTTTGTTCTATTTTGTTTTGCATTTTGATGAGGCAGAGGGAGAAATGATGGTTTGTTATATTATACTGATTTTCTTCTCTTTTTTTTTGAGAGCAAAATCAGACTAATTTAGGAAAAGCACATTGCATTGCTTTTCTTCTAAAAACTAAGGGTTTATCCAGCTSTAGACTGTAACTCAGCTCTTTATTGTACTGTCAGGCATCCCATGTTTGTGAGCTGCCACCTTTTAGGAGCTACAGCTTATCTCTGCMTTGATTTTGTACATCTGTGAGTATATCTTGTGTATCTGAGAGTACACTTCTCATTTGAAAGCTTGTAAAAACTTTGCATCAATTTYGGTGATTTCTTCTTTGGTTTTAGAAATCAGGCACTCAAGGATTCCAAGTTCCCTCCAAGTTCCCTCCAATTTCCTAAAAGCAGCTCATGAGCTGGAGGGAATGAACCCAGGGGCATTTTCCCTGTGAAGGAAAGCTTTTGCATTGTAGACACTGGCAAATCCAGGCTGTGAAATGCCCAAACTGTGTGAAAAGCTTATAAAAAACTCAGTGCAGCATAAGACACTGGTCCATGGCCAAGTTTTGGTGCTCCTGAGGCTATTTCTGTGCCTCACTGTAGCCTCTGTGCACATGGGGGTATGGAATTCAAGACAAAATGAGCCAACTAGGTCCCTCCACAGATCAAGTCATCCATTTGGCTGGACCTGCCCTGCTTTGTGTCCATCTTGTCACCTCCCATTTTTTGATGTTCACTCAGATGGGGAATGCTATCAAACCCTGCAATACACCAGCAAAATTTAATGAAAAAGTGTTTCAGGCAAAAAAAAACCCTTAAGAATAAGAACAAGAACTTCTGCTTGAAAAACTCCCCTCCTGTTTGCCACACTAGAATAAACTGTTTGCATAAAATATTTCCATCCTAACTGCAAGAAATTCCCGTGGTGGTTCTGTGCCTGGGTCTGTGTTTCTCTGTGTCTCCTGGGAGCTGCTGAGTGACTCAGATAAGTTTCAGCTGGATTCATAAAACAAAGTCTGTCAGTCTGTGAGGATTTTTCATCCCTGACACTTTTATTTTTGGTGATATCTTGTTTTCTTTTTCCTCTCTCTTTATCTGGGAAATAAAGTCATGTTGACAAATCATGCTGTGGTTACCCTGCAGTATGATTTGGGAATATGAGCAAAATGCTCTTTGACCAAGGACCTGAAAATTATGCCATCCTTACAACTTTGCAGTTTTGTACCAAAGCTTATCTATTATTCTCAAATGGGAAAAAAAAAATAAAAGAAACAGGAAAAAAAAAAGTCTTTGTTGGTGCAGTGTGTGACTGTGCACTTGTCTCTGCTCAGGTTCTATATTTAGCGGAAAATGACAATATCATTGCTGCCCTCTAGATGTGTTTATGATTTGACAGTGTGAAGCTTTTAGCCTTGTTTTAGGAAACTTATTAATTCCCTTATTAGGATATCCTGAAGCTTGATTAATTCAGCAAATGGCCCRTAATGAGTCTCGTTTTGCTGCTGGGTAAAAAGCAGTCGTAGATGTGCGTACTTAGAGCACGTTACAGGCTAAAGGATGCCTACGTTAACACTTCCCCTACCCATTTCCCTGTGCAAAGGGAAAATCCAGGCTTGCCTGTTCATCTGATGGACAAAAAGTGTTGACATTTGTAGCCTCAGGTGTCTGATTTGAGTTTGCCTTCAGCCCCTCGTGTGGCAGGGGGTGTTCTGTGGTGACACCGCGTCCATCATGAGCTGTTTGCCTTGCTCTGGGCTGCAGGCAGGAGCTAGAGCCTTTGAAAGGTTGACAGATCAAAACACACAAATCTAGGTGTTTCCAAGTAATACCAACTGCTAATTGAAGTATTTAAGCTCTAATATAAGTCAGTGAAGATGTAATTGACAGAGGGAGTGAAGCCTGGGGAGGTGCTGAGCTCAGCCTAAATGTGCAGCTCAGCTCAGCCAGCCCTGCAGAAGTGATGGTGCTGTTTGATGTACCCAGGGGTATTTTGTTCCTGTCTCAGAGGTCCCAGCCTTGCTGCAGGTTCGTGTTTTCTCTCCCAGGCTACAGAGGTGTTGCAGATGCTCAGTGACAAATGATCCAATGCCCATGTTCAGGCAGCTGAATTCATCCCGGGGGGTGTGTTGTGCTGAACTGATCCCACACCTGGGGATTGAGATCAAGCTGCTTTTGTGAGCAGCAGCAGCAAAAGGTCTCTGTAGCTCCAACTCCCTGCCTGCAAACCTCCCTCTCTCAGTGCAGGCAAGCTGCTTGACTGAAACAGCCACTTCACAGGAGTGTTTGGGATATCACAAAAAGCATCCTCCTCRCCTTCTCCAGGGACTGTGCTGCTGAAAGCAGGCACACAATCCCTGCTAATCTTGCCCTGATGGGGACTTGGTTCCTCTTTCTCTCCTCCCTGTTCTGAGGGTGTGTGCAGCACCTTTTCCTTGGCCCTACAGCCAGCTGCCTGTTGAGAATGCTTTGGAGAGGGTTGGTGGCTTAGCAACCACATCYATTCGTGTGGATGGACATGGGAGAAGAAGCCCCTGGCACGTGGATCACCCCTGTACCTGTTAGTGTGGCTTGTTCCACACCGACAGGAAAATTCCTGCAGTTCATGGATGTGTCATCTTAAGCAGAGAGAAATAATCTCTTGTGTGCTGAGGGAAGGGTAAAGAAGTGAATTAATAGCTCTTCTGGTTTGCATTTCCCCTCTTTTGAAAGGGTTTAAAGGGATTATTTCAATTTTTTAAAGACCTAATTTTTGTCGGTTAAAAACCCATTCTTTTACGGAGACCTAACCTTTGCTGCTTTTTCTTCTGATTAATTACTGTTCAAAGTTCTTGTGGTGATGTGGCTCCAGCCTGCATATAAAACATGAGCCGCGCTAGGAAATCATCGKTCTCAGAGCCTTGTTCGCATTTTGTAGGCAAATCCTGTCCTGATAATTACAGAAATGTGCACTTCTAGAAGTGGCTGGCCTAGAGGCTCAATTAACATTTTCACTTGTGTTTTATCTCATGTATTTTAGTGTCCTGACCACTTCTGTTGATCACATTCACATGACTTACTTGCTCCCCAGAGGTTTTTCTGGCTTGATTTCTAAAGGGCACATTTTTAAAAGCCCAGTCCTGCTGTAAAAGACAGAGACCCCTTGAGTTCTGGTGGCCTTTCATCATTACTAGAGAGAAATAAAATGCCCATCTTGGGCATGCATGTGTGTTTCCAGATTCAAAAAAAGGGCTCTGAAACCCTAAAACTACTCTCACCTCATCTGTCTTCTGTAACCTTGTTAGATATCCTGAAGGCTTTTATGCCGCTGTTTAATGACAGGGGATTTGGGATAAAAATAGATGTTTTGTAGCCAATTTTAGTTATGAAATCACTAGAAAAAAAGGCACTTTTTTGGTTAAAAAAAGCCTGTAGCCTTGCAGTAGCCATGTATTAGCCATCCTGGAGAGTCCAACATGGTATTTTCAGCTGGGAAATGAAGAGTATGTGAAAGTTAAAGGAAGGAGACTGATGAGAAATGAAACAAACTCGACAGTGGAAAAAAAAAGAAGTCCAGAATTGGAATTCTGGGGGAGGAAATAAAACATAATTTTGAAGCTCGTAAAGGTTCTCTCTGAGGAGATCAAATCTGCAGTTGATTAGATCAGCTGGTCTCCAATAGCTCTGTATCCAGATTAAGGTTTCAACCATTTTTGTTCATTTTCTCTTGCTGGTTTTGCAAGAGGAACACAAATACACACATCTTCCACAAATACAGTGGGAAGCTCTGGATTTCAGTCATGCACAGATGGGAGAGGCTTCACTTGTTTCCCCTCAAGTTTTTCTGTGTTCTTTTCTTTCCTTTGTGAAACATAATTTGTGGTACGAGATGGCTCCGATTTTGCAGTTTGGAAGAAGACTGTTGGAAATAATATTTGCAAAGAGGAATGAAAAGAATCTATTTTCATTGTTCCCACTACTATAATCATGTGAAACATCATTCCTTCATTGAGCACAAAATACAATTTAATTGCACGTAGTAAAATAAGAAGATTGTTAATGTTATTTCAGTCAACCTTCAAGGACCTTTTTTCCAGCCAATTAAAAATTGAGTAATAGTTTTGTTCTTTGCTAATAAATTRTGAGGTGGCTTTGCTGTGGTCCTGTTTTACCTGATTTGGGTTCTTTTCAGTTTAGGCTTGGCTTTTGAGGCAAATTTCACCCAGCCTTAGCCAGGAACTGCAGCTGCCATKCTGCACCAATCTTTCCTAAATCTCCACCAAAGTCAGTGAGAGCTGAGCCATGGCATATCTTAGAGAGKGCTCTTACCCTTGGGCCTTCAGGAGGGTCAGCAAACCCAGGATTACCCCCATTATTTCTGTGAGTTTTTGTTTCCATGAGGCAGCTGCCCCATCCACCTCTCTGGAACTTGCAGGAGCTGCTGTCTAAGCTGGCAGCGACTTCCAGCTGGCAAACAGATGGACTGAGGTCCAGTTCTTTCCACACTCTTGGAATTAGATGATTCTTGCAAAATCAAGTGCTTCTGGAGCCCGGGGAGGAAGAGGGAATGGAGGAGCAGATGGGGAAGGGAAAGAATGAAATACATTGCAAAGCAGCAAATGCACATCTCACCATAGCAAAATGCGGAAGGGGGGAGGAGGAGGGGCGGAAATCCCCCCTCTCCAGCTACATCTAGTGTGGACCCTTGCTTGTGGATTGGGATTTCTCATTTTATTGTTCCTTATGACCCATTTTCTATCCAGACAAGCTCTGAAAGGCTGAGATGTGAAACCATGATGGGGAAGGTGGAATGGGGCTGTTGTCACCATCCCTGAACACCTGAGGCTCTCTGTGACTCAGTGGGTTCCAGACTCTGTTGTCACAGCCCCTCAGGGACAGTRCCACCGAGGGAATAGTGCCCGGCCATTCCGCCTGCCAGCCACAGGGTGTCACTTAGAGTGCAGGTAAAGCCAGTGTCCGGCGGCTKCTGGCCGTCACCTGCGGGGGGGACCTGATGGACGGGCTGGAGCTGAGCCTGGAGCTGCTGCTGCTTGGGGACAGAGCTGTCCCCACCCTGCTCCACGGCCACAGAGCCTCCCTGGGGTGAAGCAGGGACCAGGACAGAGGTGAGGAGAAACAGGAGAAAGTTCTGGGAGGGATCCTGCTGTCCCCTTTTTGGTGGAGTGTTAATGAGAGCGGGTCTGAGCATGGGTGGTGCCTGCTTTCACCAGGGCTGCTCCCAAAATCTGAGCAAGGGCAGTGCTAGGCATTGTTCCCAGGCTGGTGTGGGTTGTGGYAGAGGATGTGGAGCCATTCAGGGCTGAAACAAATCTATCAAAAATAAATAAAGCAGCCAACAAGAACCTGCCCTTGGATGGTACAGGGATTCCCCCTGGCTGGACACGCCATGTTCATCTCTGCATTGCTTCCTTCTGCATCCATCCATCCAGGTCTCCTGCCTGGGAGCTGTTGGATTTGCCCTCAGTATACCTGATAGATGCTCCAGGTTCTCCCACTTAATGGGAATCCCTCAAAGGTGTGGTAACAGTGGAGCAAAACAGCCTCATCTGTGACCTGTCTGTTGCTCACATTCYGCAGAATAATCAAATCCATTGGTCAAATTCAGGTTCTTTAGGTTTTCCCTCCATGCTCTGCCATGACATGGAATTATCTTTGCAGTTCATATGATGGTGAATCTTTGCAATTTCTGTGGCTTGGGAGAACAGAACCTCAAGCTGCATCCTCGTCCAAATGAATTTCTCAGGCTCTGACTGTCTTTCAAGGCTTTGCCCAAGGTTTTCTGTCCTGGGAAAGGGGATCTCCTGTTCAGTTTTGTACCCCAACATCCAGGCTTGACACCCAGATTAAAACAGCCATTCTTAGCAGCTTGAGAAGTTGATGAGAAATAAGGTTTCCCATGGAAATTGGAGGGGAATGAAATTCTAGTAGATTTTTTTTTTTTCAGTGTGGTTTTCATTCCCCTCAGATGTTATTCTTGGAGTTCATAATTGGTAGCTCTTGGGACAAATTCGTAAAATCAATAAAACTCAGATTGCTGACTTCTTTCTCTGCAGTGCTGGGAATAACAGAGGGCCAGATGCTGCTCCATATGAGACTTGTGCAGGGAGAAGCAATACTTTGAAGCAAATTATAGGAATAGAAACTCAGTATTAAAAAAAAAAAAAAAAAAACCTCAAAAAAAACCCCCAAGTCTCATGAAGAGTTTTCCCCGGGAAAACAGAAGAAGGAAGAACCTTTCCTAATGTGGTGGTATTGTCCCAAACCCCTGGTTTGGGCCATGCTATGGGAGAAGAATTAATGCAGAGGAGCTTCATCCTCCTCAGTCAGCCAGGGAAAAAACAGAAATCTGGAGAAGAGAAAATGTGTTACGGAAATGAGACAAACACAGAAAATAGGAAATTACTTTGCTAGTGCATCATCACCATTTTAACTAAACTTAGACRTGACTTCCTGGGGATTCTTTTTCTCATTTCTCAGAATTTTTTATTTAATTTAGGCATTGCTGAATTGTGCCAGTAATCCCTGATCCATCAGCACTTGTGCATTTCAGAGTACACAATGAGCAGCCAGGACTTGTTGCAGAATCTCCAGACTCCACGTTGATTCCTGCTTTTCAACTAGGGCAACTGATGCAGGGCTTGGAAGCAGAAGGATTTCAAGGATTGTTGTTTCTGTGCTCATCTTTATACACTTGAAAGTGAAAACTCTTAATCTCAGTGCGGGAACCAGTGGAAAATGGGAGTTTGGTTGCTGAAGATGGATTTCTAGGATTCATAAGGAGGCACACCCTATTCCTTTCCAAGACAGCAGAGTAAAAGGTTGGGGGTGAAGGGATCAGTGGGAAGTAAGGCCCTTCAGAGAGATTTCCCAGTGCTGGGCTTCCAYAGGGAACTCCTCCAAGGTTCCTTCCTGGGGAGAGTTTTTTCTGTTCCAAGAGCTCCAAGGGAGAGAGACCCCTGACYTGGGATGCCCTTTCTCTTCAAGGGCTTCTTTTCCTTTTCAGGATGTGGATGGTGACATCTTGGGTGGGGTTGCAGGGATTTGGACCTGTCTGGGTGAGCAGGACTGTGTCAGGGCAGTGAGCCCACCATCAGCTCATGAGGCCTTTGTGGGGAGAACCCTGTCATCCTTCCTCAATAACACTTCGTATTAAAGGAAGGCAGGATCTCACAGTCCCACATTTTGGTTCATTTTGGCCATCTAATCCAATTTCTGAATTTACCACTCCACAAAAATTTCATGTATAAACTCACCCACTTGCCCCAAGACTGTCATTAATTACCAAACTGTCTGAAGATGAACATTCCCACCTGGCAGCACTGTCTGGGACTCTGGGAGCCTCCTTTGCTGCTCAAAAATCAGAAGGCTTTTGTTTTGTGTCAAATTGAGGGAACAAAGTCCCATTTGGATCTGCTTTCTGTTTCCAAGCCAGTCTCAAAAGGGACAGGGATAAATCCAAATGCAGTTGTGGTGCTTCATTGCATTGGCCAGATCCAGGGAGAGGCTGTAGCAGTAGAATACTGGCTTTTTCTGYTTCTTATTCCTTTTTGGAGAGAGCTAAAGGCTCCCCATGAAGGTCTTTTTACATAGTTAAGTCATCCTTGTCCACCTACAAACCCATTCTCAGCCTGGATTTATTTTTTTCACCCTAATCTCTTTTAATCCCTTCATCTTTTCTGTGTTTACCACATGTTTCTTCTGGGAAAAAAAAAAAAATCCAGCAGCAGTAATAACAGCAGTTTTATTCTCCATGAGCGCTTGGGTTTATTGCTTCAGTGAGTGCTGAGGGGTTTCTGGGCTGACCCAGTGAGGTGAGTGTGTCAGAGGAGCACGGACATCACACCAGTGTGATTCACTTTATTTGGCAGTATGTTAAAAAATGCTGAAACTAGAAATATGCTAATCAATAGTTGGAATTTTCAGCCAACAGGTGCAAAGTCTTTCCTATTTTGCTGATTCTCWGTTAGATCTCAGCTGCAAATCCGTGGCTGAGTTCCTGGGAGTACAGACCATGCTCACTGCAATTACAGGGCTTCAAGGGAAGCTGGGGGGTTATTTTTTCATCACTTTTTTGAGTGGTCAGATAACTGCCTGTCTCTTGCCTGCCTTCAATGCATTATCTCTCCTAGGCTCTTTAGCCAACCCCAGCCTCATTTTCCYAATCCCTGAGCAGGCACAGAAAGAGGCATGAATGGGGTGGATGTGAATGAATCACTGATGCTCTGGGACCAGATGAAAATCGACCCTGTGCACTCAGCCTCTGGTGCACCTGATCTGAAATTCACCTCCTGAAATCTCAGGGAAAGAAATTGATTTCTCTGTGGTAAGTCAGTTCTGTGTGTGTGAGCCTTTAGGTTCATGGAGCTTTGAAAACTTCACTCTGATTTTATCAATTCCTTCTTGAAASAGAGCGTTTCTAGAGATTTGGAACATGGAGCTGAAGAAGTTCTGGCTTTGCTTGGTGAAAATAAACTTGGTGTGGCAATATGGAACTGCAAGTGGACTAGATGAACTCCCCTGCTCTTTCTAACCAGGCATTTCTGTGGTTCTGTGATATCCCTGTTGCCTAAAAATGAGGCTCACCTGAAACAGAGACCAGACAAACTAAGAGAATGAGAATAGACATTTTTAATCCAGGCCTAACAGGCCCCCTGGTACATTAGGGCAGGCTACACCCAAAATGGACCCCGAGTCACGAGATCTTCATCTTTTATAAGTTCTGTCTCATGAACGTATTGGATCCCAATTCTCCAATGATCTTCAGGTGATGATGTCAACCACCCCAAACTTGCTACCCCTGATTCTCTGTGGTTTCCATGTTTTGGGGCTCTGAGGCAGCGAGGTGTCCTTGGATTCAGGCTCAGAGAGGAATTGTTTTCTCTAAAGATGGGAGAGTGGTAGTTTTAGTGCTATAATAGAGAAGTATAAGAATACAGATAYRTGAAATGTAGAAACTAAAAATCCTAAGGCATCATCCCTACAGACTGAAATGGATCTTTAGTGGTCTCTATCACCGTTTGGTTTTCATGGACACCTGTGATTTAGTGATGGTGGATTTTATATGAAGAACTTGTGTGCAACACAGTGAGAGTAGTCTCAGGCTCTTGTTTTGATTCCATTTACYTTTGATGTGTAATGTGTAATTTTCMTTTTTACTTGGTTTTCCTTGGTTTAGTTCATCCTTTGCTTTCAGGGGAATCGAGTGACGCTCACAGGGCGCTGACCTTTGTTCAGTTGCCTTGTTGCCTCAATGAAAATCAGCTGGAAAAGGCAGGGCTAATTGCTTTGATTTAATCCTGAAATGTCAATGACTCAGGGATGGCTCACTCATGGAAGCAATGTGCTCAAGGTGGAAGGACTGGGTAAAAATAGCTTCCTTGGGATGAGCCTTAAGTGCTGGAAGTTTCAAATCAYAGCATCAAAAAATGGTTTGAGTCAGAAGGGACCTTAAAGATCACCTAGGCCTGAGACCTGTGCTGTGGTAAGGAGCAGAGGGATGGGACAAACTATGGGGAACGTGCAGAAAGTGTTTGTGGGGAAGARCTACAGTGCCTCACTGCCAGGCAAAAATCTGAGTTGCCTCCCCAAGAACAGCAGGTGAGAGAAGGGAGTTGTGGATCAAAGACCAGATGTAAAGAATGATGGACTGCACCACATCCAAGGCTGGCAGCAGAGGGATAACAGAGACAATTCCTGACTCCAGGGCCACCAGAGCCTCTGAGCAAACTGAAACTCAACAGAAAAAAAATGTCAGACCCAGAGTATTTGTCTTGTAAATGAAAAAGGGATGTGTAGCTTCATTTTTAGCACAATTGGCCTAAGTATTCTCTCTCTTCCCATGTCTCTRTGAGAAGAGATGGCCATAAACTGGTTTTCTTCATTATTTTTCTTGCTGTCTCTCAGAGGATGTTCCTGTCCCCTGATTTGGGGGGCAGGCACGTGACAGGACCACATCCTCACATGAGAACCACTCTGGTTCTGGCTGTGTTGCCTTCAGAGTTCCAGGACTTGCCCGACCTCAGCTGGCGCAGATCCACTGGGGTACCCACATGGGGTGGTTCTGGAGCTCTGCTGCAGCCAAGGGGCAGCGTTTGTGGCTATGCCAGTTTGRAAGGGAAAGGATGGGGCAGTTTCCTGCTGACTGCAGCTTGTTTCTGTCACAAGAGGCAGCAAATGAGATCTGTTCGTACCCTGCAGCCTCCTGTGTTTCAGCCTTGCCCCGTGTAAATTAACTCTGATATATCAGAGACTCCGAAGCTTCCCAGCTCTGTAAAGATTTCTCCTTTTTTTTTGGTTTAGAGTGCAAGAAGTTCCCTGCTAACATATCACCTTTACTCCTCAGTATCATTAATTTCTTTGGGGCTGAGCCAGGGGAGTTTGGAGGAGAGAATCTGTATTTTGCAGTGCTTTGTAAGAGTTTCTGTACAAGGACTTCAGGGTGTACAAAGTGCAAAGCAGGCACTTTCAGGATTCACTATCTTMATATTGTTCTCTCCAGGTCTCTCTTTCAGCAGTAAAAATCTTCTGTTCTCAATATGGAGATGTGAACTGAGTGGAAAGCATCCCGTTGTGTCAGCTGGGAATACTTGAGATACTTTCATTAACATCTTCCGATTTGCAGAAATATCCACGAGCTTGGATGTTTAATTTGTCCAAGTGATGGGTACAGTCACCAATATATTTGTGAGTTTGACCATAAGGTTTYCCAGCTCTGTATCTCTTATTTTCATGCCTTGCTGTCTTGGTGCAGACCTGCTGCTCTGTAGCACCTGCAGGTTTTCTGTGTGCCAGATGAAGTGCTCAGTTATCACAATCACATTTATTCAGCTATTTGCTGCTCTTCTCTGCAATGCAGGGTTGTTTCCTAGGCTACATTTTCTATTATAATACATATCCTGTTGTCAGATCCCATCCAGTGGATTTGGCTTCATTCCTTGATCCGGTGAAGATAAATTAGTGAACTGTCCCGCTTTGTCAGTGGAGATTGGCTTCGTTTTCCATACGCCGAGTTTTGTTTTTCCAATTTTTTCTTTCCTGAAAACACGCTTGAAATGCATCATGCAACTTTGTAGCAGGGATGAAGGGGAATTTCAAAATGATGTGAGACAAGGGAAGGAGGAAGCAGCCTTTGATCAGGCTCTGCATTGCCTTTTTTGTGCTAAAATTGAAGTAAGTGTATTGAGTCCCTGAAGGCTTCTTGGTGTCAGCCCCGTGGGTGTAGGGGACACTTTGGGTGTGACAGGGTCWTCTGGGGCTGGGCAGCCCAAAGGTGTGAGAAATGGAGCAATAGTGAAACCAGCAGCTTAATTCTAGGTCCAAAAAGTGCAGAATCAGGGTTTACATTGAAGGGAACGAGGAGTAGGAGGAGAAACAAATGCCAGGACAAGGAGGGAAGGAAGAGGGAGATCACACRAAATGGGAAAGGAGAGGGATCAGGTTTTCCTGTGTGTTGTGGGTTTGGTGATAGCCTGGTTCTGGAGCTGAGGTTGCTGTCTGTGCTCAGCCCAGCTCTCACACACCCCCTGAACCAGCCCCTGCTTTTCTGCAGCTCACAGCAAACCTTTGCCCTAAATCAGCATATTCTGAGTGCCCCCAGTGACTGTGGGACAAACAGGCGCTTGCACAGGTGCAATCCATGCTCCTGAATAGCTTCCATCAACTCTCCCCTCTGCCCAACCTTCACAGCTGCTGCCATTGCCAGCACTGACTGAGATGAGCTAATTACACTGATTATGCAATTTTGCTGCACACAACACATGTAATTTCGTAATGAAGGAGTGGTGCTATGTAATAACAGTTCACACCAACCCGCCTCTGACATGAGGGGCTGGCAGGAAGCTTGGCATGAGAAACTTTGCATGAAAGAGTTAAATAAGACTATCAGATCATTGATAGGGAAAAAGATCTTGAGGCATTTCTATGTTCTTTTGGAAGTGCTAATATATCCACAAAGATTTATTTTTTTTTTAATAAGTAGGTTTCAGCTCCAGTAGTAGCAGTGTCCTGAATACTCASATGAATCTCGTGAATATATGCAAATAAATGATTCATAGAAGACTTGATTTCCTTTTTTTTGCATGATCAGGCAAGAAATTGTTTTTGCTTGTTGCAGCACTGTGGCTTTTTACCGTGGTGGTGTTTGTTGCAGTCATTTTTTCACAGAATAACAATAATAATTAGGGTTGGAAAAACCTCTCACATCATCCAGCCCAACCATTAAACTAGCATTTCTTGTTTGCATCTTTCTGTGTGGACAAGATTGTTGATTATTGATGGTAAATTGCCTTAATTTTGCTGGCACTGCTGTGGTGCTTAAGGACCAGATTTTTTTTTTTTTTTATAAACTCTGAATAAATTCTGGAAAATATTTGCCCCAGGCATCTATTAGGAGACTCTAGGAGGCCAGAGAGGAAAGAGAGGAGCTGTACTGGGTTAACATGGCAAAGGTTTTTGTACTGGGTTGACAAGGCAGGAGTGATTTTGGTGAGAAGAGGTGGTCAGGAGTTTTCCTTGTGTTTGACAGAGCCAAATTAATTCATTAAACTGCTAATTACTCATTAAACTGCCTTTATCTCATCCTATGAGATTTCCATTTTATTTTAACCCCCAGTCCTGATGAGGAGAGGTGAAGAACAAGAGTCTGGTRGGCACCTAGCAGTCAGCCAAGGTCAGCCCACCCCAGGGGGACATCAAATAAATGCAGGAAAATTCATCCTGATGTATTTTTTYCAAAATTCTTTGAGCTTGGAAATACGGTTATGAGGGCTGAACGCTGCAGAGCACAGGCTGCTGTCCTAGGGAGAGGCTTCCAGAAGACAAACTGGGGCATTTGAATGGAATTTTGAATTGGAATATTTGCTCAGTCTGATTTCTTGGCTGTATTTTACACCAGGTGGAAGTGTTTTAAACCCAGCCCGTGGTTTATAGCCAAATGCTATARTCCCTGGTTTTCAGTCTTAGAGCACAGTCGGGATTCAGAGTGCTGACTCAGAGACATTTTTATCTCTCAGTGAAGTCAGGAAGGAATTCTCCCTGCCTGTAGCAGATACCCTTTCCCAAAATAGAGACACCACACTAAACTGATGTTATTTTTACATGAAATTCCAGCTTTGTTGTCCCACTTCAAAGAATATCAAAATCAATCATTTTTCATTGAAACAAAGGCACTGATCTGTAGTATCATCATTCCCTACACACAATTTCAAACTTGCTTGGATTGTCTGATAACATTTGACATTACATACCCTGTTTATRTCCTTAAAATCCCACAGGGTTGTAAAGGCTGACTGTGAGGTTCTGTCTTCCTAATGTGGCTCCAGAGCTGAGGATCTCAATTTCCAGCCTGGTGTCATTGTTGAGGAGCTGTGACACCTCCAAACTTTCCTTCACTAAATGCTCTCCGTTCAATTTCAGGAACTTCAGTTTCCATTTCAGCAGCTTTTTAAAATCAAATCCGCTCGCCGTTATCACAAGGGAAGTTGTATTTTAAACTGCTGCTCTCTGGCTCCCCAAATCCTCCCACAAATGCATTCTGTGTAACTCAGTGTTTCAGYTCTGAGAGCAGTAACCTCAAAGGATCCTGAACAATGCTATTTCAGGATGGAAGAAAGTGTTAGGGGTAAGAAAGTGGTAAAGAAAARGAGAAAATAGATTTAAAGGAGGGTTTGTAAACTGGCTGTGGTCACTTGTAATCAAGCAGCATTTCCTGCAGTCTGAAGCATCCTGTGGGTAGTTTTCRTAAATTATTTCAGTAGGAAGGTAGCACAGACTCTTGGAGTAATTGGCATATGCATTTTGCACTGTAAATCTGTTTAAAGAGATAATGAGCTGTATTCTTCTCTCAGACTGAACTMAATCCTGAGTAATTCTCTGAAGTTAAATGTTTCTTCCTGACATATTCATGATGTGTAGTCATGTAAAAGCTAATTACAGTGATAATTACAGCATTTTATAGCTGATGACCAGAAGAAACTCTTATATGATATTGCATTTTCTTCGTGTTTCAAAAACAAGGAGAACAAATTTTTAATTACCTTTGTACTGTCATTAGAAAAACCTGCTAACCTTCTTCTGTTGATTAATCCAAAAATAAATCCTTATGCACAGGAAAGGAAAAGACATTTTATTCTAAACACTTCATGTGTAATTACTTAAAGAATCTTCTATCTATAGATATAGATTCTATTTTAAGAARAGAAGAGTTTGAGGGTGGTGCATCAAATGATCTCATTTCACATGATATAATTAAGATCAGATAGCTGAGAAGAAAAAATAAAAATCTTAGCAATAATTTAATTTTAAAAGCCATAAATGGGAACTACTCCAGGATGTTGTAGCTGCGTGACAGTAAAGTCATCTTTTACTCACTRTCACTTTATTTGGGAACTGTTATGRCAAAATTGTAGCAAATYTCTCTTTGTAAGGCATAGCAGGGGAAATGAAGGTTGAGCTGTGAGCTCCCTAATCACAGAATCATGGAATGGTTTGGTTTGGAAGAGACMTTAAAGATCATCTCACTCCAAYTCCCCTGCAATGGGCWGGGACACCTTCCACTATCCCAGGTTGCTCCARGCCACATCCAGCCTTGAATACTTCCACGGATGAGGAATCTCTGGTTTTGTTTGGGCTGGGTTGAGCCTGGCTTTTACAGAATCAGAGAAACAGAACATCATGAGCTGGAAAGGACCCACAGGGATCATCCAGTCCAACTCCTGTCCCTGCAGAGACTCCCCCAACAATCCCCYACCGTGCATCCCTGGCARTGCTGTCCCAAYGSTCCTGGAGCTCTGGCAGCCTCRGGGCTGTGCCCATTCCCTGGGGAACCTGAGCAGTGCCCAACACCTCTGGGGACAGAAGAACCTTTCCCTGAGATCCAACCCAACCCTGCCCTGACTCAGCTCCAAGCCTTTCCCTAGGTCTTACTGTCATCATGAAGAGAAGAGATCGATGTCTGCCCCTCCACTGCCCCTCAGGAGGATGTTAAAGAAYACAGTGAGGTCTCCCCTCAGTCTCCTCTCMTCCAGCTGAACAGACCAAGTGCCCTCAGCCACTCCTCATGTGGTTTTCCCTCCAGACCCTTCACCATCTTCACTACCCTRTTTTTATGGGAGCCAGGAGCACTTTCAGTGAAAGCCATCCTTGCCTTGCTGTGCTCACTGACCATCGCTCCTTCGGGCTGTGACCTGTGACCTGCGTTTTCTGTTGTGCTCTTTGAGGTCTCCTCCATGCCTGGCTTGGATCCCACATCCAGCCTCCATTTCCTTGTTCCTGCACTGTTCCTTTCTAGCTTGAGCTCACAGGAATTTTGGAAAGGTGCTGTTTTCAGTCACAGTACCATGAGGGCCTGGGTCTCTGCCTGAGGCTGCTGCTGCTGTGACTGAAGCCAGCGCTGTACAAAACCTCCAGATGCCACTTCAGCAGAAAGAAACTGATTCCTAAGACCCAGAATATTCTTTTGTGGGTTTTAATCCATCACTCCACCTGCTAAAATCATAGAGGGATCCAAGTCCAGACTCGATAAGTATTAACTTCTCCTCAAGCTGTAGCTTTCTGCATGCTCTGTGTGCACCTCAGGTGACCCTTCACTATCACACCCATCCTAAAAGAATATACAGTTCCATTCAGATTTTATTACTTTATCATTTTTCTAGATCTAGTGCTAGAAAACTCTAGCATTAGACCTCAAGATCCAAAATAAGGGATTTTTGTCCATGTGAGGTGGGATTTATTTCACTGAACTTAAGCCATCTTTGAATGATGACTCCTCAAAGCATTCTCAACTCCACTTCTGGTCAACAGAGAAAAGTGCAGAGACCAAATAACCCTCTGAACATGTCCATCTTTAGCAATAATCCCAGAGGTTTCCACATCTGTACTGTTTCTGTGACTGAAAACCAGTGAGGGAAGTCTTTTGGCTTGAGRATGGATGGGCTGCTTGAAGAGCCACTGCTGCAATCCAAGCAAAACAGGGGCCTTTCAAAATTACTAAATTTTATTTTGTGAATAGAGAATTGCAATGTAGCATTATGGACCTTTGTATCACATTAATTTTAAAAAGCTTTTTTTTYCCCATTTGTTTTATTTGTTCTCTTCCTGTCTTGTCCAGAGATAAGGTCTGACCCACCTCTGGAATTTCATTCTTTCAAGGGTGACAAATGCATTCCTGGGGAAGAACTGCAGGTATTCCAGAAGGTCTTTGCCATTTGGCACTGCTCTGGGAATGGGAGGTGCCAGAGCAGCTGGACACAGGCTGGGTCTCCCTATTGCACTGTTCTAAAATAAAATTCACGGAGYAAAAAAAGAGAACAAACAGCATTAGAGCTTAATAGAACAGCACTTACTTAGTCCCTTGAGGCACTGGTCCAAAATGAGCATTTCCAGTGGAACTGTTAAGTAATTGCTTATTTTTCTTAGAGAAGAGGCTTCAGGATTTGGATGCTCATTTATGCAGAGGTTTTATGTTGCACTGCAGGTTTTTTCATGTTCACATTAAATTAAAAGTAGGTCTAAACTGTCAAGCCAACACATTTTTCAAGAACATTATGTAGCTTTTCTGTACCCCATTCGTGATGTACACAAGGAAGTTTTATTGCCATAAAACATAATTCACTGCTCTTTAAATGCAATCAAAGTTTCACCCTCCCTTTAAAAATAGTAGTAAAGAAGTTACATTTGAATTTATCTATCASAGAAAACAACTCCAGTATCAACATATCACCTCTGTCACATTTGATACACAAATCAGTAGCTCACAATTATTTTGCAGAGGAAGTCCAAAGCTGCATTRCTTTGAAAAGTGTTATAAATTTAAGACACTTTTTCATTTTAGAACTTCAGGTTCTTTGAAGTCCAGAGCAGTTTATCTGCCCATTCAAGGGTCTTTTTTTTTCTGTTGTTTGTTGTTTGGGTTTGTGTTTTATTTTTGTTTGGGTTTTTTGGTGTGGGGTTTTCTTTGTTTTG
>NW_026623367.1:1576910-1588775 GCF_030028575.1 Malurus melanocephalus
GGCAAGCTTGGAATTTAAGGTGTTATGATTTGGTACCAAGGAGAGCATCAATTAAGCTATCCCCACTTGAGTACCCAGTGGTTAAATACTGCACAGTCAATTTGCTCTTGGGGAGCTCGTTTTGTAGGTGAAATGGAAATGGCACTGAGGATAAATCTGCCTCAGTGYAAGAGATGTAATGTATGAGTTTTCAGTAGCTTTTCTTTTCATAAGAGAAGATCTGAGAAGATCTATTACCAAAATCAGTAAGTGTGTAAATGGCAGAGTCTGAGGTAAGTGGACGTGAATGATGAGCACTAAGCCGTTCTCTGAAGTGAACGAGCACTTTGAAACATATTTTATTTGACCTAATTGCTCTCTTCCTTGAAGGAGATGGTAAATCCTTTTTAAGACTTCTTTTTTTTCTTCTAGTTTCTAAAACTGCTCTTGCATTGTAAACAGCCAGTCTTAGTGCCCATCTTCCACATCAGCATTACAAGAAATCAGTAGGTATTTAAAGAGCAAGGGAATTCAGCTCTGAATGGCAGGAGCTTTCTGCAGCATCCTCCCTTAGAGCCCTTTGTACAACTGCCTGTATTAAACCACATCTGACAACCAGCTCCTTCATCCTCTTTGCAACACCTGGAACCTTTTCTCTACCTTCAGTTCTGGGCTTACGTCCATGCTGGATGCAGCATTGCTTTAGGGATGGTGTTAGCATGAGAAGCCTGCCTTGTTTCCCTCTTTTAYTGTTTCATTTCAGTCTGGATCAAATTTATTGTGCTGCTTCCAAATCCCAGGAAGGTGGTACGTAAACCTGTGGCTGATAAAGCCAGCAAATTMGAGTTTTGGCAGCTTCAGTTCTGGATTTAGGGAGATCTTCATATCAGTTTTGTAAAAAGAAGGAAAAAAGTGAAATCTAGGGGAAGAATGTTGAGGAAAACACTGAGTTRAGTTGAAACGGTGACAAATGTCATTTTAGTGCTCTGAGAGGAGTCTAGAATGTTGGGGGGGCTTTTCTGTCCTTTTTTGTCCTGTGAGGAGRTTTATATGACAAGGCCTAAGATTAAGGCCCTGCATGTAAAGCCATGCAAGGTGTGCAGTGTTTGGTGCCAACATGACCTGCTTTATTCTTTCCATCCACGTCCCTATCATCATGGAGAATTAATACCTCTGGTTACTGCAGTTCCCAAAGCTGTTTGAGTGGCACAKATAATGTGGGCCTTAAAAAGATGTGTGTGATGATGTTGGAGCTGCCACCCCACATTTGCCAGGCTGCAGAGAACCCAAAACCTCATGGGATGTTTCAGAGATGGCCCACTTATCATTCCTGCTTGAAATGAGCTCAGCATCTTCAGATCCATCAGGGAGTTTAGCCAAGAAGTGAAGCTGGTGAAATGCTTTTCTTAGGCTGTCACAGCRTGCGCTGACAGCATTTTAGGCACTGTAAAATTAGATTTTAAAAATCCCTTTCTCTGTCCTGTGCCATTTCAAACCCCCAAAGAGACAATAATTACCAGGTGATAAGAAGGCACCTTCCCACATAACAGCAGGCTTTCCAAATGAGAGATGCCTTGTGTTAATCAGGTTATGGCAGGGGGACAGCCTCTTTTCCTCTTTTCCAGCTACTTTTTGCAGATTATTCATGGTCCTCCTGGCYAACACGTGATCACTCAGCTCCTTGTGCACGGGGGAATCTCTTGTGAAGCATCACTTGTGTGTGGGCTGGGAGATGTCTTGGGAGCTGRGCTGACACAGAGCCCCAGGAGCAGTGCAGACAGTCCCATCCTGCCCTCAGAGAGCCAAATGCATATCTCTGATCTGCCTTTTCTGATTCATTAGGTGCTGTGGGCATGAAAACAACCCTTACAGGACACTGCAGTCCTTCACAGCTCCTTCTCAAAATTAATCTCATGCTTTTGCACTTCCTTTTTGATATCACTTGCAAACCAAATTTCCTGGTGTCTGTCCAGCACTAGCAAACTTTATATGAAATATTATTTCTCTCAGGTTTCTGATCTCACTCAAAGTTTCAATACATGGTGTCCTGGAGGGAAGGACTGGCACACAATTCATATTCCATGATATATTTTGGGAAAGTGTAGAAATGGAGCAATATAAAGCRTGGGAAGGGGAGCCCTAGGTGGTTGAAGCAGTTGGTGAACTTTTAAATCCAGCTTTTAGCAAGCAGGTGCATCATCAGCCTAGCAATTGCTTTTCTGCAAACTCAGCTRTTGCCTGCTGCCCTTCTTACCAGATAAAACATCTCTGGACACAGAGTTCTCCACAGCAGTGCTGTGCTGGGTGATTAATTCAATAAACTTTTTGGCACTATTTTCAGCCATGGGAAGAGAAAAACTGAGAGGGAAGCAAAAAAGCCCGGTACTCCTTACAGTTACTGCTTTAATGAAAGTTTCCTGTTCCTCATTGTGTCTTTGTAACAAAGATGTGAGCTGGGTGTTGCTTTCCTCCTGGCAAAAGTTTTTTAAACCTTATTCTTCACCCAGTGGAAAAGGGAGGATGTTTATGTGGGGAAAACACCCACAAAAAATGTAACACTATTCACATCTGTTACAGACTTGAAGACTTAGAATTAGTGTTGTGTTTTCCTGTGTCTGCAGGGACTTTCTCATCTCAGAMAAACTTAATCTGTGATGGCCTAAAGAAGCTATTTATAACCTCCACATCTGCAGTCTCCACAGTCGAATTCAGGCTCTTGATGTTGCTGAATATTTCCCTCATCCTRCAAAATTGTACGATTAGGGAAGGGACAGGTTATTGAGACACATCAAATCACTTCACAGAAACTGGGAGAACTTGCCCATTCTCACCCCCTTTTTAAACTTCGATTGTTAGAACGGGAAATGTGGTTCAGCAAAATGGGCTCATATCTGCCAAGAAACATCTGGAATTTTTTATGTTCCTATATTAGGCTTAGCCATGAAAGCTGGCAGGGGCTGCTTYGGCAAATGGTCACCCTGCTCATGTTTTGAGGCTTTTTTTGTCTTGCAGACAGTCTGCTTCTCCCCTGCCTTCTCCTGATGAATATTTAGGCTCGGGGAAGACACGGTGCCTCCTGGCAACCGCACACAGCACGGGCTGACAGCAGCGTATGTTGTGTTTTTGTCCAGACGTCCCAAGACGTGCAAGTGTGACAGGATCTGTCTGAATCATCCTGTAGGGCTGTGATTTTCTAAAAGGCGAGGATTCTTGTAAAATGCCGGATGTATGATCTGGACAACAGTTTGAAATGGAAAAAAAACCCCAACAAAATACCAAAACCAGCTAACAAAGAAAATCCCTGCAACTGTTCTGGTTCCTGATGGGCGTTCCTGTGGTGTAGGCAAACCCCCAGTGCTGACTCAGGGATAATAATCAGGTTTTGCAGATCCTCYTGGCCTTTTAGCCCAACTCAATCCCTGTGTTGTGTGTGGTACTTTCTCCCRCCCTCCTGGTTGCTCTGATTTTCTGTCTCTTGTATGCTGCTTTCCTCTCACAGCCTCTGCAGTTGGACCAGAGGTTTCATCTGAGTTCCTTGTCCAAAAGTATTTGAACCCTACCAGGCAAACACCACATGAATAGGTGCATTTTGGAGTCTGGTCTCATCCCTGCTTTGCTCATTATTTTTCCAGAGTWCTGTGATTATCAGATCAGGATTATTCCCAGTGAACAGTGACTCTGTGCTCCATCCTGAACTGTTCCTACAGTTGCTYTTGTGATTGCAGCTCATGAATTCCTGAATAAATTCCAGCCAGCAAAGGCTCTGTGAGAAGAGCATTGCTTCCCACATCCTCACTTTGCTGAGGCAAACACAAAGCTAGAGGAAGGCTGCACACATTTCTTTCTTTCAACAGGTTGTGCAAATTGTCTTCTGGAGTCATCTGTCCTACAGCTCCAGCCTCCAGCTCCCGTCCTCTCCCTCTCCCTCCTGTGTTAATCAGATCTTAGTGCTTCTCAATTCCACAGCACTTTACTGCAGGTAATGAAGTACAGTTACACCTCTCATTAGCATTGCCATCTCTCTGTGCATTCACTAATTATGCCAGGTGACTAATTGAATCCTGAATTTCAATGAAGAAGCAATTACCATAAAGATCAAACATCACTACCAGCCTGTGCCCTGCCAGCCTTCCAGAAGGGGGTGAGGCAGGGAGTTTCATGGCTCTGCACTCTCCTGCTCTGTCAGGCTCAGAAATAAATGATGCTGCAGCCCTGGGTGATGCCTTTCCTCCTCCAGCCCTGGTGCTCTGCAGGAATTCACTGCTTCTACACAGTAAAGGGAGGATTAATGACCTGTTGGACTAATCAGCAGGCACAACATTTCCTTAGACTACACCTTTCTCCCTTGTGTGTTTGTTAGGCAGCTGTGTAGGTGGAAGTTCCCTCTCYGTGTAGGTGGATGTGTTCTGGGCTGGGAATCTTCCCCAGTAATTTGTGTGTGATCCATGCAAACAAGAGTTTRGATGATAGCCCGTTCCTTAAAACAATTGCATTGCCCAGAGTCAAGTGAGATGATGTCTGTTCTGGGCTTACCTAAAACAGAATTCAGAGAATCCARAGCAGTTCTGTTCATTGCAGGRYCTTCAGGGCCATTCAGRGCAGTCCCAGCCCACCCAGGGGCTGCACCCACAATGGACAATGGCTCACGGGTTTTTCACCCTTTCTCASTTTTGTCCATTTGSACATCRGGGCTGAATSCTCCARTTSCAGCTCAGCCAATGCARTCATTGACTCCAAGTTGGCTCCCCCCAATTCTCTGTTGTTTCCATCTCTTGGGGCCTGGCACAGKGAGGTRTCCTTGAGTTTGGGGKCTGCAGAGGAATTGTTTTGTGCAAAAATGGGAGAGCAGGAGCTCAGCACTCTGTGGAGTCTGGAGTTATSCACTRAAGAATTACAAGATTACAGAGAYRTGAAAAATACAAAAGCTAAAATCCTAAGGCATCAGAAAGAAGTCTTTAAAACAGACACACAGAGTGGTGGTTCCACAACAAATCACAGGTCTGTCCAGGCCAGGTTTCTGTTTAGCTTAAGCAGCTAAATTTAGCTGTCTGTATAAAAATGCTTCCCCTTATTGTCAGTGTGGGGTCAATGGAAGAACAACTCAGCTCCATCAAGTAAATGGCCATGGATCAGCTGAATCTGGCTAGACTCTCCTGGCTGCAATCTTGGGATCAATTAATTAGCTTACATGTGGGAATTTAGTGCAGTTTGATGACCTGGATCCCATGGACACCRTGGACCAACTCAAACAGTGCTGGATGTCTCCCTGTCAGCATGGACATTGCAGCCTTTACTCCTACGTGAGCATCTGCATCAGGACATCAGGGTTTAAATGTCTTAATTTTGAGCTCATCTTTGGAGAAGAATGTAAAAATAGGGCAAGAATGAAAAAACACTTTCCTGGATGCTCTTCGAGTTTCCAGCAATCCAAGTGTCCGTGACTTGCTGAAGTACAGTTGATTCTGCGCATCTTTTTTTGTGTGTGACACCTGCCCTTCCAGGAATGATTAATTTGAATAGCTGTGTGTGGAAATAAACCCAGCATGAATGTCAGTCTTTTGTTTTTTAACAGTTTCTTGAGGAGTCATATAATTTCTGATTACTGTTCAGTAGAAATGAAAAGGTTTGGGTTGGGGGTTTGGTTTGTTTTTTTACATTTTGTTGGGGGTTTTTTTTCTGGTTTTTTTTTTTTCTTAGTGCTGAAAACTAGATGAAAAGATGATAACCAAAGGAACAGTGCTTCATAATCTCCCTTTTTATCTTTCTTCTCAAAAATACATGCAGGTCTGAGCTGGAGACCTTTGGCTTCTGCAGGATGTGCTGTCTCAGGGATTTACCTGCAGACTGCACAAATCCCTGGGAGGCTGCAGGCAGGATTAACTGAGCATTTATCAAGGGCTGCTGAGCCTGTTCACTTGGTTTTCTTTCCCTRTCTTCTGGGTGTTCCCTCTGCTGTTTCTGAAACGGCACAACCCTGACGTTTCAGAGCAAGAGTTTCCTCAATCACAAGCTGTGAATTAATTTCCTGAGRAAATTAATAGTATATAGGGATAATAATTATAAAATTGAATAGTAGTTATTCTTGAATTATTAATAGCAGGGTTATTACAGGAGCTGTAAGCAATTGGGATGAAKAAGGCAGCTTGCAGGATGATTCCCCAATCATCCTTCTGAGAAGTGATTTGTTTTGGGGAAGGGCAAGTTTGGGGATTGCCTGCCACTACCCACAGCACACCTCTGTCCTGAAACATTTGAATATTTACTATGAAAGTGTTGTATTTCATGGAACAGTGTGTGTTAACCCCAGAGGAATGAGAAAAGTGAAAAATACTACAAAAAGTTCTGTTTCCTGTGGTGAACCAGGGACTGGAAAGTCAAACAGAACATGTGTTTTCTTGTGAGAAGTTTTAGTTTAGCGGGTTAAATTYTGTTAAACAAGTTTCAAAAGAAACACTTTTGAACTTCAGAAGTTCACTTTTCTGACAGTTGTAAACAATTCAGTCTATGGGATGTTTTTCCTAAGGACCTCTAATGGCACTGCTCACTGCCAGGAGCCCTAGTCTGGGGGGCAAGGCGGGAAGAGAAGTGCCCAAGGCCAGGTTGGACAGGGCTGGGAGCACCCTGGGATAGTGGAAGGTGTCCCTGCCCATGGCAGGGGGTTGGAGCTGTGTGATTTTAAAGTCCTTTCCAGCCCAGAATATTCTGTGATTCTCTGCACAAACAGAACTCAGTACCTCAGGTGCCCTTAATCTTTGTAAGTCCAACAGAGCACGCCTTGGGCTAGAAATCCAGGAAAATGTTTTTCTAAACTCTGAAGGAGCCTGGAGCACTTCTAAGCTTCTGAAAGGTTCTGTTCCTGCCTTTGCTTTTGACCTGTTGTRTGACCTGGGTGAATCACTTGAGCTCTTCAGCAGATGGGAAATCGATGCAGCAAGTGAGCRTAATTAGGCTGCTTGAGTTTCTCATAAACCTTCTTGGCAAAGGAAAACAACAAAAAACTAATCAAAGTTTTTAATGTGCTTGAAAGCCCAAAGACAAGCTGAGCCAGACAGAACTGAGTTTAGAAATATTTTTCTAGGGGAACATTTCTTGCCTAAAGTATGATTTATCTGCTTTCCAAGACTCCCCTATAAGTTCATTTTATTTCTGTACAAATGTTAAAAAAAAAACAAACACCCCCAGCTGTGACATCTAGAGAAAATCTTTCTGCACAAATCTTGGCTTTGGATAACTGTTCTTGCCTCTCTTTATTTTTGTCAGAATATCCCTCATTCACAAATTAAGTAGGTGGAGAGAGATTTTTTTTTTTTCTCCCAGTCTCCTGGATGTCACAATTTGGCCACTGTCACTTATGATTTCTAGAAATAGTAAGCAGTGTCTGATGCTTTGTGAATCCTACCTGGCTCCAGCCTGTCACTGCAACAATCAGGAAAAAAAAGCACCAAAGAGGGAGGGTGGCACATGAATAAATAATTTATAGCCCCATGATTCAGCCCCTATTTTTAGAGGCTTGCTGTTTTTCTGAGACTTTGAAAAAGGGGCTAAGAATAGTCTATACATGGAGTGATGTGTCCCTTATGCAACACAGGTTTTTTTTCTGTCTCATTTCATCTGATTCCTATGAAATCTGGGCAGCCAATCCGAGGAATTTGTATCATGCAATTCCTGTTGGATTTACCAGGGATCATGGTGGATAAGTACCCAAGAGTGAAATTTTTTACTTAATACCAAGCAAAATGTCTTATTTTGAGCATTAAATGAATAAAAGTTGTCTAGAGGAGAYGCTGGGAGAATCTTTCAATTTCCCAGTATTTAGGATGCCCGGGCAAAAAGAAATCCTTTAAACTGGATTTGAATTCCTCCTGAAATCCAGCAAGGAAAGACCAGCGTTGAGCTCCCTGTTGTGAGCAGCTTAGGGGCTACAACTCTGAACACTGGAGTACTTTGGTTTGTTTGACTCCTGTGTTCTTTGAATGTATCTGAATTTTTTCTTTGGGGAGTAAAACCTGGCTCAAATTTACATTTACCAAACCCACCAAGTGATTTTTGCTGCCCCAAAACTGTATTTCCACATTAATTTGTTCAGCTCAGAAGATGTTGTCTGGTTTTAATCATGGCACTGAGACAAGACAGGTTTTCCCCACTGTCTCTTCCGATTTTATGGGTCAGCTTATCACAAGAACTATTTTAATGTATCTCAAAGGGAAAACCTCACTTACTTGGGCTTGCTTTCCATTGRAAAATGTGGCATAAAAACCTTCAAACTCGGGGCACCATGGGCTGGTTGCTTTGCTGTGCCCTGAAACCAGAGTGGGAAGGGATTGGTGAGATGTGSACAAGACTGGCTGAAAGCTGATATTCAAAAATTATGAGGTTAAACTCTACCTGCGGCCAATATTCAGGCCTAACCTACCCCAAAAAAGAAGGGAAATTGCTCAGCTTGGTCAAAGGGCAGTACAGGGGCAAAAATAGTTTTCGACAATAGTCATGTCTTAAAAAGTGAGGAAAAAATATAGACATGGGACATCAACAAAAAGATTCCCAATGGAGAGATTTATCAGGCTGTAATAGTTTTATGGTTTCTTTATAGTTTTTTTAACTCTGTAGTAGTTTCACAAAGTAATTACTTGGGGCTTCCACTTTTTAATCTGGACAGAACAATTCCTGTGAGTAGGGAGGGGAATGACGTGACCCACTGTGCTCTTCTGAGGTGTTGACTGCATCTGTGAATCTCTGAGACTGCCACAAGCACTCCTAACTCCACTTCCCAAAACCTTATGTGTTCAGGGGGAATTCTGGTTTGCTGACTGATGGACCCTTTATTTCAGTTCAGCTGACAGCTAACATGGATCAGCAAGCTGTCAGAGCAGTTACACACCCTCAGCTCAGGACTTAACAGGCTGTCATTTATTCATTTTTCTGTGTATTCACTCCAGTAGCTGATGAACTTGTCTCAAAATTCCATGGCCCCTCTGTGTGTGTGTGATCCAGGAGACAAAAGGCGTAAATAGCCACAGAAATCAGATTTCCATTTTAATGATAACTGTAAATGTAAACCTTGTCAAAAAGTCATCTGCATGAAACATTTCATGATGACTAAAATTTCTTCTAAAACCACTTGTCAGGGACAAGATCCRTTGTAGCAGTACCTTCATGCAGTGTCTGGAATTGTCTTTCTCTCCCTAATGACTGGGAGGATGTGGTGAACTTCCTGCTGGGGATTGCATCCACTCACCTTTAYCCAGCGCTCCTGGCTCTTGTTTGTGTCGTGCTTTTAATGGACTTTTACTGACAAACACCAGCCTGCCACCAGGCCAATCCATAGATATTGAGTTACCACTACCTGAAAGGCTTTGTGTTCATCAGCTGGGTCAATAAAAAAAGGAAAATACAAAAATGCYACTCATCAAACACATCTCTGCATATCCCCTTTGGAAATGTAACATCGTCTGCTGCTGGAAATGAAATTGAGGAAAAGGTTTTGCCTCTTAAACCGGTGTAAAATGTTGTAGCTGAGCTGTGTTTTAAAGCTGTTCCAGAAGATAATTTTATCCTGGTAATCAGAGAACCACAGGGTGGCTGAGATCTGGTCCCACCCCCCTGCAGGGCCACCTGCAGCCCAGGARAATGTCTTTAAAGGTTTTTAAATATCTCCAAAGAGGGAGACTTCACAACCTCCCTGGGCAGCCTGTTCCAGTGTTCCATCACCCTCACAGAAAAAATATGTCAGTGAATTCTAAGTAGCAGGCAAATCACAGTTGGGAGGACAAATATTGAACGTTGCTGCTCCATTTTCTGTTCAGACACTCACTGAGGGCTCTTTAGAAGAGTCTGGCAGTTTTGTTAATAAAGTGTATTAAATAGGGGTGTAATTCATTTTACATGAGTTTGGATGACTAAAACCCACAGTTTGGGATAAAGGTCCTCAAGTTTATTTGGGAWAAACTGCTCACATCCCATGCAAGTWTTCCCAGAATTAGTCTTGTAATACTGATGCTGAGTAGCATGGATGCTGAAAAGGGTTTTGGCAAACAGAGTTTGGGTTTCTCCCCCCTTTCTCAGGCACTACAATGTGAGGAGTCCTTCAAAATGAATAAGTAAGGTCTGTGAGCTTTTCTCACATCCTTCCATGACAGATGAAAATAATTTTCCTTTTTTCTTGATTTATGGGCTGTTTGGGGATACGGTGTTTAAATCTGGCTTGATCAGCTTCTTTTGATTGAAACAACAGATCTACTGGGGTTTCTGAAAAATCCCGTTTGCCCTGAAAAGACAGAGGTGTGATTATCATAGTCTGTTTTTTTGGATGATACTAATTTTCTTCTGCATTCAAAGAATTTGTTCTCCACCTTGGAATATCCTACTTGCTTTTAAATGGTTCTACTCCACCAAGAGAAGTTCACGCTCTGTGTAGTGTGGGTGTGTGGGTATAAATACATCAAAGTGAGACATTTCTGTAGTGTTTGATTGTTTATCTGGGTATATTCAGGGAAGATCTATAAAATAATAGACTGAGCTGGACTTTCCAAAAGTTGGAGTCAGGGARAATTGGGTGTCCCAGCTGTATTCCTACCAAGACTTTGATGTAGTCACGCTCAGATCTCTGACCTGCCTTTTGTGATGTAGAATGAGGTTTTTCAGGAGTGGAGACCCCTTTTACATCCCCTTGGAGTCCATGAGAGCTGCAATGTTGGGGTTTCTGCTGTCGTGGTGCCTCTGGGCTCTGCCTTCTGCCCTTTYTGGTGGAATATGGCTCTGATCAGAGTCCCTGAATCAGCCTCAGAGGAAATAGGCCAATGTCTGTGCAGCCTGGGGGGGGTTAAAATACATTTTCTGAAAGCTAGAAACCCTGAGCCCTCCTGGATATTCTTTTCTGTTCCCTTTTACATCCTTTGCTGTCTCCTGGACTGATGGTGAAGCAGAAGAAACCAAGAGCCACAAATCTACAACAAAAGGAAATCAACATTTTCAAAGTGGAAGAAGAGACCACAGACTGGGGCCCAGGAATGGATATTGGATGATATGTCAAGAGCTCTGTGCACGAAGGCTCAGTGCTGCCTGTGCCATCCTGAGTCATCTACTGTTCATTGCTCATTTGCACGAACATTAAATCTCCGTGTCCACTTGTGTTACACGAGTGCAAGCGGACACAGAGCGCAAATAACTCAGTGGTGTAACCACCAAATCTCTCCTGATTTTGTGTGTTCCTTCTTTAGAATAAAGTCAGGAAGGAAGGGGAAATTATAAGAAGAGAAAGTATACTGAATTCTTCAGTATGTCATGTGTCTAGGAGAATGAAGTTACACAATTGTTTTTTAGTTGGGAAAAAAATAGTGCTAATAAGCTGTATTTCTTTCTAAATATCTCTTGTTGACCTAGAAAGATCATGTAACTGTTCTTTTCTTCCTGGGCATTCATTGTTTCTTGCTAGTGGAGTTCTCTATCATGATTATTCCAGTTTTTTCTTACTCTTTTTGTGACTATCATTAAGAAAAACTGAACTTAATCCATTGTCTTTCTGCACAGTGCATGAATAAGAAATGCTTCCTCCAGGTGCCTCCAGTGAGGCCATTACTCTCCAATATTACCTCACTCACTAAATGAAGATGTTTCTGTTTTAAATCCCTGGGCAACAGAGTTGCATTATGTCATTAAAAGGGATATATGAAAATATATTCAGTATGATTGGAAACTTGTTTCCCTGTGGTTCTTAAAACTAATGCTGTGAGACAAAGAAAGAAAGAGAGAAAAAAAGAAGAAAAGAAGGAAAGAAGGAAAGAGAAGAAGGAAGAGAAAGGAAGGAAGAGAAGAAGGAAGAAAGAGAGAGAAAGAAAGAGAAAGAAAAAATGAGAGAAAGAAAGAGGGAAAGAAAAGAAAGAAAGGAAA
>NW_026623367.1:1589018-1597426 GCF_030028575.1 Malurus melanocephalus
GGGAAGGGAAGGGAAGGGAAGGGAAGGGAAGGGAAGGGAAGGGAAGGGAAGGGAGGGAGGGAAGGGAAGGAAGGGAAGGAAGGAAGGAAGGAAGGAAGGAAAAGAAAGAAAAGATTTTTGCAGTGAGGTATAAAGTAGTAATGACAACTAGAGTTTGGAATGAGATATTCCCAGAAGTCAGATCTCCTGTCTGCTGTTGTTTCTGAGAAGTGACTGATACTGGAGGAGATCCTGGACTAGAGAAATGCAGTTTGGTTTTATCCCTCTCCTGTTCATGCTCTCCCCATGTGGGAGAGCTGCTGTGGCAGCCCAAGGAGCTGCCCTGATGTGGGTTATTGATGTGGGTTGCACGTTCCCGGTGCCTCACAGGGTTGGTCTGTTTGTGCCCTCCCCAGCTGAGCTGGAAGGATACAACCACAGAAAATGAGGATTCAGAATGAGTAAAACAAGGGTGTGAATGAATAAAATACAGGTTTCATATGAGCACTATCCTGGAAGTGGGACTAAACATCAGCTCATTTGGATAGTYGGGAGTTTGCTTCAGAGTCTCAAAATCAGCAACAATTCGGCACAGAGAGCTTCAGCACTGGCCAAAGGAAGGGACAAACACAAGGGCTTTCAGGGCTGTAAATCGGATCCTACCACCTAAATCCCTCTCAGACTGCTTTGTTTTGTTTGGCCTTGTCACTCCAAAAAGGAACAGTGGAGAAGTGCAAGCAGACAGCAGCATTATGAAATTCACTGATCCCTGTGGATATGGTGTCATCTGGAGCGTCTGCAGGAGCTGTTAGTCATTGACTTTCCTTCTCTGTAASAAAAAGCACCTTTTCAAAAGTCTCTTTATCTTTTTTTTAAGGCTGGTGTCAGCAGCACATTTAGGACCATTGGATTTTCCTGCACTAAATGACCATGGCAAAGGCCCAGAAAGAAATTGGGTAAAGAGCAGCAACAACATCATGACGAGTCCATCAGGAAGTTGCCTGTATTTGTCCTTTGGGGATCTTTCTGGATTTCCTGTTTTATTTTAATTCTCTTATTTCTAAGAAACAGTTCAAAATACGAATTTAAAAAAACCTCAGAAASCTATTGGTTGGGGTTGGATGTGCTTCTGATGAGTGGAGGAAGGTTTGTACAGGAAAACTGCAGCTTTCTCCTGGAATTCCTTGGGATGACGGAGTGCTTGCCAGAAATTGAGCTCCCCTGTTCACCCATTACTCAGTGTAGTTCCCAGAACCCTGCAGGGTGACGTTGGATTTGGACATTAAATCTCTGCTTCAGTAATTTGTGATTTTCTCTTACACTCTGTGAGAACTGGGAAAACACCAGGAGTGGTTTCTTTTCCACAGATGATCGCTGAACACATCCCAGCCTTGATGTCCCCATTTCTGAGATCACTTTGAAGAGATTCCTGTGTGTCCCCCACCCTGCCTGCCCCAGGGCTGGGAGATATTCTTGTCTTGCTCCTTCAGGTCCTTTACCCAAGTTTTACCAATAAAAATGTTGCACAGGCAGTCTCTAGAAAATCAAGATTTCCAAGAATTTTTCTTACAGTAAGATAAGTGGGATTGGGATAGAGCAGTAAGTTTACCATACACAGCATTCTCCTTCCTAAACCTTTCTGGTTTTAAACACATCCTTTAACTGCTTTTTAAAAGACTGAAGTAACACTGAGCTTTCTCCTGCCGTGTTCTCATTCCTTTGCTGTCTGCTGAACTCATATGCTGTAAGCAAGCACTATTAATAAATATCTCTAAATACTTGTTGTCTGTAAATGTGTTTATRTTGTTTCTTTCTCCTCTCCTCGTTKGGCTGCTCCAGTGCTCACGGAGGCGGGATAAGTTGATTTGCCTTGTGAATAATCTGTTCTGTCAATCTTTYCTTGAATCTGTGAAGTTTCTAGGCTATTTCAAGTCCAGCACAGAGTGTTCATCTCTCTTTTATTTTGGTCTRTACCAGGAAATGCCTACAGAGAATGCCTGGGCAATGGGACATGGGCTTCCAAGATAAACTACTCTCAGTGCGAGCCTATTCTGGATGACAAGGTCTGTATTTTTCCCTTCATTCTTCTCAGTGATATTTCTCAGCATAAATGACTGCAAAGCTAAACTTCAGGTTAACAGGCTAATTTGGGACTTCTGAGAGATTCTATTGCTGTCACTGCAACAAAACCTCCCTGTGAATTCAGGCAAAYTGAATTATCCTCTCTCCATATCCCCTGCTCACGTGGTTTTTAAAAAAGGATGCTTTATCTCATTCTGTCCCTGAAGATGYGTGTTTATGCAGATTTTTCTTAACTTTGTTCAGATCTGCTACAGTAAATGTTAGTAATAATAACAATAAGACCAAAAGCCTCTTTAGCACTAAAAAATAAGTTCAACCAGCTGATTCCCCCCTRTGTCTGCCCATTCTAAGGTCTCATCAACAACTGACCTTTGCAGATCTCAACRTTGTTTCTCCTTAAGCAAATATGTCAAGGGGCAGCAACAGAAAAAATACATAAAAACTCAGGACCCAGCTGTCTTTAAAAGATCAAGCCAGTCTTGCATAACMGAGGAGTTTACAGATTTAAATTGGCATATGGGATTAAGTTCCTTCATAAAGGCTGCAAGAAATAATGCGAAGCCCTTTTTTTGTCACATCTCAGAGACATCACAGATATCCACCCTCACAGTTTAAGCCCTCAAGCCCTTCATACTCTTCCCCTTYCTCCTGTGTTGAGTGCTGTGATGGGACACAAGCCCACAAAGGCTTTGTGCAGTCTCTGTTTTAAGTCMCAGGAGTGACTTTTCCCTCTGGGAGACGGTGGAGCCCAGCAGCTCAGGGTTTGAGGGTTCATTCATCTCATTCTGTGTTTGTGGTTGTGTCATGCCATGTGCAGACAGTGAGGAGGAAGACAAGATCCCACATTTATCACTCAGGAACTCTCTGGAGTGGTGCTGTACCCCAAAGAGCCAGGATGTGCCTTGGCTGGGGTCCAGCATCCATCCTCTGAGACCCACGTGCCCGCTCACTGTGTTTCCACCATGAATGAGAAAACAAGCAATAACACACCAGCTGCTGAGGAGGACCTGCCCATACCCACTGGCTAATTTAATCCCTYCTCCTTTTGCTAGAGGCTTCTAGGAATTAGGAGAAGTTGTGCCAGTACCTGACAGACATCCAGAGGGACACTCAAGGTGTTCTGGKRCAGTGGAGAGGTTCCCAAARCAATTYAGAGCAGCCTAAKYTGGGACCACCCCAATGCAGCYSCTCCTCACACTCCATTCCCATTTAAACTTAAAAACTCACATGTTGCGGGGTCATTTTTTTTGATGAATCAGGCCCCTGAACCATCTCAGGAGTGGTGGGGCCAGCACGAGCTGGGGGACTGTCAGGGACAGACCCACTGTGCCTTAAAAGTGAGCAGGAGAGGGGGTGTGGAGGGGCCAGTGCTGATTTAGAGAACGGGGAGCAGAGCTGGATGAAGGCTCGGAATCTGTGGTTTGGGTGGTAGAGAAAACCTGAGCTGGGAGCAGCRAGCTGCAGCCTCTCAGGATAACAAGAATAGCATTTGCTATGTGTTTGCATCAAAACCAGAGGGGTTTTGTTTGAAGAGGMTGGAGAAGTGTTGTGACTAGGGGACAGGATTTTTCCCTTTCCTCTGTTTTTGCTTTTAAAAACTTTGYAGCTATGGTGATATCTCAAAACCCCTTAAATGGCGTGTTTCCTAAACAGATGAAAGTGCAGATGTTCCCCCACCCATGCTTACAGAGGCTTACAAACTCATTTATTAGATCTTTAAAGATTTGTGACAAGCTTTGCGAATATTAATATTTGTGAATATTTTTGAAATCTCTCCTAATACTCAGTGTTACAGATGAATACTTYGTGGTCTCAAGAAAAAAAAATTTAAAAAAGGCAAAATCCCCACAGATTTGCTCCATTTTGATTAAAGGTGAGATTCAGGCACACAAGTGGGTCTGTTGTTATTTTTTGAGTTTAGCAGGTGCTGAATATCAGCCAGGAGGTAATACCCTGTGATTTGTGTTTATTTTTAATCCAAAAGCACCAATGCTGCTTTTAAGCTTGACCACTCACTGGCAGAGTGCTGAAGAACCACATGGTTTGATTTTTAATTCAGTGGTTGATACATGTAATAGGAACAGGACTTTTCAGCATCATTCCCATGCTTTATGACAGAGCTTTGGTAGTGTAGCAATGGAAATTTTAGGGTTTTTTCAGTTGTGGGTCAGTTTTAGGGCGCATAGGCTCCATCACTGGGTTACATTAATGCATCATTGCTCTACTTGTGGTTGAAACCTGTGGCAGGAGCTGATAAAATTCTGCTCTGGGACTGATTTGCTCCAAGATTCCCATTCTGATGTAATTCCCTGCATGTAGTTTTTTGGTGTAATTTAAAATGTCCTAGTGTGACCGTGCATCTGGCATGTGACAGTTCTTTGGAAACCTGTATCCTTCAGCTCCTTCATGTCCAGAGGAGGGAATGGAGCTGGGGAAGGGTCTGGAGCAGCTGAGAGAGCTGGAAAAGGGGCTCAGCCTGGAGAAAAGGAGGCTCAGAGGGGACATTGTGGCTCTGCACAACTCCCAGACAGGAGGRGGCAGCYGSGGTTTGGGATGAACCTGAGGGAATGGCCTTAAATTGCACCAGGGGAGGTTTAGGTTRGATATTTGGGMAATTTTTTCACAGAAAGGGTGKTCAGTCATTGGAACAGGCTGTCCAGGGCAGTGGAGGAGTCACCATCCCTGGAAGTGCTCAAAAAACCTGTAGATGTGGCACYTGGGGACAGGGTTKAGCGGTGAGCAGGGTGGTGCTGTGAGAGTGGTTGGACTCAGTGATCTTAGAGGTCTTTTCCAACCTTAAAMGTTCTGTGATTCAGCAGCAGCAAYTGGAGATCAGTCACCAGGAGCAGCTGGGAATCAGAAAATGTCCCAAGTGCACCCCAGGGGACATGAGGTCCCCTGTGCATAGTCCATATTGTGTGCACAACTATGTCTAACTAACCCTTGCTTCAGATGTTTGTGGGTACCCAAATTTGGTGTCCTCACATCAGACTGAATCTCATCCTCTGAACAAACAGCTGGCTCCTCCTCCAGGCACAGGAAACAAGGTACAGAAATAATTTTGATCCAACTGGCAGTTTGGTGGCATAATGGGTGACAAATGGAAAGATTCTGCTCAGCCCACAAGCTCCTGTGTCAAAAGGGCTTTTGCTGCATCCAGCACAAGTCTGTGCTCTTCTTAGAAGAAAAGTGAACRTCTCAGGCAGCAAAAGATACGTCTTAGCCTCCAAAAAGAGCTATAAATCAGCAACTTTGCTCTTGTGGTCTGTGGCAGCTGGATATGAATTTGCTTCTGCTGATGTTTTGAGGTGGCTTCAAGCTGAGTAGCTGAGTTAGCACCATGCTGGGCTTAGGCTAATGTATCCTGCCCAGCAGCATGGTCACATTGGCCCCAGCAGCTCCCAGCTGGCTCACAACAGGRAAGCAGTGAGCTCAGAGGCATCTGGGATGACAAAGACACTTCCCAGTAGCTTCTGACAGTCTTTGGAGAGGTGTCTTTAARCTGTGCTGGTGGTGAGATCATCCTGGCAACACGAGGAAATTGGAAGTGACTGCACTGGCAGTGGCGTGTGGAGCCTCCCAGGGAGACAGGAGCTGCAAACACTGGCAGGACCTGTCAGTAAGTTCTGTCAGAGGGAGCCAGATCCTTGTCCCCTGGTCTAAGAGTGCTGTTAKTAGGTGGTTATTGATTCAAATCAATAGCTGAATTGTTTAGGACAGGTTAGCAGTCATGTTTCCAGCTAAAGCAAGGAGAAAAGGACTCTGGACAGAACAATTGTCATTGGCCTGAAAGCTGCCTGTAGGGAGCCCACCACACCTTAGATGTGCAGAGGGAGTGCAGGTAAAAACATCATGCTGTGCTTCCTCAGTCTGCCTGGTGGAAGCTCGTGGGAGACACCTCTGCCCTGCCTGGTTAACGTGATTGCCATGTTAATGTCATGGAAAGGGACTGCAGAGGTGTGATCTGCTGTGGCCAGGGAGTAAAACCATCTGTAGGTTTGCTRTCTCTGGATTCCTCATCCCCAGAAGTTTTCCAGACCAGGCTGGRTGGGGCTCTGAAAAACCTGTTCTAGCAGATGTCATTGCTGACCATGGCAGGAATGGTCTTTGAGGTCCCTTCCAGCCCAACCCATTCCAGGATTCTGTGATCTCCTTTCCTAGCTCATTTCTAATCTGGCAATCCTCCTCCTAAGCCTGAATAGAAATCAGATCTTTATTTTACTGAAGTTAAGCATCTCCCTGAAAGCAGAAGGATATTGGGTAACAGTAGAAGGCTGTTGACATTTTAAATGTATTGGTGTCCAAGAGGGTGAGCTAGAAAAGAGCTGTGTGAGTCTTTTACAGKAGCTGAGCTTTGGGGAGCAAACACATGCCTGGTTCTGGGCACGTGATTTCCAGCTCTGAAGGTGCTGCCTCCCGTTCCAGCAGAGATGCAGATTGCATGTAGGCTGGTGGAAAGTGATCTTGCCACCCTGTCAGCTTGGTTTTTCAGAAGCACCGAGGCAATTCTTGCTTCTGTGAAATCTGAATTTGCCTTCAGGAAACCTTTTTAGTGTCAGAAGCGGAAAATACAAAAGTTGTGCCTGTTTCTCCTTCAGCATCAGTGCATCAAACAGGAGCTTAATAATTTTATTTTTCTAATAATTAATTTCATATTTTGAACCACACCTTCTTAAAACTTGAATGAAGTTCAAATAGTAGCCACAAGCCAAAGGAGGGTCAGACTTAAAGAACCAGAACATTGGTGGAAAAACACAACATTTGCCATTTTCCAGAAGATTTTTAGCACTAAGTGAGCAATTTGGAAAGAAGTTCCTAGTCAGATGGTTTGGGCTTTGATAGTGCTGCAAGAAGCAGTGATTTGGATTCGATGATCCTTTTGCATCCCCTGAGATATTCCATGAATTTAGCAGGAGAGTCAATGAGCCCTGCAGTTTGCCAGGGCATTGTTGAATTTTACAGCATTGCACAGGTAGGTTCACCAGGTCAAGTGAGTTTTCCTTCCCTCTAAGTGTCCCCTCGACTGAAGGATAAATAAAACACGGTGGAATTTGGGTTTCGTGGCTTTGTTTTGTTGCTTTTTTTTTTTCCTCCTCCAGGCGATTCAGAAAACGGGCCTGTGGATGGGGAAGTTTATTTTAGGGGATTTTATAATAGATGTAAAAATACCCTGCATGGTTGAGTTCTGTCCAGAAACAGCACATTACTCTGAAGATACAGGCAGGTTTCATCACAGAAATTATTCCAAGAGAGCKCCCTGGCTCTCTGGCAAAGGGCTGGAAGATGCTTATCTTCACAGAACAATGGAGCAGATTAACTACAGCTGCTGGTTGTGGTTTCAGCCAAACATTCATTCACTCASAAATTCCTTTCACTGGAGTAAAACGTTAAGGGAAATTGTTAGGGGAAAAACAAATTACAAAAAGGAAGTTGAACCTTTTTTTTTTTTAATTATACCTCTTGTAGGATTTTAGTTTTATATTTTTATCATGAGGGAGGAAGTTTAGGTGGGTTGTTTTCAAGAGCATCATTCTTCTGAAGGAGGGCAGCATCCCRAAGTGGGAGAAGATCTGCTTAACTTGAAACAAATGAGAAAACTAATAAATAAATACATTTTTCAAGAGGATTTAGTCTTCCARTAGCAAACCTTTGTCCATTTTTAACCAGCTTCTGTATTTATCTGYGTAGTGTCTTTCTTCCTACCCATCAGGCAAAGAGGGGAGATGGTTCTGCTTCTCTTTCCTCTGAAGCCAGCAGCAGCCCATCAATAAAGATGTTTCTGCAAGGTCAAATTTTGATCATCTGCCTAAATTCACTGATTTAGGTGGGAGCACTTCTGCACATATTTTTTTTTTTTGTTTACTGGATCATCCTACCAACAATCTCCCCTGCATCCAAGGAAATAGACACCAATACAGGAAATTTTGCCAATATTTGGGTCTTAGCTAAAACTGGAGGATCTTTGATTTGTCAGGCTCTCTCAGAACTGAAGGGGCACCACCAGGTTCCAGCATTTTCAGTCTGCATTGGTTTTGCCCTGAGTTTGAAGGACAGAAGTCGTAGTCTGCAAGGAATGTCCCTCAAAGGAAAATCTGCCTGTGTGGGAAGGATTTATTATTTGTTCTTACTGACATTTTCGTGTGAAAACCAAGCCATTTGAGTAGGAAAGAGAGTTAATGTGGTTCATTAAGACCATGCTGTTTCCTAAGAAAAAAAATGTTTTGTAACTTTTGAAACTCTTGAGAAGATGTGTCTTTGGTAGATTTGTTGCCTAAAATGACAGAGTTTTAAAATAAGAAAACCCGAGGAAATGAAAAAAAAAAAAAAAAAAAAAAAAAAAAAAAAAA
>NW_026623367.1:1597449-1636093 GCF_030028575.1 Malurus melanocephalus
GAGCCTGTAATTGTGTGCCTGGGCAATGTCTGCCTTACACGTAGGCATCAGCCCTGGGGCTATGATGTCTTGGTAAAGCCAAGCAGAGTGTTCTTTGAAGTGATGAACTGTTCCTGAATGCCCGTTCTCAGAGACTGATGCTGATTTAATCCTGTTATCTCTTTACCTCCAGAGGAAGTATGCGCTCCATTACAAGATTGCTCTCATCATAAACTACCTGGGGCACTGTATTTCAGTAGGGGCCCTTATAGTTGCCTTTATGCTTTTCTTGTGCTTGAGGTGAGTAACATGTTTGCATGTTTCTAACTTGGTTGGGTGACGCTTTCTGGGTTGCTCGAGCCCTCCCATGGCTCTGTCCAGCTCATGGATGGGCCTGAGAAGTGGCCATGAGTTTTACAGTCCCGTGGTTTTGCTGACTAACGTAACGTTCTGGATGAGCTCCTCCTGAGCGTCGGAGCTGAAGCCTGTTTCTATTCAGGGAGAGAACTGAACATGATTTATTGATGCAGCAAAAAAACAAAAACAAAAAATGCAGCGATCACAGCGTTCTTCATTAAAGGAGACTGGGATTTGAGTGTGTCAAGTTGCAAGTTTTGGGGGCAAGTTTTGTTTTTTCACAAGGCAGAGCATGGTAACATTTTGTATTCCCTGACAGGTAAAACCCAGATCTGAACCAAAGGAAACAGAACAAAATCTTCCCATTTTGCTTTGGGTTAATTTCGGGTTTTCTTTCATTAAAGGGCTTGGAAGTTTTCTTAAATAAARAGAGGAGTTTAATCCCCAACAGTGCTGATGAGATGATGAATGCACATCAAGGAGGCTGCACAGAATCCTTTCCCTGGTCTGGTCCAGGCTGCAGAAGGGAGTTTGGCAAATGGATATGTCAGTGAAAGTAGAGTTAGGGCTGCAGGGGAAAGACCAGGAGRAAAGGAAAATTAGTGGAGAACAAGTAGATGTGAATCAGTCATCATATGTATTGTGTGTCCACAGCCTGAATTACAGGGATATATTTTCATAGGAGTGCCTGGTGGGTTAATTCTGTGTTCTGTCTTGGATTCCCTGACTGGCATTTCTGTCCTCTTTATGCTTTATGTTATCCAGAAGAGTTCAACCTGAACTTAAAACCAGATCCAGTGGGTGCTGTGCATTGATAATCCTTGTGAAAAACCTTGTACTAATAGCAGAGGATAAATTGTGGGTGGGGGACCCCCAACCCCTGCCCAGCATGATTGACTGCAATCTCAGTGAAAGAATTACTGTTTTCCTGGAGTGGAGCATCCCTAAAGTCTTGGCTAAGTCTCCTCTTGAGCATTCCCAACAARGTCTTCTCTGCTAACAACAGGAATCTTTTTGCACTCCAGCATCTATAAACAGAATAATCTATGCTAATGGAAAAGAACACCTTAAAACATTAAATGGAAACTTTTATGATGCATCAATTTAAMCTTCCATTTCAAGCTCTCTACAGTGCATATAAAGCTAATTCCCACAGTGCTTGGAGACTTGAATTAATTTGCACTGAATAAAGAATGCAAATTATTCATTGCAAGAACTATATTCCCTGCTTTTACGCTCAACCTTTTATAAATGCTTCAGTAAATAACACAAAAACAATTAGGCAGGGCGGTACAAATGTATCCAGCTTGGAACACAGAAGTGGCCCAGCTGAAYTCTTTTAAATTGTTCTTCTGTTACTTAAACTTTAAATTTTGCAGTCAGCTCCAACATTAAAAACAGCACTGAATAGTGGCAATTAAGTACTTCCCTGTGCATGCTGTGAATTAAGATGGTTCATCTTTTCAAATTCCCCGTGTATCATGTGAGACATGTCCAGTGTGCAGCCAGAGTTAACCAATGTGAGATACCTCAGGGTCTGTCRAGCTTCATCTCTTTCCCAAAGTTCTGGAGATTTTCCAGTGAAGGCACCCCAGATTTCTGTTCCATTACAGGTTGTCCCTACCTGAGTTCTGGGTCATGCACATCTTCATCACACTTCTTGGAAGTGCCCCAAGAATAAATCAGTTTTTGATGATTTCTATTATTTAGGGCTTTTTTTTTTTTTTTTAAATCCTGTTTTATTTTGGATGGAAGAAGGTATGATGGAACTGGGTGAAATGAGAGTATTTAGGTAATTCCTGGCCAGAAAAATACAACCTGGTAGTTCTTCATCTTGGCCCGAAGTAGAAATCTGCCAGTTCCTGATTCCTGTCCCACTCCATACTTCTACTTCACTCCATGAGTTCCTGCTGAGAGTGAAAATAGATGAGAACTCCAGGAACATTCAAGTTTTACAGCTGCTCTTTATTTTCATGCCTCTCCCCCATCACCTGCTCCATTTTTTCCTTTGCTCTGTCAGCACAGGTGGATCCCAAAGGCAGCCCTGTCTTAGGGGGAGACTGGAGCACCCCTGATCTGTTGTGGGTGTTTTAGGAGTAGGTGGCCCCAACCCAGGGAGCTTAGTCCTCAGATGTGCTGAAGTGGGAAGGTGAAAGAGCTGGATCTAGTCRCTATAATTCCAAATTTATCCTGTCATCTTGTCCCCGGCTTCGTTCTTCCTCGGTTCCTTATGCAACTTCATCCTTTGTTCACAGCCCACCCTCCATTTAGCAGGGAAGTTCTGCTGCCCTAAATACCGAGGAACCAAACCAACCAACCCTAAACCAACCTATTTTGAGGGTCAGGAATCTCAGATGTAGCAGCAGGTGATGAAATCTGCCATTTGTATCCATGAGACCCCAACAGAGCTGGGAATGGATGAGAACTCAACCAGGGCCCCCCTTTTACTGTGAAGACCCATTTTAGCCTTGTTTTCTCCAGTTCTGAACCTGTGTAATGAAAAACAAGCCAGTAAATATTTCATTTAGCACCTAAATAATAAAAAGGGAAGGAGAGGGCTCATTTTTTTTTGCTGGCACACTGACTGGATGCCAGTGAGTCATCGAGGCAGCTCCTGAAGGTCTAAGTCAACATCAGCTCCTCAAGGTCTAAATATAGGTGGTCTGAAAATTGTGAGAGCCATGCTGTCTGCACCATGCAAAACCAAACAAATGAAAAGGGAYTCACCTGGAAGGAAAAATGGAGAATTTGTGCTCAAGGAGTACTGCACAGGTGGATTGATCTCCAKCACAGGACCTGGAGAGATTTGCTCAGGGCACTTCACTCAGCATTGTTGGATGGATCTGGTCTGCTGGGAATTTCAGAGTCTGTTTGTTCTCGTKAACAGTCAAGGTTTGATCCGTCCCTCAGGTGCACACAGGCAGCTTCCACTGACTCAGCCTCAGTGCCCCACTGAATCACAATCTCACACCAGCAAAGCAGAAATTTTCCATAGGAGGAATTCTGCTGTCAGTAATACCTACCAAGCTGAAGAAAAAAAGAAAAAGAATTTTTTAAAAAAATCAAAAGGACTAAAATGCATCTTCTGAATCTCATTTTTTTTTTTTGCTGCTGCTGATAAAGCAGAAACCCAAATTGCTTTGTCCCGGATTATCTCTTGTCTCTGTGCTGTTAGAGCAGCCTCCGAGGTGCAATAAGAGTCCTTTGTAAAACTCCTGAGTTGTTATTAAACAAAGGCTGGCAGTGGCCAGCAGTGACCTGAGTGGATTCCATCAGAAGATGTTCCATTTGTGCAGTGGTTATCAAAGACAAAGTAGGGGAAGAAAGCTGTTTGTTCTGGGAAGCGTAGACGTCCCTGCTGAGTTTTGAATCCAATAAAGGATGGTGCTGACAGGAAGATGGGCTGCAGATTAGAAATGACATGTCCTTGCTGGATAAAGGCAGCTCTGAAAACAACCAAACCCACAAACATTGTCATAACATCTTTTGTCACTACTGTGGTGGCGATGAAAGCAAATTGAGGTTTTGAGGGAAATTCTGCTTTCTTGTTGTACCTAAATTTAGCTCATTCTATTTCTTTGTTAAAACATCAGATATTTTTTTTCCTCATAGGCCTAAGGCAGTGTCCCTGTTCTTTCTTATGATTACATACAGATTTCCTAAATCCCACATATTATTTCTCCCCAAAAGACTGAAACATTTTTTTCCTAAAACAATGTAGGGTTGGGTTTTTTTTTCCTTCCCCCCAGCCATCTCCTCTCTACTTTCCTTTATTCTGCCTTATCCCAATCTCCTTTAAACTACCCTGTTGCTCTTCCCTCTGATGTGCAGTTGGCAGGATTGCTGCAGCTGGCCTCTGTTAGTAAGAACAGAGGAGTCTGATTAAATGATTTGYAGAAACCTGTCAGAAATGCAGAGCAGCGATACAGAGCAGGTTTGATAGAGCAAGGAGATCTGACACCTCTCAGAACCTGCAGACTGAGGATATCTCAACTGGGGAGGAGATCTGCAAAATTAGTTACTAGTGATTGCAACACGCACTTTGCTTTAGGGTTTTTTTGCATGCAAAGTCATTTATTATAAAGAATAATYGTATTTTATAAGAGTTCAAACAATTAACAATTAGTTTTGATTTACATATAATGTGTAGCAATGGGTATAGCTTGTTTTTCTTCTGATCTCTTTTTCATTTTTTCTCAGTCTTTTTCTCATGGCTTTAGTTCTCTGTGAACTGGCTTCTTTGTGTTTAATTGTATTTATTTACTCAGGKTTTTTTTGTTTACCAAGGCAAACAGATCTCCACTGTCCAAGGCCTGCACCCCCACAATTRGTATTGGTTTGCAGTTCAAAAGGATTAAATTTCTGATGTGATTAGAGCAGAGCAGGCTCCAGATCTGAGGCACAACCTTCCTTGTTGTGGAACAAGAGGAAGGAGCAAGTCCCAGGCCAGGACATGAACGAACTGAATCCATGAGTTCATGTCAGTGTCCATGTTCCCTCCTCATCTCCTGACCTCCCACTTGGGATAGCAGAGCCTTCATTAATGATTAAGGCACGTGGCAATTTTAAAATGCAGCATAAGTCCTGGAGTGGGGTGAGTGCAATGGCTGTAGGTTGGAGACAGCTCTGTCCCACCTTGTAATAATCCCCATCARGTCCACAGAAAGGCAGGAATGAAAACGATGGAGCTCTGTAAGAAAGAACAATGAGAGGGCCATCTTTGAATACAAAGCATCTGAAAGTGCCTGCACTGCCTGAATCCATGTGAAGAGTCTCATCTATGAACTCACATAAAGAACAGAAACACTTTTSCTATTGATTAACCCCATTGTCTTTGCTTCCCACTGCTTTCACTTGCCCCTTCTCCATCTCATCTGTAAGACTTGTTCTTTTACACTCTTCTTATAGACCCTACCACACACAAAAAAAAAAAACAAACCAAAAAAACCCAGAGATCAGGGCCCTCATGAGTTCCTAGAATAAGGCCAGTAATTAAAAGTGTGACCAGAGAGCTCTGTTTCATAATCTGCATCTGAAATCGTGGTGTCATAGCCTAACACAATGGAAGCCCCTAAGGAGTGTTAGTGCTGCCTGCAAATACATCACCACTGCATAAACACTGCAAACTGAAGAGCTGCTTACAAAGACAGTGTCAGTGCAGGAAGAAAGGGCTGTAGGTCTCCACAGGCAGATTTGTGAGTGGATATTGAAGGRTGATTTCCAGCCCACAGAGCAGCGGGGTTGTAGAGCAAGGTGTCAGGCAGAGGGAAAATTTAAGTTGGAGCTAGAGTATCAGGAATTTATGAAATGCTTTTTAACTCAGTTACTTTCTTGACCTGAGATTTGGAGGCCAGTTCATGTCGTGTGCTAGAAATGTGTTACTATGGATGTGTTTCTGTTGCTGCCAAGATTTTGGCTGTGAGTTTTTGGAGATGGACACAAACATGTTTGAATTCTGATAATATTTGAATTCTGATAATAGAACTGCTCTTAACAGATTTAGATCTGTRTTGACTGACAAGCTAAAATTTGTCTGTGCTCTCTTCTACTTATGATGATGATGGAATGGTTTTGGGAACAGTGGAGAAAACATTGCAGCTTTTCCAAGATTTGAGAGAAAGGGGGAAAGCAAAGTTGGGTCTTTGCWGTTCATATATGAATCATGCTCAGGAGTGCAATTTGATTTCAAAAAAACCCCATCTTGAGCCATCTCTGGGAAGGACAATCAGAGATGTTTTCACRATGATGTTTAGAGTTATGTACTGCAGGTGCACCTGCAGCTGCTCAAGTGCTAAATGGTTCCAGTTCTCATCCATGGTGTTGCACCATGTAGATCCCTCACTAACTCCAGTGTGGTTGTCGAGCACTCAGGAAGCTTTTCTTCTAATCTAAAAAAAATATTTAGGTGCTGGAGGAGGGTGTCCAGGGAAGAGAACGGAGCTGGGAAGGTTCTGGAGCCCCAGGAGCAGCTGAGGGAGCTGGGAAAGAGGCTCAGCCTGGAGAAAAGGAGGCTCCAGGGGGACCTTGTGGCTCTGCACAACTCCCTGACAGGAGGGGGCAGCCGGGGGGGTCGGGCTCTGCTCCAGGGARCAGGGACAGGAGGAGAGGGAACGGCCTCAGGCTGGGCCAGGGRAGGATTAGGTTGAGTATCAGGGAAAATTTCTTCACTGAAAGGGTGTTCAGGCATTGGAACAGGCTCCACCAGGGCAGTGGTGGAGTCACCACTCCTGGAATGTCAAAAGGCTCGAGGATGTGGTCCTTGGGGACAGTCTGTAGTGATGAACAGGGAGGTGCTGGGTCAATGGTTTGGCCTGATGATCTTGGAGGTGTTTTCCAACCTTAGCAATTCCAGGTTCTGTGCATTCTGCTGTTTCACATTGCTCTGTCAGCTAAAAGAGAGGGGAGAGATGAAAGTTTCTGTCACCTCTGAGTGGCCCAGGACACTCTGGCAGTTTCTGGACTGCCTCTGCTGGGAGCAGCAGCTTCCCTGGGCAGGTGCTGAGCCACTGACACATTTCCCAGTGCCCAGTGAGCACCACGAGGCTGAGGAATTGAAACCAAGCACAGGAATGATATCTGGAAGGATTCCGATCTTCCCTGAATTCCTGGCCAAATGCTCCAAAATAATTAAATATTTCATGCCGTACGTTGGTGTAAATGATGCCAAGGAGAGTGTGAACAGCATTGTCAGCAGCTCAAACTTCCCTCCTTGGTTTATCCCCACACTATCTGCAAATGTAGATAATGGAATAAACTTTGCTAATTGTGTAATTGTATTAAAAGTAAAAAAAATACAAAAAAACCCAACAACAACAACAAAAAAGGCATAACCCTTGAATTCTCTAGCTGATCATTTAAATAAATTTCATTTCAGTTTTTTTTTTATATATAATCTCAGGAGGGGATTATGAATGAGGACGTGCTGTGCACTTGTATTTCCCAAGCAATAGCTGTGAGCCAGATCARCTGCTCTGAGCTCTCAGTGTCTGCCCTCTGAAGTCCTTCTTTGATTTCTGCAATCCAGCTGCAGTGGGCACTTTCACAGAAAACATTCACCCTTCCACAATGTGGACTGATAACCACAACCTGTGTTGGAAAACCTGAGCTGAAAGGTGTTTTCTGCTCGAAAAGATACTTTGCAGCCCTGTTTTCTTTATGCAGTTCAAAAATTTCTGACATCTGACCAACATCTAGTGAAACAAATAAGAGCAGAGTCCTAAATCTTTTTTTTTTTTTATCCACAATCGCTTGCTGCACTAAACGAATTCCTCTCTATCTCTATCATTCCTGTGAAAATAACAGGAATTTTCTCCAGTGGAGGACTTGCTGGCACAGTCAGGGTTGGAGYTGTGTTCCTAGGCTGGGGTATGCAATGGCTGGGTTTCATTTATCCCTTATTTAAGGCAGTCTGGGGCTGCCCTGCCTGCTGAGTGTTGTGTTGGCTGCATTCTCCCCACCCCAGGAATGCCAGTGCTGAAATCCTTTGTGTCTGCAGCAGGCAGGATGCCCCTTGTCCTGTGATTCACAACTGCCTTGAAGGCAGAATGGAACTTTGGAAAGGACAGATGTGCAGATGGTTCCACAATGGGTTTATTTTTGGGGTCTCTGCACATCCTAAATACCCGTGGAAGCTGYTGCTTCTCCCCTTCACCTGAGCATGTCACTCCTGTCCCCGAGATAAAGCTGTCACTTCCTCCCGCAGTTCCATTCTTTTCCTTGYTTTTCCTGCGGGAATATTTCTGTTCCACCAGGCAGCTGCCACCAAGAGGCTGATTTTCCCTGCCAGCCTCTCCAGCTGCTGTTCCCATCTGGCAGCATCAGGAGCTCCAGAGTGTGTGCACTGGTTGAGCAGGCAGGAGAAACCATGGGGACCTCGGGGGAGCCTTCCATAGGTGACAGCAAACAGGCCRTGGCAGGCACAGAGCCTGGGAAATAACTTGCTGTTAGGTATTCTTCCCTCTCCGTGGGTTCTGCATGTGCTTTGCCTGCCCTAGAAAAGACCAAGGGAGGAAAACAATTGTTAAATAGTGTCCATAATTCTCCCTCTGCCTGTTCAGCAGCCATGGAGTGGGTAAAGCTCTAGCAAATTGCACTCCTATCAACTGTTTTCCTATTTTTCCTATCAACTGTTTTCAGAGAGACTTTGGGGCAGCAGTCTTAATTGAACATCATTATTAATGGAATACTACATGAATTAATAGAAGGTTTCCAAGCTTCTTTAATAAAGTTTTCATTTGCAATTATTTCCATGCAGATGAWTCAGCTAATTCAGCGAGCTTTCAACCACGCTGGCGCATTATTATGATTGTTAATGTTAATTGTTTGTCTCATGCTGTGAATCAGAAAACAGTAGCTCTGTGCATCCCAGAGGAAAAATACCACTGTATGGATAGAGTGAGAAAAAAAAAAAAAACACCCGAAAAACAATATATCAACAGAAAGCTACTTTGAGTTTTAGCAGGGCTATTTATAGATGTCCATTTCTGAAGCAGTGAGGCCACCTCTGCAGAAACAGTTGATGTGATTTTCTTCCTGACTTTTCCAGATCTCACAATTTTGCAATCAAAAGAATRGGGTTTCTATTTCTCTGCTTTCTCYGTTGAATCATACAATCAAGGTAATTTGGTTGAAATAATTAGCAGGACGTGCTCTCTCTACCAACAATCAGAAGCTCTTTCTGCCCACCTTTGACCCAGGCTGCAGTCAGCTGCTGGAGAATTTCGCTTTTTTTTTCCCCTTTGCTGCTATTTTTCTTTGTAGAAGCACAGCTCTGACACCCTGCACTCRAGGCAGTTCAGGATGGCAGGAAATCGAGGCAGGGAACGGCATGATCTGTTCTCAGATCAGATAAAGAGGTTGTTCTGTGCRGTTTCTCACAATCCACCTGGCTCTTGATTTACTAACTAGGAAGGCCAAGGAGAAGTGTGTTGGCTTTCATGTTAATTGCTTCTTCCTGTCCAGCCTGCTGCAGWGCTGAGCCCAGTGCTCTGTGTCTGCTCCCAGATCCCAAATCATCTCACCTGGCTTTGGCCAGCACAGCCAGAGATGGGCTCTGGGACTCTGGATTCACTGGAACACACACMTCATCGAGCTGTAATCATTAATTAATCATCTCCAACCTTAATAGAGTCATTAAAAAGAAAATGCTTGTGAGATCATGGAGTCCAACCATTACCCCAGCACTGCCAGGTCTGTCACTAAACCCTGCCCCCAAGTGCCACATCTAAACCTTCTTTTGAGCACTTCCAGGGATGGTGGCTCAATCACTGCCCTGGACAGSCTGTTCCAATGCCTGATCACCCTTTCAGTGAAGAATTTTKYCCTAATATCCAACCTGGTGTGATTTGAGGCCATTTCCTCTTGTCCTGTCCCTGTTCCCTGGRAGCAGAGCCCGATCCCRACTGGCTGCTCCCTCCTTTCAGGGAGTTGTGGAGAGTGAGGAGGTGCCCCCTGAGCCCCCTTTTCTCAGGCTGAGCTCCCCCATCTCCCTGGGCTGCTCCTGGTGCTCCAGACCACCTTTCTCTTCACTTTTTCTGGTTCTGTTGCCCCCAAATCCCTGTAAATACAAAACAAGGCACTTTCAGTGTCCCATGAAAATTTGCTATTACTTGCTACCTCTACCCAAAGCCTCACATCATCAGCCTTTGTAACAGCTCTGGTCTCACACAAACTGATCACAATGGAAAAAACAACAAATTCTGCTGACACTGTCCCAGGCATTCATCTGCTGGCTCTTCTTGTTTCTTCCCTCATCATTCCCTCCAGATGGAAGGACAGAGAAGAATTCCTGTACCCCTGATCCCTTAACTGTGGGTCATAAAAATGTGAGGACACCTCAAACCCACAGGCCCTCATCAGAAATCCTGCCCTGTCAGGAGGGGTTTCTGGATGCCACGCAACAGCAAGGAAGGCACTGATTGTTAAGAAATCAACAGAACCAACTGAATCTTTTCACTTACACATCCAAGATACTTCCAGTGGCAATATCTTTTCCCTCCATGTCAAAAATTGTCACCCAAGGGTGACACACACCCCTTGCATATGCCTGTCTGACCCTGCTTGCTGCATTTCAGGGGGATATTTGCTGCTCAAAATCTGCTGTCTGGCACAGCCAGAAGTGAAATCGCTGCATGAACCGTGTAACTCGAGGTTGCAGCACCAACTGTCCTCCCAGCTCGCTTCCACAGACAAGCAGCATCTGCTGCCCAGATCCAGGCTTTTCCTGTTCCTTCACCTTGCAGCTCCCACAGGACAGCAGGGAGTGCAGTTGGGAGGAAAAGCCTCCTCACCCAGCCCTGGGGAGTGGGCAGATGAGCAGAGAAGAGGAACCCAGACAGAGGTGTTTTACTGGGAATGACAGGTTATGAGCTCGTCAGTCCATCTTGTTGGTGCAGGAATTCATGGCCTGACCCCGGTGAACGTGAACTACATAAAAAAGAGTCCAGTGACTCCTGTGAGGAATTGGGGCCACCAGCGAGGTCATTTAATGCTTTTAAATGTGGTCTCTGAGTCAGGAATATCTTCTGACTGCCAGAAGCAAGGAGGTAAGAGTAAGGAATAACTTAAGAGTACAGTTCCCCTCTTTCTCAAACTCTTTCCTTAATTAATTTTTACTGATCTCCACAGGKACTGAGTCCCAGCCTGAATGCCACACTGATCTGAGTGAATGTGGAAATTCATATGTCTTTGTGTTCTGGCCTCAATCTTTAAGTCTGTGGTGACTGAATTTCTACAACTTCTCTCTTTATTCCATCCATCCTCAGACGCCTGAATCAGGGACGGGCTAGTGGAAATCTCCAGCCAAAGCCTTGGCCAGTTTGCTTTTTTTTTGTCTGAAAGGGGTTAGAGCAGGCAGGAAATAGAGGAGATCATGAATTCCTCTTTAATAGAAGCCCACAGCCTCAGTCTGTGGTGTCTTGTGATGTGCCAGCCCTCAGAATCTGTGGGATGGGGATTTGTGCTGCTGCTCGTGGATTCTGGCACCATTCAGCACTCATCAGGGCTCRTAAAACAAGTGCAAGTGGCAGAAACGATGTTAGTTGACATGAAGAGGAATGTGAAACCTTCTGTCATYGGATCCTTTGGGTTAGGTGACTCTGAATGGCTCTGTAAGTCACAGTCCCTTCCCAGCAGTGCTGGAATTGTCTCTGAAGCAGCAATTCAGCGCCCCATCCTCTCATCTACCATTTCTCCCCTCTCTCATGTTACTCTTTGCCTGTTGAAAGGCAACTGTCTGCACTCTGCACCCTCATTTCCTTCATGTTGCCACTGCCACCACCCCCAAGTTGTGATCACTTCCCTCCTCAGATAAGAACAACCCCAAATTCCTGAGCTTCTGCTTTTTGAGGGAATTCATTCATGCCACCGTGGCTCCAAGAAAGCTCCATTCACTTACTCATAACACAGCTGAATGTTTTAAATTCCGCCTCCTGCCAGTTGCAGCATGGTGAGAATTTGTTTTCTTTTTCTGCTTGGGAGGGCAGTTATTGCTGCTCCTGGAGCACAGGCTTGGTGACTTTTCCACTCCACAGAGGAAAGCCAACTATTAATCAAGGAGGAATGAAATGTGGGGCTCATTGTCGTAGAAGACTGATATGACTGTTTAGTTTTCAAAATGGGACTGGTAATTTTCATGAATAACAGGAGTATTTAAATTTAAATTAAGGCTTACAAATTTACTCTACCRTCTGTCTACCCAGAGCCAGGGAAAGACCTGTGGAGGACAAATGATTGCTGTGAGTATTCTGAGGGTACTTTTTCCCTTCAGGCTTTGAGATGAATGAGCATGACAAGGCCATCTTTGTCCTTTCAGCAAACATTAGCTGTGGTGCAGGTCTCCCATCGTTCATCAGTTTTGTTGCCCTGTTTGGGCAATGTCCTTCGTTCCCTGCCCTCCTCAGACTCCAGCCTGGCTGAAGAGGTGAATTCTGTGCACAGGGTGAGCCCTGAGCCCAGCAGAGCAGCCTCATGTGAATGAAGCCTGGGATGAGAAGACCCTTACSCCAAAATCCCTCCAGATGCTTTACACAAATTACAATAATTCCACCCATCCAGTGCCTGAAAATGAGAGCAGTGTTCTCAGGTGGCTGCCAAGAGCCTGTTCCCTGTTCTCATCAGCTGCAGCCCTGCACTGCTGTGCCCTGCAGCCTCCACACACTTTGTGATCCCTCTGTTTTCCCTTCCCTCTCCAAACCTGACACAGTTATTTCTCAAGCTTTCCCTGCCCTCATYTGTGAATTGCAKTRCTGCTGCTGTGGTTTCTGTGCTGGTGTAGTTAGAGGACAGAACCACGGGCTCTGGGCTCTCTGTGAACAAAACCAAACTTTCAGCCTCCAGTTGGGACTCCTATTACAAGAAAATGGAAGAGAAAAAACCAAAAACCANAAAAAAAAAAAAAAAAAAAAAAAAAAAAAAAAAAAAAAAAAAAAAAAAAAAAAAAAAAAAAAAAAAAAAAAAAAAAAAAAAAAAAAAAAAAAAAAAAAAAAAAAAAAGAAGAGGTCAGAACCATGTCACATCACTGCTGAGCTATTTAAGAAAGCCTGTGGCACTTTGAGATATCTCAGATTATATTTCACAGCTCTTTTAGCTGCAAAGAGAGGGAGCTTTTAGCAGGTGAGAGTATCTGCTTACCATTCAAGCCAGGCAAGGAGTGTCTCCAGAAGGGAATGAGGCAATGGYGTGAGTTACTGGTACCCAAAATATGGTACAGAAGATGGCTTTTGCTAAAGGCAGTGGGTCAGGGGAGSCAACTGTCCCTCTTTAATTTCCAAATCAAAACTTCAGGCTTCGTTTTGGTGAATTCCAGCTGCTGGCCACATTTATACTTAATTTTACACCAGGAGCACCCCTTCCCTCAGTCAGTGGGGCTTTTTGAAAACAAGGGGTGTGTTGATCATCTGTACACATTGGGGTTCCCACCACAGACCAGACCCTCCTACCCTGGGTCCTGCACAGACATCACAAAAAGTCTGAAGGGTACAGAGTGATGGGCAAAGAATAAAAACCTGGGAACCAAGAAGTAGTAAGGAGGGTGAAGATCATGTAGGCAGTAGATAAAAACATAGAATCATAGGATTGCTRAGGTTGGAAAAGACCTTTGAGATCATCAAGTCCACTGAGTTTGTTGTAAGACAAAGAAGACAATGTGGTTTTGTGACTGGGATCCTCCTTGGGGGAAGAACTCTGTTTATGAACTGAAAAGTCTGYAACTATTTATTTGATCCTGTTTGCCTCTGTGTCCACTCCAATGTCCTGCTGTAAATCTGCAGTAAGATTTCCCCTAGCCAGATTCAGTGATGTTCCATCATATGGGATGATTAAATTACATCTAAATGGATGCCTACAGCAAGGATTTTTTTCCCCTGACTCCTTTATCTTTGTCAAGAAATACATTCAGGTGGCAAGCGTGCTGGATCTGTTTTGTTGTTAGAGCTCTCAAAAGCAATTAATTTCATCTCAATAACTCAACAGCTTGACCTGAATTTCCTTGTTTTAGTCCCCTGCCTTCCTCTCACCCTTGAAGCAACATTTCAAACTCGTCCCTTCATCAGCTAGTGCTTGACCTGGAGGGAGTGAATAWAGGATGCAGGTGAAGAGCAGCTGCAGGACATYTATGTGCAGGATGGTCAACAGAAGRCAGACCTTAGCAGGATGTTTCAAAGCCTGGCCCAAGCTCTTCCCCATCCTGGGGCTCAGCTTGGTTGCCTCTTTGCTTTGAAAGCCAAACCCTGAACGTCAGCCTTTTGTTAGCAGTGAAATTCTCAAACCGAGATGTGTCTGACATGTCCAAGAGCAGYGTTTGGGGGTTTGTAGCTTAAATAAAAGAGAAAGGGTCTGARCAGCTGGAGATTTGTTTTCCAAATTAACTCATCATGAGTCACTGAGGCTCTCAGAACCAAACACCAATTTCATTCTGGCAGCCTGAGTTATTAAACTCAGAGGATATTTTAACATTGGCTTAACAGGGTTATACCTCTGAGCATCTCTAAATGCCTCATGTGTGGGAGGTCTTCCGTTTGTTTTTTTGCTGGATCATTTGAAATCTCAGAGATTTATGAGACTGAAGGACAGAACAGAATTGCTTCTGGCCCTAAGACTGACTAATTCAGTCCTAGGAAAAGCTCAGTGAGTGTTTTATGGTAGGAAAGCAGTGTTTGTTGCTAAGAGGAGTGACTTGTTTGCCGTGCAAAAGACCTGAGGCAACAAAGGTTGGCTACTGGATTGTGCCTCTCTTCTTGCTGTCTCTGGGGTGAGCTCTGTCAGTTCCAGTGGCTCAAACCACTTTCTGTGTTGAGCCCACATTATCTGACAGCTCCCCTGGCAAGCACGGAGCCTGATGTGGCCAATGCTGAATCCCAGGAAGTGCTCTGGCTGTTTGAACCCCTGTGGAAGTGATTTTCACAAATGGAGCAGTTTGTGTTTAGCTGAGAAAAGATCATTTAATTGAAGACTCTGTAACTGCAGTGCTGCAATTTGGCACTTGCCATCCTTCACCAATTAACAAAGAATCAGAAGAGAAATGTTCTGATCTTAATGACTGAACCTGTCACAAGTAACTCTGTCTTCCTTCAGTGATGCTTTGGTTCCTGGCATCAGTATCCTGCACTGGCTGCCTCCTGGAGCCRTTTCCAGCAGCAAATATATTTCAGATGTGCCCTCTTTTGTTTTGTGGCACTGTGTCCAAGCTTACTGTAGCTCATATTTTACATTGCATCTGAATGGGGGCCTGAAAGCAGACACAAATATTTCCTGATGAAGGAGGATGTACATTTGTGCCTTGTTYAAGTACAGCCCGCTAAGCCCAGCAGTGAAAAGCAGGCAGTTCATGCTCTCCTGTTGCATTAATTCAGACTCACACTGGTGAGCCTGTTCAAGAACTAACCAAATGTAAACTGTTCCAGCACAAATATTTGTCACTAAATCTCCTTCTGTGAGCAGTTCAGCAACCTCCAGGGCAGCCTGCTTGTTCATAGGCTTTTCTATCAATTGCAGTCCATCTAGGGATGGAGGGGAGGGCAGTAAAACTAATAACCAAGGATGAAATGACAGTTGGAATATTGGATTTTCGTTTTTGTTTGAGTAGATCCTGTTTCACTTGCTTCTTGAATTGATTCTTGTCAGAGGGAGCTCCTTGTGTTACCGAGACCAATTGTTGTACACGAGTTTGCAAAAACAGAAACCTCCTGTTTCGTAGAGCAAGAGAGGGATTGCAGGGGGATTAACCAGGCAATGAACAGAATTAGGTTGGTTTTTTTATACAGTTAATAATGTGTGTGTGTTAATATTCACTGTGTCTGTTAACTGAGATGTGTTTCCCTGCTCAGGAGCATCAGATGTCTGCGGAATATCATCCACTGGAACTTGATCACCACATTCATCCTGAGGAACGTGATGTGGTTTCTGCTCCAAATGATAGATCACAACATCCACGAGAGCAACGAGGTGAGTGCTGGAAGGTGACCCTGCCCTGYAGTTTGTGAATTTTGCAAGGGACACTTATCCACATGCTCAGGGTGACTTCCATTCATCCCTTCATTCCCATGTCACCTGGGCACTCATCAGCCTTGATTGATTTTTCAAATGTAAGAGCTGACATCTGAACTTCAGTCCCATGCTTTGGGAAAACAAGTAGAGAAATCATTAGTGCCCCGATAAAGAAGATGTCCGTGCATAAATCTCTTTTATTATTCATCCAGACACTCCTTTGAGAAAATGTAGATTCTGTTAATTCAGTGTTTGCTCTGTGTTTCTGGTATTCTCACACTCCAGAAGATGGGGCTTTGTGAGCTTTATTACCAACAGTTTCACTCTGTGTGACTTGCTCTCGTGACTGCTGCAAATCTTTAAGATTTTTACAGTTACTTTGGAATAATCTGTTGGAGACAGGCACTCAAATACCTTTCAGAATGTGAGCACAAAGTGACARTGAAAATATCAGCAAATCTAAGGACAGATCATCACAAGCCCCAGTTTTCATTAACTCATCTTTTCTCTGCTGAGCACTGCAGCCTTTTTGGGAAAGGTGCTTTSTACAAGCTCAGTGATAACTTTGTTACGTGACTGTAGGATAAGGTACTCAAAATAACACCCCCAAATTGAATGGGAACAACATCATTTATTCTGRCTGTTGATATGATCTCTTCTGTGCTGATCAGTGGAGATGAAATAACACAAATACAGAAGCATCAAGGACTCGATTGGAAATATTTTGCATGAATTTTATAATGCTTACCAAAAAAAAAAAAAATCAAGAAGTGGAATTGGTGGGGRTATCTGTAGCTTAATGGTGGGTAAATGTGGGCATCAAGAATCCTCAGTCAAATAAACAGAAAGGTGGGAATTACTGAGTTCTGCAAATCTGGTTTATTACTCAATAGTGATAAATCCAGAAAGGACTTGCTCAAAATTAATTTTATTCTGGTCTCCTATGAAAATCATGCAGGGGGAGATCTTACCACCATTATTTGTATCTGCCCCAGAATCTTTCCAGTCCATAGGCCAGTTCCTCTCAGTTCTGACATAGGAAAAATTGACTTGGATATAGGGGTTTTTTACAATTCCTGTAAAAATTGGAGAGAAAGGGAAGAGGGAAGAGGGAAGAGGGAAGAGGGAAGAGGGAAGAGGGAAGAGGGAAGAGGGAAGAGGGAAGAGGAAGGGAAGGGAAGGGAAGGGAAGGGAAGGGAAGGGAAGGGAAGGGAAGGGAAGGGAAGGGAAGGGACCTTAATTTAGTTTAAACAAAATTTTCATCTTCTACTGCAATGTTTTGGCTTGTAATCCTATTTTAAGAGTGAAGCCAAACTAAATTTCAAACATTAATGAAATTATACAGAAATGAAAGCTTGAACACATCCAAAAGATTGCTTCTTTTTATTTCCATTCAATAAACAGAAGTGATCACAACTAGTGGATGAGCTGTCATTTTGTAACTGTGTTTCTTGCCCAATAAATTCTTAATCCTCAGAATTTTACAGGGTTTGGTGGTRCATCAGTCCTTAGAATTTTACTGTGCATCTGCTGCTCTGTTGRCTGCCTGTAGACCATCGCTATCTCATGCAAATGAAGGCTAAAATAAAATTAACAGAGGGTGAAAGTTGCAAACACTTCTGCAGATTTAATTAAAAGGCTGGAGAATGGGGAGACCAAAATTACCAAAATCAGTGATAGCAGTGAGCATAAGTAATTAGGGCTGGGCTTTCCTGATACACCAAAAATTCCTGTTCAGGTTGTGACAAAATTAGGAGGTGACCTGTGGCATGGTGTAACTTACAGAATGGAGCACCCATGGTAGGAATGAGGGAATGAAGTGGCTGATAAAATCATGCCTTTCAAATATTTTTTTTCAAAATATCAGTGGTGCTTCCTCCCCTCAGCAGAAATGAAGCAAGACTGTGACATGGACACAGATGATCTGTGGCCAAGTGACCTGCTCCTCTTGGAGTTCTGGCTCCTTATTTTTSCAGAGAGGTTTAGATACAGGAGATYCTGCCTGTTGTGGTCAAAGGCAGCCTCAGCAGAAGGTCACAGATGCAGCTGTGAATTCCTGTCAACACCTAAAATTGTGATTCCACGTCACAGGATAAATCTGCATCACGTGAATGAATTCTAACACTGATTTTTTAAGGRAATAACACCATACAGACTCTCTGAAGTGTTCTCACCGTGATTTTAAAATATTCTCTTCTGTTTCCTTTCCAGCCCTGGTGTCGATGTATCACCACTGTCTACAATTATTTCGTGGTGACCAACTTTTTCTGGATGTTTGTGGAAGGCTGCTACTTACACACCGCTATMGTGATGACCTACTCCACAGATAAACTGAGGAAATGGGTTTTTCTCTTCATAGGATGGTGTAAGTGCCCTCTGTGGTTCAAATGGTGTTCTGGGGTACCTGGCATTAAAGTGTTAAAGATGAGAGTGGCAAGAATAAATATCACAAATCCCACTGGGGTGAAATCAGGGCCAYTCAGTCTGGGCAGCACTTCTAAGTGAGGAGCCGACTTGAAAAAAAAAAAACTTAATTATTTGCCAGCCCAGCTTTACAGCTGTCTTTTGGACTGCTGAGGGATTTGTTCCTAGAAAACAGCCTTTAACCAAGAGTCACACATCATCTCTGTGCTGTCCTTGGGGCTGCTCGAAGGCTCAGCTGTGGTAAAGCTGCCTTTGGGATGCTGTGGGCAGTTGTGGTCTCTGAGGTCAGAAAGGGCTGTGGAGAAACTGGAGATTGTCCAGCAGAAGGCTGAGAATGTGATCAGGGATCTACACTGGAGCACAYGAGCTGTGATGTGAGGCTGGAGGAGCTGAGCTTCTGTGAACTGGAGAGGGGGAAGGTGAGGAGGGATCTGTTTGGAACCAGGAAAGGTTTGAAAGGTATTTACAGAGGTGATGGAGCCAGATTSTTCCTGGTAATAGCAGATACTGAGGAAGGGATAAATTCCACAAACTGCAGGCTTGGAGGTTCCAGTTGCATGTAAGAAAATAAAATTACCAGGAGGTGGTGCAACACTGGTATGTGTGACCTAAAAACTGTGAAACCTCTGCCTTTGGGGATATTGAAAATTGAGCCAGGCTGAGCCCTGGCTGAGCTGAATGAGTGTTRATAGTTCTGCTCAGAGCATGAAATTGGGGCAAACACCTTCAAAGATCTTCCCAACACCTCCACACTTTGAAATTGRCCAGGAGATGTTTGGCAGGACCAGCCCCATGCAGGCATCTTGTTCACTGGATTGAAAATCTGAGGACAAAACAGAGCTGGTGAATCTGGCAGTTATTTTCTGTCGAAGGAATAAAGGTGGAAAAAAGCCACCAGTATTTTCTTTTGTGAAAGCAGAATGACATTTTGTTCAGAAATGCCTCTCCCTCTCTGCAGAAGTAATTGAATTGCAGTTCTGAAGGCAGCAACAGCCTTTGACACAAAAATGTGCCATTCAAACCAAAATCAAATGGGAARGGAGAGGAGTTACAGTAGAAAGAAAATGTTTAGGGGAGGAATTGATTGAATTTTTTCCCTAATATTTTTCAATTCTCTCTGGAAACTGGAAAATCAGCGGCTTAGGAGCTCTCACAGAGCCTCAGACCAGTTTGATCCCTGGCATTTTCCCTCCCTACCTGTGTCAGAGCCCTCTGTGTCTCTCACTGCTGATGCAGGAGTGGTGTGAGCTGAATGCACCTTCCCACCCACCTTTGGCTGCTTTCTGGCTCTGCTCTGCCTCCCCATACACATTTTTTTTACCAGTCTCATTCTCCAATCCCTGCTCTTCACTTCACAAGCAAAAGTTAAGTATTTTCCTTCGGGAGAAAGGACATGGCTCCATTTTCTCTGTCCATTCCTCACAGGAACTTGGGGAAATGAGTGCACCAGACCCTTTGAGTGAGTGGTGAATGGGATGAGAGGCAGCACAATCAACTGAAGGGCACAGGAACCACCAGGGATGATGGGGCAGGGGATCAGAACTGCTCTGCTCCTTGCTGAGGGTAAAGATGACCCCTCAGCAGCTCAGTCCTGTCCCTTCTGTGTCTTTCCTTCTCTTTAAATCCTTGATTTCCCACAGCAGAGGCAGCAATTGGAAGGTTAAAAGGCTGTGTTAGGATAAATCCATCTCTGCTCCTCCAGGAGGGTTTAAGTCCCATTACTCCCACTGGGGCAGCAGCAGATACCTGTGAGAGTCACTGGATYTGGGCTCTGTCCAGAGAGCAGCAGTGATTTCAGAAGGGTGTGAACCTGGAATTTGGGATCAGGGATGGAGCTGCTGAGGCTGGACTTGTTTGGGTTTTCCTGAGGTGAGATGTTGAAGGGGGAATGGAGAGGGAAAACTCTCCCCTTCTAACTTTGACATCAGTCTGAGTCCTTGTCTGATTCTGAGTCAAAAAGTTCCRTTTACTCTTCCTTCCTTCCAAGTTCCCCTCCAGAAAATCCCCTTCAAAGCAGGTGGTTTGGAAGGTCTGACACAAACACCTGTTAGGGAGTGCAGCAGTGGCTGTAAAGTTAAAAGTAGCTGGATCCTTCAGAAAGGATCTTAAAATATTCTTTCTCATAACCCTGTTTTACASGGAAGACTGAACTAAAAAAAATTTTTGGAAGTTTTGAAAATGTGCTTTATCCAACTATCCCAATAAGTTTGCAAGCATAGGAAATAAAAACCTAAACATCCACCTYCAAGTACTGTCCTTTAAGATTTTGCTGTATCAGCTGCAGGAAAATGAAAAAGGACCAAAATTGTCTTTAAAGCATCCAAAATTGTTCTGGTCACTTCTATGGAAATATAAGTATATATGTGTGTGTTTGTTAATATTTTACGAACTTTTCTTACTGGTACTATAATTTTGTTGAGATTATCTTTCTTTTTAATTTTTAAATTAAAATATCTTAGCAATTGTGATGTCTTAAGCAGGCCAAGATAGGACCACTTGTATTTAGAGTCTCACAGTTCATTAACTAAGACTCTTCTCACACRAATCTGAATTTATTTTGGTACCATGGATGCATCCATCCATCCATCCATCCATGATTAACTCCTGGTTTTCCTTTTGCTCCTGTAGGTATTCCCTGTCCAATCATCATTGCCTGGGCCATTGGCAAGCTGTATTATGAAAACGAACAGTAAGTGATGTTCACATTTGTGTTTGTKGGGCTCTCTGAATAAATTAGGGAATGAACACACATCCAAAACATATCCCAGGTCACATATTCCTGCTTCCACTGGCTGTGCATTCCCTTCTTACTGCGTCTGAGGAGCTGGATGCTCAGCCATGCCCATTCCCTGCCTTTGCTGCCTGATTTCCTACACATGGGATTGGAGAGCTCTTGTTCTCTAAGAAAAATGTCCTTAAAGAACTGCCAGGTCTGATCAGTTCCTCACGGTTTCCCAGGGGGATCCCATCCACTAAACCTTGTAAATAAGGGAAGTTCCTCTTCTACAGCTCTGGGTCCTGACTTTGCTCCTTGCCAGAGCTTTTGTCCATTTGTCCTGACCATTGGGGAATGTTGTGCTGCTCCCATGAGGTCAGACCCAGCCAACTTCCCACAGGCAGCAAACATGAACTTGCCTGCAGCTTCCAAGATTGTTTGGGGCAGCCCAAAATTCAGCAAAAACATCAAACTCCTCTTTCTTCATCTGAGTATCCATTTAAGTTGTTTGGAGGTTGAGTTGGGGTTCAGGTTGTGCAGCTCATCGTGGTTTAAAAGCTCAAAATAGCACACAGAAAGAATGTTACCAAATGCTTCAACCACCTTCCTAACTTTTGAATCTTTCTACTTAATAAAGATCATTTTCAGCACAGTGAGGCAGCTCTAATTGGTACTGTGGCAAATATCCTGTCTGGGGTTTATCAGTTCTTCACCAAAATATAGCAACTCAAAAAAAAAAAAAAAAAACCAAAAACAAAACCGGAAAAGTACTGTTAAACCACAATTTTAAAAGCCCCACACAAATTATTAAGAGCTATTGCAGTAATTTCACTGATGGGCAGTTGTTAAGGGAAGAACATTAGTAAGATCTGATTAACAATWGTGTTAAAACCAGTGGTGGGTTTGGTTATATAAAGAACTATCAGAGAACCCTGAAGAATACTAAGTAGTGCTATTCAATAGAAATGTATTTACATATCTGAGTCTTATCACTACTGTCTTCCTAAATTGTCCTCTTCAGTATTCAGGGAGTGTTTTGTTTATTCTTCCAGAGGTGAAAAAAAAAGAATAAAAAGTAGCTAAATGGCTTTTATTTCACACAGTTGCACCAAGTAATTGTCAGTGATTTAGATTTCTCTTTTTGGTTTTAAAGAAATTATTTTATTGCAGAAACAATGGYTTGTGCTGRATTTAAAGTAAGACTTCAGATGATYGGCAGAACAGTTTGCAATATCTCAGCTAAAGGTCCCAGTTTGAACAGTTGGACTCTAAATATGAAATATTGCTAATCAAATGCAGACATTTATAATGTCTGTGGCCAATAACTGTCTCCTCTCAGCGTTACTTAGCCGATTTAATTAGAAATATTTAGATTACAGTGTAACATATCAGGTTCACAGCTTAATGAGATGAACACAGACCTAAAAAAGCTGTTGGTTTGGTTTTTTTTTTATCTTTACTGCCTACAAAAGGAACCTGGAGCACCAACTCCCCTGGAGAATCCTTTGTTGTGGAGTCTGTTTTTGGCCACGGCCTTGTTTCCTCAGAGTGTGTGGAATTAAATCCACATTAATTCTTCACTCAGCACAACCTTGGTCAAATACTGGACTTGAGATCATAAATATCAGCATTTTAGTCCTCCAGCTAAGCAACATTTAAATTCCAAACAACAGTGAGCAGCCTTTGCCCTGGAACCTMATTTGTGCTCTACCAGCTCTGTTCCAAATTATTTTTTTACTTTTTCTAGCCCACACCAGGTTCTGCCTCWTGCCTCAGTCTGCTTCTTATTAGTCCCTCTGCTAGAGCAGCCAGCTTCCTAGGAACTCTTGCTTTTCTTAGTTCTCTGAGTTTCAGGCAATAAAACACAGTTCTCCCAAAATACCCTTCAAAATATTCTCTCAAATGTAGGTCTTGCAGGTTCTGGAGAAATTTGTTGCCTGCCCTGACATTTCTTGTGATTATTTTATTTCATATCTTTCCAGCTACATTCAAAAAAATAAAATTCAAAAACCCAGTTTCATTCATTTAAGGCTGCCCTGGGGATTCTTCTGGGATGATAATTGGGCTGGAGGAGGTACCTTATTCCAAGTCCTGCTCTCATGCCCAAATTTTGGAAGATGAGTTGCAAAATTATCGATTTACCCTAATTTGCAGCCAGTGCACCAGGGAACAGCAGACATCCTTCACATTTCTAAAACACTCTCATTCATTTGGAACTTGAAGGATGCAGGAATTGAGGCAAGAAAAGGCAAATAATTGTGTGGTACTGGACTGTGCTTCTGATTCCAGCTGCGTTTGTCCACTCTCCTGTCCACTGAGAGCATCTTGAAATGGGCAACCAGCTCCTCTTGTTTTAGCAAACAACATATTTTGGAGGGAGGCTTTGAGGGTGTGATGTGATCCAAAAGAATCCCATCTGAACCAGAATTTTCCTAATCCCAGTCCTTGTCCCCTGGACTCGTGAGGTTGTGTCTTACAGACTKCAGCCTCTTGGAGGCAACATCTATCACATTTTGCTGCTTGTAAAAGTGCAAATCTTGCTCCATGGCTCAGGAATTACCCTTTTCCATGTCTCCAGTGGCACCAAATTATCTCTTTCTGGGGAAGGCATAACTTTGGCTGTGTAGACTTGTTATAAGGTATCCATGACAGGGAAGAAAACTCTTAGACCCTTGAACTCCAAAATCTCCTTCCTAAGGGATCTGGAGCTCCAGTGATCTAAACCTTAAGGAATTATGAATGCAAAGTTTTGTTTGCTTGGTGGAATCCTGGATCCAGACCCYGTGGCTGGATCTGTAATACTGAATTAGCTGAGCCTGGATGAATTCCTGAGGCTCAACTTCCAAATAGCATGGAATAATTCACACTCGAATTATTAAACCTTCTTGGCCTCCAAAATCAGGGAGCTGCAATTTGTGGACTATTGGGAATGTCCTCTGGCTCCTACCAGCTCCAAATTTGTTCCCCAGGAATAGTTTTGGATTTGGTTTAAGAAAAAAACAATAKTTTTTGGCCTGGACCAAAACCCAAAACTATCCCAAGGAAAATGTAACGGTGTGASTTCAGACTGGAGCCCAGTTTCTCGTTCATTTACCAACACAAACATTACAGATTTATTATTCCCAGTGAAGAGGATGAAGTGAGTGTCGATGTGGGTTGCTATGAAATCCCAGGGTCAGTCTGTTGTGTAACACAGCAGGGAGAAAAACTCTTGGAATTAATGGGAGCGAAAATCAAGGCAGCACTTGGTCACATGTGACACATCCAGGCTCTCTGCTGGTCTGAGGACACTCAGTTTTCTGAAATCTGTGAAAATCTGTGAAATCTCAGAAATCTGTGTTTTCACTTCACCTGAATCCCTTTCCCAGTCCATTTGGGTTGTCCCAGGCACTYTTGGAAGGTGATGTTGGAGCAGGAATTTGGTGCATTCAAATGATGGCTCTGTTCCGTTTGCTGGCTTTGGTGGCCACAGAATCATTAAGATTTGAAAAGAGCTCTCAAATCACAGAGCCCAGCCACTCAGCCAGCACTGCCAGGTCCTCCACTCACCCATSTCCCCAAGTGCCACATCTGCATGGTTTTGAGCCCTCCCAGGGATGGTGACTCCACCACTGGAGTCCCCAGTGCTCCCCAAATTCAGTCCAAGACAGTGAGGTGATTCCTCATTGATTCAGTGTTTTATTTAGACAGCATTTCCATGCTACTTGAGACATTTGCTTTAAGTAATGACCCTTTGTGCAGTGTGTCTCTGGGCGCTGCAATGGATAATTAGGGTTTTTTTCTATTACGCAGAATATATTTTTTATTCCCTTTCTCAGACATCTGCATCCTCCTTATAACAGGTTCTCACGTTTCTTGGAAATATTTACATGGGCAATAGCCAAAATCAGAGGGAATATGAATGTTCTAATGACAGGGGAAGTGGGGCTCAGTTCTGGGTCCAACAACAGGTGATTTGCAGCTAAAAACTCAATTACTTGCTGATTATTTGTATATAATTAGACAGTGCACTGAATAAAGGAACACCTCTCTGTACTACCCTTCCGTCTAAAAGAAGTGAATTTACCTTTTYAGATTGTTCTYYTATTTGTTTTTGGTTTTTTTTTTCTACAGGTGCTGGTTTGGAAARGAGCCGGGGAAATACATTGACTACATCTATCAAGGGCCAGTGATTCTTGTTCTCCTGGTGAGTGTTTGTGTGGGTGGGAGGACACTGCCACCTCCCACYGACAGCAAATTTGACCTGTGATGTTCCACATCTGCTTTTATGTAAAATAGAACATGAACAAGGCCGAACATCTTCAGGTGTTCTCTGAAGTGACTACAGTTGATAACACTGCAAGAATTTAAGAGATTTGGTTGGGCTGTTTCCTTGGTTTTGGGCCWTTCTTTCCTTCTCCCTCTGCTGTCTGTGCTGTTTGTGCAACGTTTTGAGATGTGGGAAGGAAAAATCTTCAAAACCAGGGGTTGAATTGCAGTATCTGCTCATCCACAGCTACAGCAATCCTGTTACACATATTATTTAGAAAAATGCRATAATCATAGTCAGGAACTGCATCTCCTTGCACAGCCATCTCCATTTTTTACATCCCCACCATTGCTGTGTGTTTGTTTTTAGATTTCCTGTTGTAAATTTCCTTCCCAGTGCTGCCCACGCTTACCAGGCTGTTTATCTGTTTACCCAACACTCCATCTCCTGTGCCAACCACGAGTAGGCAGAAGGAGAAGGAAGCAAATTCATAACCCGTTTTGAGCCTTCACCTGAGGTGCAGCAGTGTTTTCCYACCAAAAACAAAATTTAAAAAAAAAAAAAAAAACCCTGGGTGTGGATGGAAAGTATTAGTTAGCTATTAGTAAGGACAAAGCTGAAAAAAAATGGTTCTGCTCTTCCAGGCAGATGTGCCAGCAGAGAATTCCCAGGGCTCAGAGGGTTCCCCTCTCTCAGAGAACCAAGACTCACTGTAGCTGTCCCTTGGGTCACCCTAATCCCCACGGAGAAGATGCAAATGCTTCAGAACAGGCACCACTGGCAGCTCTCTCGAGGCTGAGAAGCCTCATGTTCCCCCCTGTCAGTGCCCTGTTCATGGGATTGAGCAGGAAAAAAGTTCCTGTGTTGGCCAGGAAGCCACAGCGTCTCTGAGGGTGTGTCCTCAGAGCAGGAGAGATCATTTCTGTGTTAATTGTTAAGATACAGCAAAGGGATCATGTCGTGTGCACCTGCAAAGAGAAGAAAACCCACCATAATAGGAGGATATTTTAATGGAAAAATTCTTTGTTCCCTAAGGAGAGAAATAGCAGCTGGTGTGATACACACAAGATCATCTGTGTTGCTGAGGGAGCCGTCACAAAACTACAAACAGCCTCAGAGTAAACTGACTCACTGATACAGAGACTCACAAATAAATCCTATTTAGACAACACAAGGTGGGAGATTTGTGGTACTCAGAGCGTTTGGGTTTCACATCATTGCCTAAAAATCTGTGACTGTTAATTTACCATAACCCCTTTAACCCCAGGATCTYTCAAACCCTTGGGTAGCATCTCTGACAGATACCACAGGTAGCTTAGAGTCATGAAAATAGCCTTTTTCTCCCCAGAGCAGCACTTCAAATATTTAAAGACCTCAAAGAGACCAATAAAGCAGAGGTGCAGGTGTGGGCTGCCTCTTTCTGTGCAGTCATTGTCTCTGCCTCTAATCTGGAGCAGCCTTGAGACCCCTCTAAAGTGGGCAGTGACTGAGCAGCCCAGACCTGACACTGAATTGAACCTTCCTACCCTGTCCTGCTCTAATTAAAACACTAATGAGGTATCAGCAGTGACTGAAGTGCAGCGTGGAAAGCAGCTGACAGAATTTAGAGGAGTAGCGGAAGGACAAGCCCTTCCTCCCCACACTTTAGGATTATTCCCCTCAAAAAGCACTGCTGGGGAAGGGAAACAAAAACCTGAAGGGCAAATCGAAAGCTCCTGTTAGATCAGACTCCTGATTCCTTAAATCTTCACCCCCTCTCTGCTTTTTTTTTTTTTTTTAATTTGAACTGTCAGTTCACTTTTGGAGTGTCTCTAATTAAAACACATAACCTCACAGTGGCTTAAAGCCACTTGACTGGCTCATCTTTTGATCCTCATGTGGATAAACTTGAATTGTGTGTGATGATTGAAGTATCACTTGCTGTTATTGGAGTCACTGACCCTTCCAAGGGTGCTGTGGAAAGTTCTGGGTGAAGAGCACAGAAATTTGACATTTGCAACGTGCTCAGGGACAGCACAGTGAAGCGTCACYGCCCTCGGGTGTGATTGTGTCTCTGCCTCAGCACAGACAGGGACAAAGTGCTGCCTGCCTCTTCCCTCCAGTGAGAGGTGGTCACCATGAGTGAAAAACACAAAGATTTCAAAATTAGGATGACTCTGTGACCTCTTTCAGTCATTGCTCATGAGGTGGATTTGAACTAATGAAGAATGGAAATGGAGCTGCACAGATGTTTTCTGGAAGAATGTATAGGACAGGGTGTGGGCCTGATGGGGCAAGGGGGAATGGCTCCCCATGRATAGAGGGCAGGTTTAGGTGGGATATTGGGGAGAAAATCTTCCCTATGAGGGTGGGGAGGCCCTGGCACAGGATGCCCAGAGAAGCTGTGGCTGCCCCTGGATCCCTGGCAGTGTCCAAGGCCAGGTTGGACAGGGCTTGGAGCATCCTGGGTCAGTGGAAGGTGTCCCTGTCCATAGCAGGGGGTGTAAGTGGATGATCTTTAATGTCCTTTCCATCCCAAACCATTCCATCACAATTCTGTGAGAGAACTCTCCCAGGCCTCTGCTGGCAAGGTAGAGAGACATGAATGCTGCAAGAAGAAATTAATGTTCTTTCCAAAAAGAGAACTAACTCTGAGAGCTGAAAGTCTCAATACTTTATGAAATTGCAGTTCCTGTGCACCTGTGAATGCTCTGCCTGGGGCAGCTAAAATTGGCWTCACCCACCTGAGTGTGGAGCCAAGAGCTCCATGTCCAGCTCAGGTGAGCCTTGGGTACCTCTGGGACACATCTTTGTGGATTACAGAAACATCCTTACACCAGCCTGTGGCAATAAAATCAGAGTACTCTTGTGAAATATTCTTAGTTCGATAGGGATAAAACCTTCTCCTAAAGATGCAAAGCCCATTTAAAAGGGTTTTTTAAGGATTTTTTTCTGTCAAAAATTACTCCCACTAGTTTCTATTTCTCATTTTCTTACCTCTGTGCACTGAGCTGCTGCACCACAAGAAACAGGAGCTCTGAGTCTCCCTGGGAAAAAAAAGATTGGCCTAAACAAAGCCCTTTGATCATGGCAGCACTCCTCAGTCTGTCTTTAGATCCCATTATTGTGTTGTATCTCAGGTACAAAAACTTGGAACAATGCAGTCGAGTTGTTCGATTGATTTTCTACTTGTCTGTAGAAGGAGCTTGGAGATTGACTTGGGCTGAAAATAGCGAAACAATTTCAGAGACAGCATCAGGAAAAAATGGAAACTGAGTATGAGTTCTGATTCTGTATATTGGGCAAGAAASCTGTACTTTTATTTACAAAAAAATCTGAAGGAGAAAATGTAGGTAATCATCCTCTTTTTGTTTCGTTCTTGAGTGGATTTTGGCTTGAACATATCCCAYAAGAGATCTAATCATTAAGCACACTGGATGCTTTGAAATTTTATTTCTGGTAGCACTAGAAAAACACACTTGATTAGGTGTTTTCTCTTCTAATTAGTGCACTGCATTTTCTTAATTCTGATTTGTTTTCTCAGAGTCACATAACCAAGTTTTAATCACACACCCCTCTCTGAAGCTGAAGAAGGGGCTAAAGGTTGGAAATACATACCAGGGCAGTAAATTCCATCCTGATTTTATTAAGGAAAACACACACTATACATTCAATTTTAAATGTAAACCCTGCCAAGGAACTGGTGAGCCACAAAAACACAGCAGGGTCAGAGGGCAAAGCTCAGCAAACAGGTGAGCTGCTTTTTTCCTCAGTAACTTCTGCTGTGAGCTGACCCCAGCTATGAACTGCTCTGCAATATTTCTCTGATTGTATAAATTTGTAATTTTTCAAACAGGCTGATCAATTTTTTTTCCGCCCAAACCTTTCAGTCAACTTTAATAGATTTTTGTTGTTGTTGTTGTTCTCCCTCCTATGCTTAAGAACTGGACAGTTTTGCAACCTCTGGGTTTTTTGTGTCTAGTTGAAAATAATTCACCACAACCAATTTGCTGCTGGCATGAGTGGGTGCATGAGCCTGGTGGGACGATCTGGAGTTTACTTCTGCCYTGCCTTCATCAGCTGTTTCCTTTTGAATAAGTTAAATTGCTGCTCAAAGCTCCATTTGCCCAGCAATAAAGCAACCTTAATGATTATCTATTTAAAAATTACCTATTTRAGAATTATCTGCCCTCACTTTGAGACTCATGGATGACAAGGAGAGAAGTTTTAGGTGTCTTATTTCAATTGGGAATTTCTGCTCAGGAGGGAAAACCACACATACCCAAGAAAACCACTTACTACCCAAGTGCTCTTTACGTTGTGCTGATCATTAAATATGTGGCATTTTTGTGGTGGCAAGATCAAAGCTTGCCCCAGGARTCAAGGTGTGATCCCACAAATAGGATTTTACAGCAGCAGTCTCTTGCCTGGTTTATTTTTTCTTACCTTCTCAGTAGTTCCAGCCATTTTTTTGTTTCCTTTCTTCCGCTGGGAACCAGTGAGAGTAATTCCAGCATTTCTTTTGTGAATGGAAGCTCCCAGAGCTCGTAACTCTCTGTGTAAAGCTGAGATGATTTGTCTCCCCCGTGGAGTTCCCTTTCCATCGTGTGATTTCCTGTGCCACCATCGTGCCTGATCACTCAGCACTGCCAGTCCCTGGACAGCTCTTTGCAATCAGTCCTGATTTTTGCTGTTCTGAGCAGTGTGATGCCACTAAAAATCTGTCAACCTGATCTTCATTGCCTTTTACAGGTCTCTGAGATCTGAGTGAAACAGCACAGATCTGCTGGTAGCCTCTTTCCATTGAGAAATCACATTTATATATGTCTATATACATATCTAATATATGTATATATATGTATATATATGTAAAAATATATGTTTATATTTATATATGTATATATATACATTCCTGTCCTTTTCCCTTGTAGTTTTCTGCATAGTGCTCTTCCCTCCAAACCTCCAACAGCCAAATTTCTGTGTTTACAACAATTTTTGGGGTAACTTTGGAGCAATTTGAATTCCTTTCAGAGCCCTGAGTAAACTTCCACTGGATCTCCCTTGTCCCTGTGCTGACTTTCAGGGGACTTTACAAATCATGTGATTTTTTCCCTGTCACACCTCATTTCTATATATGCTGTTCTTTACAAAGGATTTGTCCAGCCCAGTTTTAGGTTATGGAATATATCCATGTCTATATGTAGCAATCACTGGTTGATGGTATAGARGGCCATGACAGGAAGAAATTTTCAGTAAATATCTGACTTTGTTCAGTTTTTCAAAACCGAGGCTGTGGAATTATAAGAAGTTTTTTAAATATGTCACCTCAGAGAGTGGAGGGGCTTCAGCTAATTAGCAAAATCAGCTGATTTACTGATGAAAAGGAAGTTTTCCTAGTTGAGAGTTGTCCTTCCTCTGTCCCAGGCTGCTCCAAGCCCTGTCCAGCCTGRCYTTGGACWCTSCCAGGGATCCAGGGGCAGCCACAGCTKCTCTGGGCACYCTGTGCCAGGGCCTCCCCACCCTCACAGGGAACATTTTCCTCCTAATATCTGTTCTAAAACTACTCTGTTTCACWTTGAAGCCATTTCCCTCTTGTCTTCCCTTCTTTTGATCTGTCATGCTCCATTGAAAACATCAGAGTCCACGTTGCTGAAGTTCTATTCTTCCGAATCTTCTGAAAAAAACATAAAACTTTGCTCACYTGCCATTTCATATATAGAAGCATCTCACCTGCATCTGTATCTATAAGCATTTCATTTATGGGATTGTTTTTTGTTTGGTTTTTTTTTTGCAGAAAAGCATTCCCTAATCCTGTGCAAGCATCTTCCTCGCTGATATAATTGCTTCTCTGAATATTTCTTAGGTTCTGCTAACTCTCTTCCCATTTCTTCTTCCACTTCTGCATTGTTCTGTTCAGAGACTGAGATTTTATTATCATTATTATTATTGATTTTTTTTTTATTTCCCCTTCCTCCCAACTGAATGGCTTCTGTTTTGGTTTTTTTCAAACACTGATTTAATTTTTCCTATTGATTTTTTAAAATTCCCTTTTCTCTAAAGATRAGCAAGTTCTTCAATTGCTGCAAGTTTGCAGTTCATGACCTGTTGATATTCCTGTGTTTTTCTTGAAAGACTTTTATCACAATTTTTGCTGTTTTTCAAGCAGGCTGTCCTAGCTGCACAGGGGACAAAGATCATGTGCTGGTTTGGTTGCAGTCCATCCAGAATTTATCTCCAATTTTGCCRTCATTGCTATTCCTGTTTTCCTGCTGTTTACTTTTATAATTGTGGAGTGAATAGTGTCCAACAAAATTTCCAAAACCATGTACAGTCTGCAAATATTCTGAAATTTCCACTTCTGTTTGTGAAATCTTCTTTCTTCTTAATCACATCTTGTTATTCCTGATTGTACATGAAAGTATTTGCCAGCACTTTGCCCAAAGGACTCATTGTGGTGCYGGTGACCTTTGAAGAGGAAACTTTAGTGATAAAAGGCCCTGTCTGAGGATCAGAACAATTAAAACAAAGCATTAATAAACAGGCAGAGCATTCATCTGAGGTCAGGATGGCAGCATCTAATGCTCCCACTAAAATGACTGCTCTGATCCCYGTCTGCGTTACTTAACCCTGAGATGATTTTTACCACATTGCATAAAAACACCAAGTCTAAATAGAATAATTTTTACAGTTCCTGGGAGCGCAGAGGAACAAACATTCTAGGAAGCACAGGAGCAGAAGCTTTCTGTGAAGCATAAAATACAAAGCCCAGCAGAAAATGAGCAAAATAAAAGCCAGTTGTCCATTGAATTCTCAAAAGAGAAAGAGAAGAGCTTAATGATTTCCTTTTAAACTCCTGAGCTTGGGGGAAACTGCAGAGAAATCTTCAGAGTCAACATTCCCTCCTTTGTGCATTTTGGCTATTTCATCTTGCTAAGGGAGATAAATTTCCTCTCAAATGGATTTTAGTTTTTATGGAAGGTAAGTTTTATGCCCAAAATAATTCACTGGAAAGTTTGTTTCGGTTCACAAGAGTTTCTGGGTTTGTGTGTTCAGGTTTTAATTGAACAGTGCCAAAACAGATGGCCCAAGTGCTTTTTGGATCACTGGCTTATAACTCCATTTTGGGGGTCTGAATTCTCAGTTTAGAAATGGAAAGTCTAAACTTCTGAAGCTCTGGCAAGATTATGAAAACTTTTTCTTTCCCATCTGTAGTTGGAGAGGGTCTTATTCCAGCAAAAAGGATATTCTTAGCATGGCATAAATAAAGGAGAAGAAGAAATAAGCCATTTTATTCTGTCTTCAAGACTTTGAATTTATTTCATCTATCTGTAAATGTCAAGATAAAAATCCTTAGTTTTGTTTTCCATCGGGAAGCAGAAAACACGGGTAAACAGGTATGAATGAAAATATAAAACAAGCCTAAAGAGGAATAAAAAGGATGCACTGYCTGTCATCATTAGCTCTCTTCGGTGACCTTTGCTCAGTCTCCATTTATGGAACTGATGTGTGGGTTTTGTGAGAGCTGCCCARCTCTGAGAAATTAGTCTGTTGACATAGAGCTCCAATAATAACAACAAAAAAAGTCCTTGATAAATAATTGTGTACTTTGCTCAGTGCAGCACTGAGGCTCTTTTCTAGGAAAGYTCACTTTGCAGTGTTTTAAGATCTCTCTTCCTTTGAAACACTGCTATCTGCATGAGGAACAAACACCAGAGGCTTCATCTCCTTWGCCTGTAAATCAGGCTCAATTTGGTTGTCACTAGAACTGTATGGATTGTGTCCAGCTGAGAAAATAGCTCCATTTTCATTTCCAGGCTTTCAACAGCCTATTCCCTGCTTGATTCCCAGATTGTGTCCTCTCTCCTGAGCAAACCCCAGCCATCAGCCCCACGAGGTGGGGACAATTAAATGGACAATTAAAACCCCATCTGATCATGCACTGAAAATTGATCTTCAGACCTCTCTGAGTGCTGCTAAAAGGTCCTACTGAGCCAAGTGTCCTTCTGAAGTAGAGTGGGGTGGTTTTATTAAAGAAATCATTAAAGGTGAACTCACTGAAATGTGCTTCTAGTTGGCAAAAACCAAAAAAAAATATTTTGATGTGACCACATTTTCAGCTTTTCCCTTGGAATTTGTTGCTTGCATTTTAGGGGTGACCCTATCCAAGATCTCTCAGAGAAACCTTAACAGAGACATAAATGTTGGTGCTCAAAACATTTTTAAGCTTTCACAGACTACACTGTCACAGAACCTCCATGGATACAGCCACGTTCATTCTGCTGAAGCTCACGTGGGATGTCCTGGACAACGTGAAGATCAGTGGAAGATTTGTGTGGGCAACTGGTTCAGGTCCAAGCCYTATTAGTTCAGGAACATTTAAAATATGTCAAAGGAGCCACTGTTGAAAAGTTCCCATTTCTTTCCAATGAATATAAATAGATCCTGGGATAACCAAGTGCCTAATCTGACAAGGAATGATTCCARTCCAACTCAGATCTTTATGCTCTTCTTGTCCTCACTCTGGGATGGCATTGATTTATAGTCAAGGCCAATCACTTGGCTTTTCTCTCTTAGGATCAAATCTAGAATAGGGAAGAGTAAATCATTCCTTTTCCTGGAGGAGCTGTGGGGTGAGGCCAGCAGCAGGAGCTGTGTGTGTAACAGGGCTGCACTCGTGTCCTGTCCTGCTGCAGCCACAGCTGGRCAGAGAAACCCAGAGAAAGGGCAAAACCAAGCCTGGAATGAGCTACATGCATTATTGAGAGATTCTAGAGCCAGAAGGAGCTGGAAATTGTTTTTCTAATTTCACTTTATGCACAAAGAAGCCATCGAATTCTCCTGACCTGATGGATCCATACATCCAAGCTATCTTGGTCACATATATGAGATCCATTTTYCCAGGACCTTCCATCCAACTCAGGAGACTCTCCTTCCACCTATCCCACTCACCAGCCCTTTTGAAAAAATCCAATTCTCAGGTTTTCAGGGGATGGCAGGCTGGTAAAAGAGGACTACAGCATTAAAGGAAGAAGCAGGGTGAAAGTCACTGAAGTTCAGACTGAGATTACTCAGGAGGAGGGCTCAGTTTGAGTGGCCAGTGCCACTGTTCCCTTCTCCTRGAGAATATACTAAGAAATAATGTCCCTGGCAGGGTTTTCTCAGACAYCTGGGCAGCTATTTTAAAGGATTAAAAGATTCTTCTGCCTTCCTGTTGCTCCTGAGAGCTGAGATCTCTTGTCTGCTTCGTGTCACCCGTGCCAGTGCCACCCATGGACTTCAGCTGTGCAGAGGTGCCTCAAGTGCTGCTGCTCTGCTCTGGGCTTGGGCAGCTGAACTGGGAGAATGAAAAATGGATTTTTACAGAATAAGAGCGTTTCTGGTGAAGTAATTCCCAGGATWTTCAGCTAGCAGTTTTCCTTCTGGACTGATGAATCACACTTCTGCAACTGAATTTCAGAGAAGGCCAAAATCCCTAATTTCCTGATGCAGRCTGTGGTAATTTGAATTTCCAGTTCAGATGGCAGGATGCTGTCCCATCAAAGGACTCGTGAAACTTGAAATGCCTTCCTGAGCCCAGTTCATCCTGTTAATGCCATGTGATCTGCCCTGCTGATATCTGGAATTTGCCCTTGCTTAGGAGTCTGTGATTCAGTCTGGCTCTTTCCTTTAGGATTGCAAAACTGGCACATTTTGGATTGGTGCATTTTTTGCATCCTTGGTAGAAATAACCCAAACGTGGCTCTGAGCTGATGAAAAACCTCAAGATCTGGCAGCRGAATTTCAGGGGGGAAGTTTTCTTTCTGTGGGGGAAGGACACCTTCATTCACCTCCCCCTGAGCAGAGACTGCCTGAACATTTCTCCTTCTGTTTCTGAAGAGCAGTGCAGTCACTGGTKTGAGGAGCTGAAGATTCAACTCAAACCACTGAAATTTAGAGCTGGTTTTATTTCTGATAAATAAAGCRTGAACCAGCTGACATCGACCTCTTAATATGACAAAACCAATTCTAGCAAGAACAAACACACAAGCTGCACTGTTTTATTTACTTCTTCTACTCCCCAGGGCCTTGCTGTGCTAAGAAAATCTTTTCCAAAAACGTCATGTTAACTCTTAGAACAGCATTTCCATATCTCACGTAGTAAGTGTTTAATGTACACAGTTCCCAGTGTCTGCTCAGGTGCTGATGGCTCCATTTTTTCCAAACCCTGTTACAGGGAATGCTCTGATGGATGCCAGGATGTGTAAACATTGAAATGCACCCCATAGCACGGGGGGAAAAAAGAGCATATTTTGAGAGCACCTTTCGATTGTCAGCTCTGCCGCAGTGTTTGTCAATATTCAGGTGTCAATCACGGAATTATTCCATTCATGAGCTCCAAAATGCCAGGAGCCCTGGGACCCTGGAAATGTTTAAATATCTTCTCACAAGCTGTGCTGGGACCTTGGCAGTTGTGTGGTTCTGACAACTTTGGGGCAGACCTGTGTCTTGTAAGCTGCCCTGCTTTAGGCACTGAAACCAACTCCAAACCTGCTCCTAGGAGGCAAATCCTTGCACTGATCACAGCCTGCAAATCAATCTTCTCTCCAGTTTGCTTTTTTTTCTAAATTTCCTGTTTATACTGTGTAAGAAACTCGCTAGCAGATGCTACAACAGCAGTAGAGCAAATCTCAATTCTCAGTGGTGAGGCTGCAGCACAAATAATAATTACCCAACTCAGCAGATTGAGAAGGGTCGTGGTGAATCCATCAATCTCACCTTTAGTTCCTCCCAGAAAAGGAGAAAAGGGAGTTTTAAAAATGTTTTTGGAAGTTTTTAAAAGTTTTTAGAACTTTTTTAATAAGTTCGTTGCTAGGGCCAGTAGTGATGTACTCTGTTTTCACTGCTGTTTTGGAAACATKAATAGCTGTTGGATGTTTGCTGTATAATGTGGTATTTCTAGTAAACTTCTGAGTCTATTGCAATCCATGGTAAAGCCAAAAAGCTGTTTTCAGTCAGATTGAAACTATAAAATGTGCCTTTTGGGGTGTATCACATCTTTTAAGCCATTATTTGTCTCACTGGTTGTATTTCTTTTCCTCTCTCTCCCTTCTCTTCCAGATAAATTTTGTATTTCTATTTAACATAGTTAGGATTTTGATGACAAAGCTGAGAGCCTCAACCACTTCAGAAACAATCCAGTACAGGTAAGTCAGCCTGTGATTGGTGCTGTTAACTGAGCACTGCCTGGATTGTCCTGTCCTTGTCCCATCTTTGTCTTCCCATCTTGCTGGTGGAATTCACACATTTGTATTTATCTGTGCAGGCTCTCCATAAAAGCTTCTTTGCATTATTTGTGTCCATTTCACTTTAGGCCTGCACATTTGCCAACACAGATGTCAAATCCCCCCCTTTCAGWGAAATCTGAAGGATTTGATCTGGTGTGAGGACAAATGTATCGATTTCTCTATGTTCACGAGTATAASTGTAATTAGTGCTGCAGCCAGTTCTGGGGTCCCAGCATAGAAAGGAGCTGGAGCTGCTGGAGAGAGTCCAGAGGAGGCAACAGAATGATCAGAGGGATGGAGCAGCTCTGCTGGGAGGAAAGGCTGGGAGAGCTGGGATTGTTCARCCTGGAGGGGAGAAGCTTTGGGGTGACCACCCCATTGTGACCTGAAGGGAWCCTGCAAGGAAGAGRGAGGWAGATCATTTACAGGAGCCTGGAGTGACAGGACAAAGAGGAATGGCTTCAAACTGACAGAGAGTAGGTTTAGGTGGGATATCAGGAGGAAATTCTTCCCTGTGAGGGTGGGGAGGCCCTGGCAYAGAGTGCCCAGAGAAGCTGTGGAAGTGCCCAAGGCCAGGTTGGACAAGGCTTGAAGAATCCTGGGAGAGTGGAAGGTGTCCCTGCCCAYRTTAGGGGGTTCAGCTGGATGATCTTTAACCTTCCAACCCAAACCATTCTGTGGTTCTGTGATTAATGTGTGCATACAGGTATTTAATGCTCCATTTAAAATGTTGGGAATGGAGGTGAAGGGTAATTTTGCCCCTTCTCATCAGCTGGTGGCAGAATTAGTGTCACCAGTCACTGGTTTGCATGACTAAAGTAACCCTAAACTAATCATTACCTTCTCAGGCAGTTCAGTTCCCATACCCAGCATGACCCCCCAGGCCCTGGGATGGCAGAAAGGAGAAGTCTGGAATGTTCATCCCAGCAGAGGGAAGGTGGCCTGGCCCCTTCTACCAGCTTTGATCAGCCTAAACAGTCCCAAAAGCAAATTCTCCGAGACCAGGAGATGCTGAGTGCCCTTCTCTCACCATTTGTAGGATATTTGGAGGGCTGACAGGTCCTTGCATTGGGAAATAGCCCAGCTTTTGGGGTGTGAGATCAGTCACTCTGACTCATTTCTGGATAAAATCTCAGCGTGTCACACTGAGTTGAATCTGAATGTCCTCAATCAGGCTGCTCCTGACTTTGGAGGCAGTTTTGCTGCAATGATGGGCTTTGTTGTTTTGCCTGATTCCTTGCTTTTATTCCTGTCTGGATTTTGGGATAAATCTGAAGTTAGAGCCTTCTCTGCACATTTCCTGAGAAATGAGGGAGGAAATATCCCTTTTTCACAATCAAACCTGATGCCATAAAACTAAAACTAGCCTGGAGAAGCCCTGCCTCAAACCTCACTACATTTTTCTCCCTTCTGCAGCTTGCAGGGGAGCATTAGCAATATTAGAGTCAATCTATAGCAGCTGCCATTGTTCTTGAATGGATGACAGTGATCTTATCCTTGCAGGCTCTGTGAGGGAATTGTCTTTTTCACAGCCTAAATGGAAACCCTTAGAATTCCAGCAAAGCCTGGGGCAAGCCTTGATGCTCTGAAGCACAGCAATGCAAACCTGGTATTAAATATAATAAAAATTTTAAAGAAAACTTAAAATTTTATCTTTAGAAGTAAAACTAAAAGTAAAAGTAAATCATTAAAGCAGGTATTAAATCACATGGCAGYTGGTTTGTTAAGGCTGTCACTTTATCCTGACACTGGCAGTGATTTTGTGCTCCCCTGCCTGTCATTATCTACCTATTAGGGCATTATGCAGAGATTTACACAGACTTGGCCAAAATGCAGCCTTTGTGTTGGCAGTGTCTGGTGCAGTGAGGTGCTGTTCTCTCAGCTGGCACCCTGAGATGCTGTTACAGCACCAATAATAAGGATCAGCCTGTAATAATTCTGTTAATAATCCCTGGTGCTTCCTCATGCACCGCCTGCTTTGGGATTTGTGATTTCTGASGCAGCCCTGAAGAGTTCACTTGGGTGTGCAGGTGCTGCAGAAAGAGAGAAAGTGTTTGCATTCCAGACAAAATTAAGGGATGGGCACAAAGCAGATCTCAGCTGAGCTGGGCACTGACCTCATCTCCCTTTGGGGTAAGAAATCACACACCAAACCTGCAGAGAATCCCAAGGCTTCAGTGTTGATGGGAAAGG
>NW_026623367.1:1636233-1681329 GCF_030028575.1 Malurus melanocephalus
GGAAGGGAAGGGAAGGGAAGGGAAGGGAAGGGAAGGGAAGGAAAGGAAAGGAAAGGAAAGGAAAGGAAAGGAAAGGAAAGGAAAGGAAAGGAAAGGAAAGGAAAGGAAAGGAAAGGAAAAGTGAAAAGCAGGGATATAAATAAGATTCCCATTCACCCCCTGGAGTTCAGAGTGTGGGGGGACACAGCAGAGTTCAGACGCTTTCCCAGGACCCTTTCCCCATGTGGACAGGCAGGGGAGGCTGTCACTCTGTCCATGCTCCTTCCCACCCCCAGCACCCTTGTTCCTCCCTGTGCTCACATGTTTTCTGTTCCCTGCCCACAGGAAGGCAGTCAAGGCCACTCTGGTKCTGCTGCCCCTGCTTGGCATCACCTACATGCTGTTCTTCGTCAACCCTGGCGAGGATGACATTTCCCAGATCGTCTTCATCTATTTCAATTCCTTCCTTCAGTCTTTTCAGGTAAGGCAGCAAGTTTACMGCTGGTGTCAGCTGCTGCTGGAAGGATCCCTGATGCTTTTCAGCCAAGAAACTTGGGGCAATRAAGTCTGTGATGGAAATACCTGCTGCAAATAGCTCAGCTGAGTTCACACATGCATAATAGATGTGTAAGTGTGTCATGGGGAGTGGAAAATCCTCTCAGGTGTGAACTGGAGGGATTAATCTGCCTTAACATCAGCACTGTARCTGCAGCTCTTCACATAAAATCAAGGGATGAAGAGATTTCATTGCACCTGCCTGAGAGGGGTTGAGGGATCCCCCTCCCGAGGTTCCTCTCTCTTCCCAGAGCACRCAGTGAGCTGAGACTGGGACTTGATGTTGCTAAACCAGAGGGAAACTACTCCTTCCTGTTGGATTTGCTGTTTTATTCAGGTTGTAAGTCTCCAGACAAAAGTTAATATGCTGTTCTCTGCAGCCAACAGCCTAATTTATAATTCATATTGGATTTTATTTAATATGGTGATTTTTAGGAATRTTAGGTATGTATTTCAGATATTTTCTCTGATTCAGAAAAGAAAGACATRGTGAGTATCAGTTTAGAGCCACCTGCTTGAAGGGAAATTTAAGGCAATCACTCCCACAGGAAGACAATGAAACATTAACCAGCTGCTCTCAGAGAAAATTCTAATATTTTGGCATTGCTGTTTTACCTCCTGTGTGCAGGAACAAGTGCTCTGACACCCAGGATATCAATACAAAGCTACAGCTGTCGAGCCAAATCTGGGGTGGGGTTAATGTTTTTACTGATTGCATCCCACCAGAAACCACAGCTGGATATCCAAAATGAAAAATRTCCCTTTTAACTTGTGAACCTTTACCCATGAAGCAATCCACTCTTTTCATTCCGTAAAATTGAATGTATTTTTTATCTGCTGATGCTCAGTGTCTCAAAAAAAAAAAAAAAAAAGCTGCTCTGCTTGTTTACTTGTTAGGGCTGTGAAGATGTAAGAAAGCAAGCACAGGGAGTCTCTCCTTTGTGGTGACAATAATTACAGCCCTAAAAACAAAATGGGTAAAATTCCACTCACAAGAATTCAGATCTTTGAAGCAGTTCTGGGGGTTTTATCACTGCTGTCAGCAGATTCCACAGAACCATTCAGCTCAGGTGAATTTAAGCAATCTGATKATACACTTGCCCTCATGAGACCATCTAAAGCCCTTTAACACCCCCTGTGAGTGTTTGGGATGTCTCTCCAGAGCTGTCAGATGTGGCACAGCACCTCTGAGGGCTCTGGGCTGTCTGGGGAGGGCAGCTGGATGCTGCAGAGCTGCTTTAACCCGGCTGAAGTGGCAATCCCCTGTATCAGAGGAAATGTTAAAATGCTTACCTAATAACTGACTGCTGTCTCTTCTTTCCAGGGTTTCTTTGTGTCAGTATTTTATTGCTTCTTGAATGGTGAGGTGAGTAATGAATCCTTGGGAGGTGGAATTTGCTCGGGTAACTGATCACAGRGACATGAGATGTTTTTACAGGGGCTCACAGTCCCATCAGTCTCTTAATGTGCCCCTGAATTCCCCAGTCCTCTCTGCTGGTGCCTTTTGCTCTCAAAGCTTTATCAAATTCAGACTGTTACGTGGGGTCAGGGCAGAGGGAGAGAAGTTTTCTCAGGTTATAAAATTCCCGTCCTTCATTTTCAAACTTCTTAAAAGTTTCTCATTAATTAAAAGTAAGATTTCTGGGCATAGCTGAACACTTTTGAGCTGAACTCTTGTTAAGGATATGCTGCAGGTGACCCATTTGTGTCTTGCCATGCTGAGCTGAGTGAGTTTGTCCATGTAGGTAACTTCCTCTGAGTGATGAGTGCCTGTTGCATTCAGAAAAGAGGGCTGAAAACAGATTTAATCAGAATTAATTTCAGGTACTGCTATCCAAGCAAGAAATGTTTCACTGATATCCCTTAGTGTTTGACTTTCACCCCAAAATGTGTGGGATTTGTCTTTCCCCTACTTACACTGCCAGTGTCTCATTTACCTGCATTTAAATGTGTCTTCTTTGTCCAGCCAAAATTTTAGTTCTCTGCAGAAATTAATTCCATATTTTGTTATTCCTTCTGTCTTGATTGAAATTCCCTTTGTGCTGCTTCTTAATTTCATTGTGGGCTATGAGAAAGAATAGGCATGGCTTCAAAGAAGCAATGTTTTACTTTATTTTTAAAATTTTATTTTATTTTTGGTTCTTGTTTTGTTTTACATTAGTAACTTCTCCTCTGCCTTATTAATTCTGAGGCGATGTTGACAAGAAGCAGCTCAGCTTCCTCACGTTAAGCACGTGCCACTTTTATATCGTGGCAGCAGAGTGTTCTSAGTTCTCTTTCCAACTTTCCCTCTCATAAATTCTCACCATTCCGTTTGCCTCTTGTAGGAGGTTTAAATTTTCCTCCAAAATACAGGTGCATGTAGACCAACATGACCTTAAGCTGTGCCAGGAGAGGTTTGGGTTGGGTTTCAGGGAAAGGTTCTTCACTCAGAGGGTGCTGGCACTGCCCAGGCTCCCCAGGRAATGGTCCCAGCCCCGAGGCTGCCAGAGCTCCAGGAGGATCTTTCTGTAGACAGCAGGCATTTTTAAAGTATTTTTTTCATATTTTTTTTCACTGCAATCCCAATTGAACATCAGGGGTGGAACCCAGGCCATGTGATTTCACAGCCACTCGGAACTTGCTATGACCCCACTTCCATTTTGTGGAGCAGGTTCACAGGTTTGTTCACACAGGTTTGCGTGGCTGTTCACAGCAGGTTTTCCCTCCTTTGGCTGTTCTGGATTCTTCCAGCTGTTTCCACTGGGAGAAATGTCCAAAAATCCCCTTCCCTGAGCAGCCGGAGGCTTTGTGTGCAAAGCCTTCTGCCAGCCTCCCATCTCCTGTAACACAGATGAGTTCAGACACCATGGAGCTSATCAAAGGAGGACGATTCCCCTCATGCACTTCTAGGCCTTGATAACAATCTACTGGGAAAGCTGGAATGATTCCAGAACTGATTTTCCAGCTGTGTCACACTGCTGTCGCACTGGGAACRGGCATTTCTAAGGGAGTCAGCCCCAGGTTGAGACACCCACCTTGGGATCTTGTTTCATTTCCCTAAACACAGATGTCTGGTGCTGCTGGGGAGGCTGCAGGGTGTCTGAGGCATCCACGTGGCTCTTCCCAGCTGATTCAGGATCTGGAGAAGATTCACATCCGACTGGGAAGTGGGAATGCCAAGTGGGATGGAGTGGAGGTGTTCAAATGGCTCTGTGTCAGTAATTTGAGCTGGTCAATAGAACCTTTTTGATTTTGGAGCTTTTCACCAGCTCAACCTGCAGCAGACATCTCCACATGCTCCAGTCTTTGCTGGCAGTCTGGATTGGCTCTGCCCTGCATACCCAGACAACCTGCCCCTGTGTGGCACCCACAGACAGCTGAGTTTGGGAAGGAAATCCTCCCTGAAGTGTTYATTTACATCCCATGTGCAACTTTCACTTGGCTGATAAACCATGGCAACTCTCTGGCTCCTCTTTTGAGGTGTAAGTCCAAAACCCTCAGATAATACAGTATTGCCTCTTTCAAAACTGTGAAAGGACTTAGGGCTCGTCTTAATGTACTGTGAGAGTGGTTTTTTGAAGGGTCRTAAAACCTTTAAAGGATAAAATTTCCTGTTCTGTTTTAGCCCCAGCTTTTCTTGGCACAGAAGAAAGCAGCAAATTCAGTGATATTTTTTTTTCAGAGCTTTCTGGGTTTGTAATCACATTGTCCAGAAAAAAAAAATTGCATCTTGCAGTACAGTAATTTAAAAGCTCAGCTGCTTCCAGCCAGGCATCCCTACAGAAGTGGTGTTGAAGGCAATGCTGCTCGGTCCCCATGAGCTCCCAAATTTTGCTCTGAAAGGGGTTTTCCCCTTTTAGATAATAACCTGTGAGGAGCAGCCTTTCAGTAGCCTGAAATCTTTGTGAGTATCACTGAAGCCTTGTTATTATCTCTCCAGTGAGCCTGAWATTCAGGTGATGGATGGGCTGATAACTTTCTGTCTCAGGAGGTTTTAAAGGTTCAGGTTTTCCACTTACACCAGAGTTGGATTCCTTAAATGCATCTAATGGTCTGTGTCAGGTTACTCATCCCCCACACTGCCAAGGGTTGATGACACAAGCAAAAAGCCTGGAAAACCCATTAATTTCAAGCTTTGCTAAAGCTGTGATTTCAGATGCATCTCTCACATTCCATATTTGATTCACATCCCACTAAATACTTACAACTGCCTGTTGTAGAGCTCAAAAATTACGGATTGCCCTCCAAAAAAAYGCCCCAAAACATGTTCTTCATAACATTTTCAATGAATGCTTCATGTCTGGGACACCTGTCCCTTCAAAATTTGTGCATTTCCTTTTGCTGTGGGACCAAAAGCTGGAAGAGAGAGGAAGCACCATTGTGGATCCCCCAAGTGTGATGTTCTACTCACTAGGAACCCACATTAAAAATCCCACATAACCTGATTTGGGTTTTGTTTTTTTTTTCCCTGAGGCTCAGTGTGTGATTTGACTGAGTTTTCTCATCAGGAAGTATTTTTGAGAAAGAAGGAGAATAACAGGAAATAAAGAAACAGAGGTGATCTTGTTCTCAGCATCCACGAAGGGGTTCATGCAAAATTCCTTCCCTGTCAGGGCAAGAATTGGATGCAGTCTTTACACAGTTGTGCTGGATTTTAATGTTCTCAGAATAAGGAGAATTAACAATTAACCCCAGTCCTTTTTGAGGAAAGGAAATTGTGCAATGAATTTACTGCCTGTAYTTTAAAGTGCACGTGGAGATTTTGCAGCAAGATTTAGTTAATGTTGAGGCTATTTCTCAATCTGATGTGAAAACCACTTGGTTTGAATGCAGGGAAAGCATTAAAAGTGTTACTGGAACATCAGCAAATGGCAGAAATACTACTTTAAAACTGCATTTTGATAGAGTCACAGGAAATGGAACCATGTGTCACGACAAACCTGCATGAACTGAAAATAAAGAGGAACAGCTTTGTGCTGTACCCCTAACCCAGATCCCACAATATCTGAGCATCTCAGTCTGTATAACTTCAAAACTTCTAAAACTGGCTTTAAAGATCAAAATCAGCATCATAAAAACACTCAGGATGTGAGAGGCTGTTCCASAGCAGAGTTTGCCTACAGAGCTGGCAAGGGTTGGACTCGATGATCCTTAGGGATCCCTTCCAAGCTGAGATATTTTGAGATTCAGGGATTCTGTTCTGTGAAGTTTCTGTCCCTTTGTCAGAGTTCTGGCTGTGAAATTTGGAAAAAGAAGCTTTTCCAAAGAAGAAGATGAGAGTCTTCCAAAAGAAGAAGATGAGAGTTTTTCCTCTCTACCCTGTAGCCTGCCCTGATTTAAACAAATATACCCTGAGATCTAACCAAAGGTGACACCTTGGAAATTCTTGGTACCACCATAAAAGGTTCTGATTTTCAGTGGCCTGACAGTTTGGAAAGGGAAAACAGGAATTTTTAAATTGTAGCCCATGCAAAGAACTTAAAACAGCTGAGTTAATTTCCTTTGGTTTTGAGTGAACTTTTGTCCTGGGCATTCTGTCACCTCCCTTTCCCCCATTTCCACCAAACACAGTGTTTCACACAGCTCCTGGCCTGGCTTTGTTGGCTGCAGTGGGAGAGGATGTGTCGGGCACCTCAGCTGGAGATAAAACATCAGTAAATCAAAGAAACAATCTGAGCTCATCAAGTCCAACCCCTATCTGCACACTGCCAAGCCCACCACTCAACCATGGGCTCATTTCCTAATTTTTTGGACACTTCCAGGGATGGTTGTTCCATCACTTGGGTTCCAATGCCTGAACACCCTTTCAGTGAAGAAATTGTTCCAAATATCCAATCTAAATCTCACCTGATGCAACTTGAGGCCATTTCCTCTGGTCCTGTCCCTGTTCCCTGGAGCAGAGCCCGACCCCCCGGCTGTCCCCTCCTGTCAGGGAGTTGTGCAGAGCCACAAGGTCCCCCCRGAGCCTCCTTTGCTCCAGGCTCAGCCCCTTTCCCAGCTCCCTCAGCTGCTCCTGTGGCTCCAGACCCTTCCCAGCTCTGTTCCCTTTCCTCTTTCCAAGCCAACACCTTATACACAGATTATTGCAGTGAATCCAAGGGGAAGAAGCAGTTTAGATACAAAGTTTACAGGGGTTTTTTTATGTTTTATTGCTTCTGGAAAGTTCTGAAGCTGTTTTGAATGAGCTGTGTGTGCTGTGGATGGACACAAGAGGCCAYTGGCACTTGACTCATTAATTTGTTTAGAGACTTTGTGGAAAAGGAGTTACATCTTTTTGGACACAGAAAATCTACTAGCACTAGAGGGCAAAAATATGCAAATTTAATTTAATCCAAGTGGAAAAGAGCATCTCTGGACTTCCAGGAAAATTGACGATGAGAGGTTTCTGAGAATTTGAGATRTTAATGAAAACTGGCATAATGAAAAATCTGTATGCATTTATGCTGAATGCCACTTCAGAAGAGCGAATGCAGCTTGTGAAGTTCTTTTCCGATGACTGCAAAAATCAAGATGCTCCTCAAAATTTTTTCTATCAACTCACAGATCATGAGACTGAATTTAATTTTGAGTAACACTGCATTAAAAAATAGGTAAGATGGAGTTTTTTGGAACAAGGATAGGTAGAATTAATTTGCTAGAGCATGTAGTGACAGGAGAAGGGGGAATGGCTTCAAACTGAAAGAGAGCAGGTTTAGATGGGATATTGGGAAGAAATTCTTCTCTGTGAAGGTGGGGAATGCCCCACTCCTGCTACMTCAGCAGTGATGTTGGAAACAGGAGGAAAATGAAGGAATAAGAATCCCTGCCTCCGCAGATCACTTATCCTGGTTATTGCTTTGTGTAATTCCCAATCACCACCAGATCCCTCAGAGAGTTCTGTGATCCTTGGAAACCTTACCAGCCATGATGGGARACCCCAACACAGCCATCCCATAGCAGGGGCTTGTGGATGGAGGTGACAGTGCTGGAGAAGAACCTGCATTTAGAAAGTGATGATGCCTGAAGAGGGGCTGCACAGGGAAGARCAATCTCCACTCTGCAACTGAATGCAGAGAACAAGGCAAATCCTGGTTATTCCGGAAAAAAAATATCAGAGTGAGGATATTTAAGCTCTGGAAGAGAAGCTTGAAGGTCTTTGGAGATCTCTGTTCTTGTTTGTGCTGAAAATTACTTGATAAGAAYCTGGCATGATCTCAAAACTGGATAAAGCCACTGTGCTGGATGTGCTCTGATCATGGCATTGGACCAGAGGCCTTCTGAGRTCCCTCCCAACCTTAATTATTCTGTAACTCATGAGCTCTGTGTCCATAATAATGTGGCTGTCATCCATTTCTACCCATACCCTGGATGGATACATAACTAGCCAGACCTGTGCTGAAAATGTTCTTTTAGAGCCTGAATTCTTAGCTCCACACTCAGATTCAATATTATCTGATCAATATCAGTAATCATCTGTAAACTGACATTTAAAAWGGAAAGCAGTTTAGGCTTAGAGAGAAAACATCATCAGAGAGGACTAGATCAGATGCCACTGTAAATTATCCTCATAACAAGGTGCAAGGATAACTGTTTAACTTTTTTTTTGTGTTGAACCTTTAGCCAAGCACCATCTGTCTCTCAGAATCTGTTAAACTCAAAGTGGCTCCTTTTGATCTGATCCCCTTGGGAGGCTGTTCCCTGGAGCTGCCAGCTCTGAATCACCCCTGGAATGGTCACTGATCCCCCTGCCCCTCAGCCCAGGCAGGCTCCACTTCCATCACTCCTTAAAATCTCTCAATAAATACAAACATGGAGGTGGGCTAGAGGGCTAAAGTTTAATTCCATCTGTTCTGAGGGTCCTTCCCCACCCCATCCTCCTCCTCATTACACCCCTGCTGATGTGAGGGTGACTCCAGAGCACCCCACAACAAAACCACAGGGGCTTGAGGTGCGCTGGGTACGCCCATGACTGCCCTTTCCCATGGTCAGTTCTGGTCCTTTGTGGCCCAGRAGAAAGGAGCAGCATTTGCTTCCAYCCAAAAATGTGTGGCAAATCTTTGTGACTCATCAGAATTTTTCCAGCTTCTTGAGCTGTTTTCTATGATAACAAAATTGCACTGCTGTGATCTTAGAAATAAATCTTAACAGCCCAGTCTGGCAGGTGCTGTGAAAATATCCTGCTGTTGTGAGGTTATATGGAATTGCTGCAAAAGACTCTAGGAAAAAAAAAAGGAATTGTAGACCAGTTAAGCAGGATAATTTTTTTTTAGGCTCAAAAAAACCCCATAGCAATGTTACATAAATAGTGGTGTGATGTAGAGTACCTGGGAAAAAAGAAACAAAACCACAGCGTTTTACCTGAGCTTTGTTTTTGTTTCCCTCAAGCCTTGCAGATTGTTTTGACTACATCTCTTCCTGACCTCAGGAGGATTAAATACTGATAATGGCATCTTTGTRGAAATGTTTAGCTCAATATTTTGTGTGATGGTAACATGAGCACCTTTGGCCTGAGGGGTTGGGTAGCTTACAATGAGATTGRTTCGATCTTTGTCAGCTTTCCACAGTTTGCACCACTGTACAAATGTGTTTAAAGCCCAAAGTTATTCTCCAGTCATCTCCAACTGCAGCACAAGGACCTGAAACACATCAGAAAGTGAAGGTGGAGCTTGTTGAATTCATCACTGAAATCTGTTTTCATAGAAAAAAAAAAAGTCAGTCTGTTTTAAAGCCCATTGAGAGCTCTATAAATCCTATTCATTTAATTAATTTGCCTTCATATCAGGATTTCTGGGAATATAAAGTTTCATTTGARCAAAGTAAGAATTTAATCAGTCACAGGCTACTGAACACCATGAATACACAGATTGGATATTAGGAAGAAATCCTTCCCTGTRKGGGTGGGGAGGCCCTGGCACAGGGTGCCCAGAGAAGCTGTGGCTGCCCCTGGATCCCTGGMAGTGTCCAAGGCCAGGCTGGACAGGKCTTGGAGCAGCCTGGGACAGTGGAAGGTGTCCATGACAGCAGGGGTGGAATGGGATGATCTTTAAGGTCTCAACCAGAACCRTTCGGGGATTCTGTGATTATTCTGTAATCACTCCCTGCTGTCCCTCTGGCCCTCACTGGTTAACACTTCCACATGAGGGATGTTCCCTGGAGGCATCCCARTAGTCTTAATTCCAGCTTCCACTACCATTTGGAAGCAGATCATTTATTCCTATTCTTCTTATCAGACACCCACATAACTATTRTATTTTAGTATTATTATGTCAAGAAGTGATGGGCCCATTTGTTCTGGTGAGCAGATCAAGCCTTCTTCCTCTCTGCTAATAACACACGACATTTCTTCCAAAATCTGATTTTTAGTGTTGCTCAAGGCCCKTTTTCCAGTTCATTTCTAATTAATGGCTGGGATAAATGAGCCAGCAGCCAGTGTCCATTAGAGGTAATAGCTGTACAAAGTTGATGTCTGCTTTGTCAAAAGAAAACCTTCYCTGAATGTTTTCATCTTTCTCTTGCTTCTTTCATTCCTTTTTCTTGTTCTGCTGTGGAGGAGGGGGAAGAGACGTTTTTAACAATATTTTTTATCAAATGTGATCTAAAAGTTTGACAAGTCCCTGGTTAATTCATCCAATCAGAAGAGAAAAGCTGTCACCCACTGATTTCCTTTCATCCCATTATCCAAATCCTTTTTCTTGACTGCTCCAAAGCAGTGCCCACACTCTGTAGGCACAAATRTGTTGGCAAACCTGATCTGACCACATGCTCAGAAACTCTGATTATTCACTGTACACAGAGCAGAAAGAGCTGAAAAAGGTAATTCTGAAAGAGGAACTATTTGCAAGGAAAAAGACAGATCAAGGGTCAGCACAGACACTCTGTGCTCAGAGCAGGGATCATCTTGGTCCTCTAGAGCAACTGAAGTTCCTGGAGGTGAGGCTGATAATTTGTGTTGCCAAGCCTGCTTGTTGAGCTGGAAGCACTGATGACAGCCTGGAGCACCCTTGGGCTGTTAGAGGCTYGTGCTGGTGATTTCAGGTGATAAATGTGCTGATGCTGACTCTGGGCCATGATCCTGACTCTGGAAATGCTTAATTTAAAATAGAAGTTGCTGCTCTTACAGAGATTAACAGCCATGGGGGAAGTTGCCATTTTGCTTTTCCTTTTACTCTTCCACTGTAACAGCTTTTTTTTTTTGGTGTCCTTTTTTAACACATGATTTTCTTTTTTTCCAGTTTTCTTTTTTTCTCTTCTTACCTAAAGTTAACCTAGCATTTTATTTCCAAGTTCAGTTACAAGATATAAATTTGAGCTTAGCCCTTTGTGACCTTTTGTGCTTGCACTCTGGTCACATGCTAATTGCAGTTAATTATTCTGTCATTAAAAAAATGCTTAGCCCTTACCCCTGTAAGTGCAGAGCCCATTTCCATGTGCCCAGGCCATTGGGGATTGCTCCAGCTGTACAAGAAGACAGCATTTTTCTTACTACTTTTTTATCTTACTGCTTTTTTATCCCATCTCAAACCACATCATAAAAGCCAACTGCTTGTTTAGTCTCACATCTTTATCTCCAGGTGATTCTTTTTTATTTGGTTGTCTTGAAGCACAAATGATAAATCTAATCTGGCTTCATTGGCTGAGTGAGTATCTGTTCACACTGCTGGTTGCTCAGGGAAAAAAAAAAAACAAAATTTCATTCCAGAAGAAAGGAGGAAAATTTTCTCCAACAGCCACTTGGTGACATCTGGGGGAAAAGGACCATTTAGGAGGCAGCATTCCTCTGCATATCAAGTTTTCATGGGAGTGTTTCCCATGACAATGATCTGACGCTTCATGTGCTCCTTAAACCACTTTGTCTGAGGTGCCCAACGYTTTGTTAAACCTGACCAAGCCCCATCCTGAAGTGCAGAGGTGTTTTAGCTGCTCTTCCCATCCAGAAATCCTCTGCACTGTTGTTTATTCACATTTTTCTCCTTCTCATCTCCAGATCATTCATGATGATCATGCTTTTCCAGGCAGTGCTGTGTTTTAATTTGAATTCTCCTTTTGTTGGGTGTTCTCTCTCCTCTTTCTCAGTCCTATTCCCTCACAGTCTTTGTTTTATAAGGTTCTGCCTGACCCCTACTAAGTATAAAAACCATTATTATTTACATTGAAGCAAATCATTGATTCAAAACCAAAAGAAAAATACCCAGTGTGGCTTTCTCCTCACCTTACTGTAAAAATCTGCAGCTGCCTGTCTTAAATCACAGAATCACAGCATCAGTTAGGTTGGAAAAGACCTCTGAGATYACTGAGTCCAAGCTATGACCKAAAGCCATGGCACAGATCACACATAGCTGAGAAAACAACCAAAGAAAGGAATCCTGTGGTCTGRTTTGCCCAATCTCTGCCTTCTAGAAGGGCTCTGATAGAAAAGCCCCATTTCCAGGTTTAGGATTTCCCTGTAAAGGTTCCAGAGGCAGTTGCAGAGCTGTTTTCCAGGCTGGTGCTCGTGAACCTGCAGTGAAGTGTATTTGATGGACAAAGCTGTGATGGGAGGGGATTGTCAGGTGCCAGACCAGCTTCTCAGCAGCCCAGGGTCTGTCCAAACCTCTAAAACCCACCCAGAAACGGGAAGATTGAAACCAGCCAAGAGAAGGAGAGCAATTTCCTCCTTTATGTGTCTTCCTTGTGAACTCTGGTGTGTTTTAACCTTCATCCTGCTCATCAGGTCACCTCAGGCTGACAGGATGTGGTTTGGGTTGGAAAAACCTCCACTCCTGGAGCTCTTCCACTCATCGGAGCACCCTTGGGCAGCACTTTGGAGCTGGCGTGGGAGACTTTGTGTGTTCCTTGTGTTGTGAGCAGACCTCACAGAGCCCCTGCAGGCTTTCAAAGCTTTCAAAGAAATGAAGAAAAACAGTGGCTTTTCATCTCTGGGCAATTTTTTTTTCACCTTCACTTTCCCTGCAGTGCCAGTGGTGGTGACAGACACACCCAGGGTGGCTTTAATTGTCCTCACCCAGGTGCTGATAGCTGAGAACCTGTGCCAGCATGGGTTCCACATGCTCTGCAAGCTCCTCCCAGGCCTTGTGCAGTTTCCATGGCAGCTGATCCATTTGAGGTCTTCTCCACGACAGCCTCACTGCTGTTAAAGCCCCAGCTTCCCCTTGTCCATGCTAAAATTTGGCTTAAAACTGTATTTTTGAGGGATGCAGTGAAAATCAGTACATTAAAGACTGAAAAATACTCAGGGTTAGATATCAACGTTGTCTGGACTTAGCTACATTTATAAACCATATCTAAAATTGAACTGGTCTAGACTCATTCTATAACTAATTAAAGGAAATAGGAATTTTTCATCTGACCAAAAATATCTGGCCTGTTTTGGACACCTGCTTTAGAAGGAGGTGAATCATCCCCTTTGACCACACTGACCGGTTCCTCCTTGGGCAGGGAGAGATCTGTGGGTCAGTAGTTGGTGTTCAATATCTACATTAAATTTTTTTAACCTATCTTCCTAAACAAGTTTGGTTTTGGCAAAGGGGGCCCTGGCTTAATCGAGAAGTCATATGTTTCAGAGTTCAGCAGATTTCAGCTTGGCAGCGGAATGTCAGCATCCTTTCCAGGTGTCATGGATACATCAGGCTGTCCGAGGAGCTGGGCCCAGATTCCTCTCACCTGATTTTGTGGGCTCCCTGGGTTAGGGGTCAGAATTCTCTCTACAGTAAGCAGACATCAACAAGAATATCCAGAAATTGGTCCAAATGCTTCATCCCAGGTTCTGACTTTGAGTCTTCTCTGCCAGGGATTTGGCAGGAAATGGTTGTGGTCTATTTTAGAACTATGTCAAGCCTTCCCTCCCACTTTGTGTGAGGTTTAGGGCTCCTTTCTCCTGTTTTTCYCTTGTTTACATACATATATATTCAAGCTGGAGCTCCTGGGCTCTCTCTGTGCTCCGTGCAAAGAAATGCACTTACATTCAAGGTTCATCTGACCTTTTTATCAGCACCTTCTGCTGGTGTGGAGCAGCTTCCMCTGCCAGCACGAGGTGCTCACAGTGGCTGGGTCAGTGTGTCTGTGCTGTGGGACCTGTGTTTGGTCACATYCCCTGTGGCTCTTCACACACAGGGCCACCAGGGACAACATCCGTGTCCTGGGCTGGGGCTCTCCAAGGCTTCCATCAGGTCTTGGACAAAYTTTGGATGCTCCAGGTCCATCCACTCAGGGCTCGATTCAGTTGCCTGTTGGCAATGCTCTGGGGTRTTCAAGACATGGGATATGTAAAAGTCAAGTTTCTTGCCAGAGTCAAATACCCAAGAGAACAGCAATGAACAAGAAACTCCTATTCAGGCATCTGAGTCAATCCCTGAATGTTTTGGTGCCTTGACATTGTTATTACTCCCTTCAGCAGTGTCCAGCATCTCTCTGTTGCCTTTTTGGCTGGTTTTAGAATTATGAGGCAGATACAGTTAAAGGGATAGAAGGGTTTTACCTCAGTGTTTAATAGGATCCTCAGTGCATAGCTCATCAAGGTGGAAAATGCTGAAGATGCACCTCGTGTGTAACACGGATTCAATTTTTATAGATTTCGCAAATTAGCATATCTGTCTAGAATTCTCTAATAAAAGAACTTAATAAATAAAATAACATCCCCCTATTATAAATAATCCATCCCCCAGATGAAGCCAGAGCCCAGTTTACACAGTTTGTTACAGAGAGAAGGCTCCAACCAAGGTTGAACTCTCGAGGTTGAAACAGCACGGGGCTCTCCAGCCTCCTTCTGGGGTTGTTTGGTCTTTCTGCCCAGCAGAACCCCAAAATTAAGCTGGAATATCAGGCTGCAAGAATTGCAGGCATGTAGGCAAAGGGTACAGAAAACATCTAAAAGAGTATATAGAATATATAACATTTTCTATATGTAAAATAGAAAAGGCCAAAATCATCAGGCGTCACCTCTACAGAGAGCACCTGGGATTTCCCSTTGACACTTTCTCCTCTGTCACTCCCCAGGTGCGTTCTGCTGCCAGGAAGAGGTGGCACCGCTGGCAGGATCACCACTCCCTGCGGGTGCGGGTGGCACGGGCCATGTCCATCCCCACGTCCCCGACACGCATCAGCTTCCACAGCATCAAACAGACCGCGGCCGTGTGACCGCCCCACGCCGACCGACGGACAGACGGATGGACACCACCACCACCCCGTGGCCTTCACAGTTCTGCTGGCCTCACTCCCCCTCCGCCCCAAGCCTCTTTGTGCAGACTTTCTGCCTTTGTCCTCGCTGATCTCTTCTCAGTGAGGGGCTCTCGTCTCCCACGTCCGTGATGCTGCTCTAAGGCCGCCGGGAAAAAGCCTCTTGGAGTCAGTGGTGGTAAAACAGATTCAAAGATGGACCAGGTTCAACCCTGGCTATATCCTGTGGAAGCTCACAATGCAAGGTCTGAAACAGCACACTGGCGGGAATCAAATTTTTTTCTCCTTTCTATCCTTTTTTGGGGTTTTTTCCCCCTTTCGTATCGTGGTGAACAAAGACTGTTTTTAACACGCTGCCCATCTCRCCCTGTACATTGAATCCCAATGGTTTCAGCAGTTTGGTGTATAGTAGCCCGTTCCTTTCTTGTTTCCTTTGTAAAAAGTTCCTTCTCTGCAAAACTGTCGTTTGAGAACTCGTGGCAGCAARGAAAAGAGCGTCTCAAAAGTGGTGTGAAAAACCTGAATTTATCTGCCTTCCCCATTTCTCCCTTTGACAGACTGGGAGCCGTCAGGGCAGCGCTGGACTGTTCAGCACAGGGCACTTTGCCTGGCAAGCACCGTGCCCTGCTCATTCACAGATTTTTCAAAGGACAGCAGTRGCTCTAAGTAGCTCTACAAATTACYCTCATTCCTCTTAGCCCCACRCTTTCAGCACAATGTAGGTGGAAAGCCTTTGGAAAGTCGTCTTTTCAGCTCAGAGGATCGGGGTGGGGAAGGACAACTTTTCTGGGTTTGAAAAATACAAAAGGGAAGCACTGTAAAAATAATAATGAGAAGAGGATGTTTGCTACGTGCTGCACAAAGGTATCTATTGAGCATTTTGAACTAGAGCAGTTGTATCTACCTGGCTTTTTATGTGATGTTCAAAAATACTGTATATTTTCAATAATAAACACTACTCTGGGTTGGTTTCAATAAAACCAGGCATCGTTTTCTTTACTCTGGAAAGGAAGAGGACACCTGTCTTGAGAGTGGTTTTGTATCTAAGATCTAAGGGAAAGGAATCCTGTTTGATAATGAGCCAAGATGAACAACCTCATGGTAAAATTCTAACAAGAGGGCATTTAAATGCAAGAAGATTTGCCTCCTCCTCAGCTCATGGTTTTACGCTGGATCYCTGTCCCTCTGCACTCTCTCCACTGGGTTTTGCTACAGCAGGAAGAAAAAAAAATCATGTGATGTATTCTCCATCACCTGTGTCTCAACAGAGCTGGAGTAATTTGCTCTTTTCACTTTTATCAAGCTTACTCTGAATTTTCTTCAGATGTTTTATAGAACTTTTCAGCACAAACTGTATTTAAACCTCCAGATTTATGTTGCTGTAGTTTTCAGGGGCCRGAAGATACCTTGGAAGACATTGTTATAAATCCCCTGCTTGTGGAGGCATCCTGTCCTAACAGCTCAGTCACATTCTGCTTTGAGCTTGCTGGCGATGAACAGCAAATTCAAATAAACAGCATTTTGTAACTTTTCCCTCTCCTAACTCATTTGGATTCGTGTGCCTCAAAGAGATAACAGAGGGAGGAGGGAGATTGGAGTGTCTGATGAGAGAGGACCAGGTTTTATTCATCAGCTGCATCACAGCAGCAATGCACAGCCCCTGGCATCTTGTGTTTGAAGGGAGGGATGTGTCCACAGGCCAGAAATGTGAACAGTGAGCATCTCTGTGTTTGCTCTGGCCCTGGGCCATGCTGGGATGAAAAAGGGATTTGCAGTGCAGCAGATAACTGTCAGAAATTGCAGTTTATGGTTGCTGCCAGGAGTGTAGCAGACATCCAGGCATGTAGCAGAAATGAATGTGKTTTTTTCTGAGTAGAAAAGAAACTGGGCAGCTGGAGCAGTGAACGAATGGTTAACTCTGGGTGCTTTAGAGCTTACAGTTTACCCCAGTGAGCCACTGGAATATATCCATGCCAGGGCACCCATCTTGTGCCAGTGGTTTTGGGCTGTGCCTGCAATGCCCTGTTTTCACTGACAGTAAATATACACTGAATGTTTATGACCAATAAATAGGTGAAGACACTAAAATTTGGTCTGTGTCAGAAAGTCAGGGGGCTGATCTCCCACTGCATGTGGCACACAACCGAGGAAATTGTGCAGCTTTAAGAAGATAAAAATTTAACCTTTTCAACTCTGCAAGCTCTCACCCACAGGACTTTGGAAGAAATTCACAGTTCACTTTCCTGACAGCAGTGGTGCTGCTCCTGTCTCTGCTGTGCTCTCTGGTCCCACAGGTGGAGAGCTGACATCTGGCACCAACAGCATTTGGCACACCCAAGCAGAGATGACAAAATGCTCACCTCTCCTGGAACCAGCTACAGTAGCTGCTGCTGCCATCCCATGGAATGGGGCTGCTCAGAAATGGATTTGAGTTTAGCTGTTTGGAAATCATCCCACGTAAAAAAAACCGCCTGCAGAAGAGATAAACAAGTGCTTCTGCTCTCCCTGGATAGCCCTTGATGAAAATGCTGGCACAACTGGAAGTGAGCCACGCACCCTGATGTCAAGAAAACAAACATTTCTGATTTTGCACTGAGTGATGCTTGTCCTGCCTTTCAATAGTGAATCAATGATTTCATTATTATCCAGGATACCTGTGAGCAGAGCACTGAGACCTTCCCCAGATATCTTGGGCAGCCAAGGAGAGTCCCTTGGCCATGTGTGCCCTCTCCTGAAGGCGAGGACATGGCTGAGGAGCAACCGTATGGAAAAGCACCCAGGGACCTTGTGGATGCTGCAGTGAGCCCGAGGCAGCCATGTGAACTGGCAGCAAAGGTGACTGACACAGGCTGGGATGTTTTGAAGCGATTATTCCCTTTTTCTTCGCACCTCTTAGATGCAGCCAGACTCTGTGCCCAGTTTGGTGACCCCAGTACAAAATAAAACAGATCAAGATCAACCCCATGCTCGGGTCTGGAGCACCTACCATGTGCAGAGAGGCAGGAGGAGCTGTTTCAGAACAAAGCAGAGTTTTTTGATGGAGCTAACAACAGCCTGCCAGTTCTCCTGAGGCTGCTGACAGACCCAGCYCCTCACAGTGGTTTGAGGCAGGAGGAAACACAGTAAAACAGAAAAGAGCCAGATACGATACAAGGAGAAAGTTTTTCCTCAGGAAGACGGTCGCACAGTTAGGGTGTGCAATCTCCATCTCCAGAGATTTTTCAAGCCCCAGCTGGATGAAGCCCTGAGCAGCATTCTGAGCCTGCTGTGAATATTTGGACTGGAGAGCTCCTGAGATCTGCCTTACAACCTGGATTATCCTGTCATCCTACAAGTGACATTGTCATCGTGCCTCTAACAGAAGGGAAGAATGAACACAATCAAGGTCTGGCTGCTGCCTTTCTTTGATGTGCACATCAGGGGGTTTGGAAACAAGCTCATGTCTCCTTTCTTCAAAAGCAGCTCCTTCGTTTGCTTTCTCCTGGCAGGAACGCAAAGATGAATAAAGTCATGTCTCTTTAGGGAAAACTCTTYTCTTTACTTTGTGATGCCTTTTAAAGCCCTCCTTTTCAACAAAATAATCATTCGTGGCACAGATCTGGGGTGATTCAGATGTAGCTTTTGGATCAGCAGGAGCAGTCTCAGCTATGCCAGGAGARCAGTGGTGGATCTGTTGGACTGACAGCATTCTGTGCATGTGTGTGTACATGTGTGTGTTTCTGCTCACGTGTGTCCGTGTCCTCGGGTGTGTTTGAGGAGAATTGATAAAATTCCTTTGGATTTACAGCTTATTGTGTAGGAGGAAAACAAAGCTTCTTGTGTTCAGTGAATCATTATGGAAATGAACTCCCATGAGCTCTCGAATGCTCAAAACACAACTCTCCAAAGCTCTTCCAGGAAAATGTTTGCAGTTCTGAGCCCTGCAGACCGTGCCTGTGCCGAGTGGCTTAGGCAGCAAGGAGAAGTTGACTTTGGATCTGGGCTAATTGCTTCCCTCTGACACTATTTAAACCTTTTTCCCTCTTCCTTTGCAATGAATCYCCAGTTCCAGCTGCAGTGGAGATGGCTGTGCTGCTTTATTGGATGGAATATCAGGGATATTGGTTTGGGGTTGGGTTTGGGTCCATCATACTGCACATACAGGACATCCAGGGAGTTGGACACAGCTCCAGCTTCCAGCAGAGCATCACCCCACCCCAATGCTCTGCACTGAGGGAAGGCCCTGTGCCCAACAAATGGGCCTGGGATGGAAAATGTGTCAGGATGGAGTCACTCAGGGCGGTGTGGAGCAGGAGCCTGGGCAGAGAGGAGCTGTGAAGGGACAGAGCCATGTTCTGGCCACCCTGGTGTCTGCTCAGACTCACTGTTCCTGTGGTGTTGGTGCCTGCTCCTGCAGACAGCCACCTCAAGGCTCTTCTCTCAGTCCATGGGGAGAAACAAAGCAATTTTGGGATTACAGCCCTCCAATTCACCATCCAGAAAATGGCATTTCCCTACATGGAAGGGATGTTGTAGGTTCATGAGTGTGAAGGTTTCACATAAATCCTTGAAATTTTCCTAGATTAATTCTCTGTATTCCTTTTCTCTTGTATGTCTTCCACAGATGCTGGAAGAGGCATCTCAGGAGAAAGAAAGAAACAGATAATTTTGGGAAAGAAATAGATAATATCTGTGAGTTGTGAACTGATGGCAAATTCTGTAGTTAAAACAAAAACCTGCATTGCCTGGCTGGTGCTGTTGGATTTGACATTGGTTTCTTAAGTTTTTCCACTTGCTAATTAGTGAAAGAAAATCCATCTGGTTGGTGCAGTTACAGCGGTGCTGTAGTGACCTTAAGCTGTGAGAAGCCAATACTTTGGAGAAGAACTCCTAAAACCTTAATGAGTTTCCCAGATGCTAATGAGGCAGCCAGCCTCCACGAGAGCTGTGTGTACTCAGCACTCTCCAAAGCATCCTGTGCAGTGCACCCCTGGCACATCTCCCCTCTGCTCCCCCAGGCTGCTGGGGGTGGTGTCTGATGCCTCAATCCAGCTACCTAAACCAGAGGCTGGACAAAATTCAGAGAATCCAAAGCAGTTCTGYTCATTGCAGGGCCTTCAGGGTCATTCAGGGCAGTCCCAGCCCACCCAGGGGCTGCACCCACAATGGACAATGGCTCAYGGGTTTTTCACCCTTTCTCACTTTTGTCCATTTGCACATCAGGGCTGAATCCTCCAATTGCAGCTCAGCCAATGCAGTCATTGCCTCCAAGTTGGCTCCCCCAATTCTCTGTTGTTTCCATCTCTTGGGGCCTGGCACAGGGAGGTGTCCTTGAGTTTGGGGCTGCAGAGGAATTGTTTTGTGTAAAAATGGGAGAGCAGGAGCTCAGCACTGTCTGTGGAGTCTGGAGTTATGCACTGAAGAATCACAGGGTTACAGAGACATGGAAGTACAAATTCTGAAATCCTAAGGCATCATGTCACAGGTTGAACCAATTCACTGCACTCTGCTGACTGACACGTGTCAAATGAGTGGTTCAGCCTGCTGAGGTGGAGAAATGACAAACTGCAGCACTGCTGGCAAGGTCACCAGGAGCAGCACCCTGCAGTGGGGTGGCCTCAGGGTCCAACAGGGCTGTGGTCATTCCTGGCACAGGGCTGATGAGCTGCCCTACACAGGGAGCAGTGTTACCCAGGCTCATCCCCATCCTGGCCAGCCACATCCAGCCTCCAAGAGCATTTCCACAGCAGAAATGCTGCATTCCCTCAGCTGGCTTTAGTGGTTGACTCATTGTGACCTTTGCTGGTTGCTGACTTTGAGCCCGGCAGTTCAGCCAGAGGCCAAGGGATCAGCAGGGATCCTGGCACATCTGATCTCCTCTGATGTTGGAAACGGGGGTTGCAACTTCCTAGCATGACCAAAAAAAAAAATGATTCTGTGTGCAACAAARCAATGCAGGCCACAAGGTCAGCCCAGCTGCTCCTTGGGGACATCTGATTGCCATGGTTTTGTGTCTCCCTGTTGTTGTCCAGCAGCCAGGCAGGGATTGGCYTCAGATCTGTGAATCATCGAATTKTTTGGGTTGGATGGGACCTTTAAAGGGGATCTGGTCCAGCCYCCTGCACTGAGCAGGGACATCTCAGCCAGGTCAGGGTGCTCAGAGCCCTGARCAGGCTCCTGTGCTCAGGTGTTTCAGAAAGGTCAAGTCTGGAGCTGACTTTTGTGAACAAAAGGACTGTGTAACCTTTTGGGGCAAAAAACCTCAAACAGAAATCATAAAACCATAGAATCACCCCTCTGGGGTTCAGACTGTTCTCAGTGTCTGTCCACAGAGCACCCAGCAGCTAACACAGCTTTTTTATCAATGTGAACACCAAAATGCCTAAAACCTCATAACAAACTGAAATGCATAAAACCCCATAACAAACTGAGAGGTGCACAGCTCGATTCATGTCTGAAACCTGGTGTACCCTTGGATTTCTGTCAAAAATACAGCAGACTTAATTGACTTTATAAATACTCTTACACATGCTTGTGYTTTTTTTAGTATATGTGAACTTTAAATAAATATTTCTGACAGGTGTTCTGCAAATTTCACAGAGCCATCAAATCACAGAATGGTTTGGGTTGGATGGTTAAAAATCRTCTCATCCCAATCCCTGCCATGGGCAGGGACACYTTCCACTGGAAGGAAAATAGTCCTGAGGTTGGAATAGGAGAGTGGTGTTCTTTCACTGCTCCTGAGCCACATCCTGTGCACGAAGGTGCAAAAAGCAGCACACCACAAGCATCCARAAAGTTTGCTTGAAGGTTTTGTCTCAGCTTTGCTGAACTGCATTTTCTCCTTTTAATAAACTTAATGATTTTGCATGTTTTACACACTCCCCGGTAAAAATCTGTGATTCAGAATCAGCCTCCACATTTGTGCTGTGCTCCAGGCTCAGCCTCACCTCGTTAACAGCAGCTGCCTCACTCATCCTCGTGGTTTCCCCCTTCTTGGTGTGCACAGGCTTTCAATATGTGCACAAATTTGCTTTGCTCAGCACTGAAAAGCATTGGGAAGTTGCTTGCAAAGCAGAAAAAGTTGAAAAATCCACATAAAAAACATTTTCTCAAAGCTGCCAACATCATAAATCTTTAGGAACCACGCAGTTCCCTCTCCTGCTGAACTCATGAAGGCAGGGATGTAAAAGGAGACAGATGGGATCTGCAGCATTTCCATCTCTCTGTGCTCCCAGGGGTTGGGAGGAAAGCCTCGAGCCTGTGCAGCCCCACGACTCGTGCTGTGAGTCCTGCCATAAATCAGCCCTTCCCATGTCTGAAGGGATAYCAGCTCCCAGCCACGAGCCCTGTGGGACAGGCTCCTTCCTGCTGAAATGCTGGGCAATCAGAGTCAATCCAAAACCAAGCCCACCAGACCTCCTGCTTCACAAAGTGAGGACCACAGGCTTTTCCRTGTCACTCACACACAGCATCGTCCTGGGGGATGTCATTTATTAGTTGTTCATAAAAGAATCCACAGCCTGAACCATCAAACCATCTCAGCTCAGTTATTTTGCTGCTCACAGACAGTTTTATTGGCCCACCCCTGGAGTGAGCACGTCTACCCCATCTGTGGCACTGCTGCAATGAGAATATTCTGTTTGCCAGGAGCAGATCAACATCTGCATCCAGAATCACGTGGAAGACTCACCTCAAACCCTGCAGAGACCGTGCCAAGTGTGCAGTGTGGGATTCTGAACAGGCTTTCGAAAAGGTGAGGGTTTCCCAAGGATCTTTTTGKTTTGTGGCAGCACCACAGGATTCCTGGCTCACCTGTGTTCCAGCCTAAAGAGAAATCTCAAATCCACTGCAGGAACACCCCAATTCCTGCCCCTCTCCAAGGGCAGGTGAAGCTCACACCTCTCCATCAGGGTTCACATCACTGAGAATGACAAGCAGACTGAGGTGTCCCCATGCAGGATTGAGAGGGGTTAAAAAAGAAGAAAAGAGAGCAAAAGCTATAAAATGGCTGTARCTCACACAGAATGCCAAGGAAAACATTCCCAAGCTGTGGGGCAGATTTCCACTGTGCAACTGCTGGCTTTGGCTGGAGAGATGAAGGAAGAAAAATCCTTCAAAAATACCTGTGAGCCTTTCCTGACTCAGCTTTGGGAYTGGGATGTGCCCTAAGTCCTGGAGCAGGCACGTGGCTGGTAGGCAGTGCCTGCTGGGGAGAAGGGGATGGGAGCAGCCAGCATTCCTAAATCCAGCATGGATGTGGGGCTGAGCACTGTGTGATGGGGGTGGCTCCTGTSTGCCCAGCCTGGGCAACCAGCACAGCTGACACACAGGGAAAGCCTCTCCTGTGAGGAAAGGGTGGGAGAATTGTTCAGCCTGGAGAAGAGAAGGCTCTGGAGAGACCCCACTGCGGCCTTTAAGCACCTAAAGGGGCTGCAAGAATCCCAGAAAGGGACTTTTGACAAGGGGAGGTGGTGAGAGAACAAGAGGGAATGGCTTTGAACTGGCAGAGGGCAGGGTTAGATGGGATATTGGGAAGGAATTGGTCCCTGTGAGGATGCTGAGGCCCTGGCACAGGGTGCCCAGAGAAGCTGTGGATGCCCCTGGATCCCTGGCAGTGTCCAAGGTCAGGCTGGACAGGGCTTGGAGCACCCTGGGACAGTGGGAGGTGTCCCTGCAATGGCAGAGAAGCTGGAAGTGGTTTTAATACCCTTTTTAAATACCCTTTAATAAGACCTTTTCCATATCAGATCCCTTGGCTCACCAGAGAATTTTTACCATTTTTCCCCATGTTGCAGAAGAGACTTTGCAGTTTTTGGGGAATTCATCTGCCTCCTTCATGAACAAGGGCAAACAAAGCAGGGTTTCACATGATGCCAAACATGATTTATCTGCAGCCTTCTGTTGTGGTTTATTCACTGATTCACACACAGCTTGGATCAAGAGTCATTATGGGCTCATGTTTTTCCAGCACRAATTCACTGTAAGTAAAGAAAAATTAGCTGCTCACATTAGTGCTCAGCAGAAAATTAAAAGGAAATTATTCAAGGTTTGAGATGAATTAGTAAATGCACAGACAGTGGCATTTTAGAGCCAGACACGGGAAAGTTTAAAACCTCTCCTCTGCCCTTTTCACAGATGCACATTTTATTTGTAGCTTTTTGGAGAAATCAGTGAGTTTAACTGAYTCATGGCCATTTCATCATTGTCTAATTTCACAACAACAGTCAGGAGCTGTCAACAAGTGCCCAGCTCTCAGATGGAAAAWAATCTAGCATGTCCCAATACTACAGCTTTTTCCAGATTTTATTTTTTCTTTCTCTATTGATCAGGACATAATTAAATATCTCTATATAATTGATCCATCACCAGGTTTTTCAGACTTTAATAACCTCCCCAGAGAAGTCCAAGGCCAGGATGGACAGGGCTTGGAGCAACCTGGGGTAGTGGAAGGCACATGGCAGGGGTGTGSAGCTGGATGATCTTTAAGGTCYCTTCCAGCCCAAACCATTCCAGGATTCTGTGATAGCAATGAAAGAGGCATTAATTAAAATAACATTTTCCACTCCTGTTTTCTCTGTGCTGTTCCTGTGTGCAGTCATGCAGGTAGCAGTGGTTTGTTTTTAAGGAGCCTAAAAGCACCTCCCTATCCTTGAGACTGAAATATAAACTGCTGAGGCTCGTGGAGGCCCTTAATTCCTGCAGAAATTTCATCCCAGGTCTTTAAACAAGCTCCCAGCAACGTCTGCTCTTCCAGAAATCTCTGCCTTGATCATGGAAGGTTTTCCTTTGACARAAGTTAACCCCTGGATGAGATCTCAGATATTTTCCTCCAGACCTTGTTCTTATCACATATGAGAGKTCAGAAATGTGGACACTTTGAGGTAAAGACTGTAAATCTTCTAAACCAGCTTTTTTCTCAGACCATTACACTGTCAGGCAGCTCTGTGGCTRAACTAGACCAAAGACCAGCTCTTTCCAATCATTCCAGGCTGGTGGCAGAATCATTCCTGCTGCCACCCAGGGTGGATTTCCCTCTCAGCCACTTCTTCAGGGAGAAAGAAAACCTAAAATCCCTTCAGTCCCCGTGGCTACAGCAGCTCTGCTTATCAAGAGTTCACAGGAAATCCGTGATTGCATCTTAACACAAATGAACTTCACCAGGACCATCCCCAAGTGAGGAAAAAAGTGGAAGAAAATGCAGGTTTTGCAAAATGTTCGTAAACTTGTTGAAAAAGAAATTTCGTTTTGATGTTAGTCTTCTGAACTTTTATCATTTTATCTTCTAGACTTTTATCACTCTTTTCACTTTCAATGAATATTAATCCAGACTTTGGAACTAAGAAGGATTGTCAGAATGGAAAAACAACCATGCAAAAATGCACAATGTCAGGAATGTTACAACAAATTAACTTTTGCTRTTAATGGCATTTATCCCTTGAGAGTTTACAAAACTAGTGTGTTCCATCAGTCAGCTCTTCTTTCAATTGCTTGCTACTTTCTAGAGACCAATGGTTTGATCAGAAAATTCCAGGTCTCCTTTTTAATCCGTGGTTACTCTGTAATTTAGCCCTGTCATAATTTAAGCCTTGGCCAGCAGAACCTGGTTAACACTGAAATAAAACCTTAAATAAATTTGAACTGCAGGTCTTGCAGTCTTCATTCAAAACATCTTAGTGCCACCCCCAAGGGCCCAGTGCCTTGATTTCCTTTTCATTTTTGTCCTTTATGAATTGGATAAACTAAAATCCGTCACTTTAACCCCATTTTATGTTATTTTTGGATGTGGTCTTGCCCTGTAGACGACAAACTCCAACAGCTGCCAAAGGTACAGTGAATTCACATCMTCTGGTGCTGGGTAAAGGGATTCATCCCAGCTCCTGTGGGGTGTCCASAATGGAGAAATGAATCTTTGAGCTKCTCACTCAGTAAAAGGGAGAGGAACAGGCCCTGTGAGGCCACAACTCACCTGTGCTCTCACAGACACCTTCCCACAGGTGGGATGAATTCCCCCTTTGTCCCTCAGCACAGCCACTACCCACATTCTGAACCTGCTTGAATCCACCTGGATTATTTCCCTGCTGTCTCACTTCACTTTTATTTGAGTTTATTTGAGTTTATTTGAGTTTTATTTGAGTTGTGATGATGAATCACATCTGTTGTTTTCCCGGGATCCTTTTTGATCCAGAGTGGCATAACTTTGAGCAGAGAACTGCTAATAATACCATTATCATCCTTTTAAGGGAAGAGGGCTCCTGGATCATACTGTCACTACAACACTCATTCTGCCGAGTTGAACGTTGCAATATTTATTTTATACAGAAATRTTAATTTGTTTTACACAGAAATGAACAGGGAGAAGTGCACAGAGGGGAAAAAAAAAAAATTAAAAGTCTGTCCTCAGTGGAAATAATAGGGATAAAGCAACCAGTAACTAAAAAGAGAGAAGAAATTCCATATACTCAGGATCCTCATTAATTGTAGTCTCTTTTTCATTCGATTTTGTGGCCTTCTTTTCATTCCAAAAGCTGGTAGTGGGAGTGCTGTAAATACTGTAAATRCACATTCCTTTTGTCTCTTTTTTGCCCAAATACAGGTGTTTCCTACCATAACAGATACCCAGAGCACCAGAGAYTCCTGGCAGGCTGGCAGGACACAGGACAAATACTTGGATTTTCAGGGCAAGCAGGCAAGGAATACCTCAGGAGGCCTTAAAGGACAGGAGATGTCAGGATTCTGTCAGGGATGAAACCCTGGGACCACTCACAGTGTGAAATAAACCTGCACAGACTAAAACAGGAGCTGCAAGTCCCCACTGGAGACAAATGCCATTCTCATGTTCTACCCTTTGCTTACACTTTTACTCCATTTTAACCCCAGTGAGTGCTGCTGCTCTGATTTCTATCAGCATTCACCCAAAACGTTCCCTGAATACCCACAGATTATTTCCAAATCGCTCTGGTGTGAACCACAGCAGAGCTGGGCTGTGGAATTAGCTCTCATATAAAGAACAAACAAGGCTGGAGTAAGATCTAGCTCAAGGAATGCTCACTCTGCCCTTTTTTATGTTTTTCCACCCCGTGCTCCAGTAACACAAAGCAATTCTGGGCCCTTTTGGAKCTGCCTCCTCTCTTATTTTCATGTCTCCATATCYACCTASCTGAGGCACCAAAAAGACACAGTGYMCACAGGTCTCACCTGCAGGGATRAGAAAACACCATAAGAAARTGCCAGKTTGGGCAGGGCTTGGAGCAYCCTGGGACAGTGGAAGGTACCCCTGCCTGTGGCAGGGAGTTGAAATGAGATGGGCTTTGAGGTCYCTTCCAACTCAAACCATTCTGGAATTCTAGGATCTTAAAATTTCCTGGTGAGAAAATCAATTTTCCTGGTGAGGCCGTGCAGATGGAGATACCACTGCAGAAATTCCTCTTTGCACGATCTCTTCTGCTGGGCTGGAAGAGACAAAGCGTAACACAAGTGAGCACCATAGCAACTCAAGCACCTCTTGTTTTTCTGTTATTTCTTTTTAAAAAACAAGCAACAGAGCRTGGAGTGAAGCCAAATTAAAGAAGTGAAAGTCAGAAGGAAGAGGTGACCTTGTATTTCATCTCTGATTAATGCAGGTTATTGTGAATAGCACCACTAGAGACTGTACCTTGTGCTTAAAGCACATTTCTGCCTATAAATAGACAGTGCTCAAGGCTGGTTTTAAACACAGATAAAAAAATGAAGAAATAAAGTGTCCCAATAGTTCATGTTTTGGACAGATTAATCTAAGGGTGACTTCCACTGGAATAAAGGTCACAGGAGAGAAAGTGCACTGAGATTTCAAGGTGTGTCCTGCCTCATCCCAAGATACTGAGATTGCTGCTGTTTTACTGGAGAAAAGCAGTCTCTCTGGAGAGATCTGAGATGATCTCTGAGTTGTAGGTGACATTTCCTGAGCTAAATTCRCTCCTGGAATTGGGGTCTCATTGGATCAGAAATCGCCCAGGGTGCTGGCAACCTCTCCATGGAGATAGGACAGATAAACAGCCAGCTGGAATAACCCAGGTGGGCTTCCCTCGGGCACAGAATCATCAAATTTTAGAATAATTGGGGTTMAAAAAACCCATCAGTGGCAGGTCCACCATTGAGCCGTGTCCSTGAGCACCCCCAAGAGCAGCAGGGGATGTCTGGGCAGCTGACACAAGGCTCCTGGGTCCCTGTAGTCAATCATCTCCATCTCCTCCACATGGTTTTTTTCCTTTTCTTCTGAGCCCCCAGCAGCYAAAACCTGTTAGGGTTGTGATTTGTCGTCCTCCCCGAGCTCTTCACCACCTTTCACACGTTTCTCCAAGGAGAGGGARTTGTGCTATTTCCTAAATGTGGATTTTAGGGACCTGTTTCTGCCTGGATGGGGCACCTCACAGCTTTGGAGGGTCACARTCACTTACTCTGAATGTGAAAGAGCTGCATTCTCTGGGAATGGGGGGAATTTGGTCTGGAAACACTGAAATAGAGTCTGAGCAGAGCTGATCTTCTGCAGAGTCACTTTTCCCCACTTTCACCACTGCAGTTTTGTCCCTGCCACGTGAAACTGTGACCATTTGGGAGTGTCTGCTGCACTGCAATGACTCCACTTCCCAGGAACTGTTTCTCTGTGTGAGGAGGATGCCAGAGAGGTGAGGTCACTTTAAGGTGCTAATTATCTGGAGTAAACCTGGCAGTGTTAATCAGGAGCAAACCAGGAAAAAATAGAAGTAATTTTTTTTTTAGGTTAAAAAATAAGAACGGAATATATATATATATATATATTTAAGTTCAAAAAGAAAAAAAGCCCCATTGAGATAATCCAGCCCTGGAGACAAGGCAGACCAAGCCATGGTCAGACACAGGTTTTGACTGGCAGGCTGGGTGGGTTGAGAGGAAAAGCACAGGGTTCYCATCCATCAGCTGAGCTCTGCCTGCTCTGCATCTCACAGGGAAAGGCTGCTTTTTTATGATCAAGCTTGAATGGCTTAACTGGAAAAGCTTTCTCTGTCAAAAGTCAGACGTTTCCACCATTCTGGACACAAGTTATGTTTGGCAAATCCTGCACAYGAGCATCCACAGCATCCAGCTCCTGGCACTGATCTTGGGTGGAGAAGTCTGTTTTATTTATTTGCCCTGTGTTCCTCCTGTGGTCAGTAGAGAGTCAGTTAATGTTGTCAGGRGTCCAGAACATGACTTATCTCATCTAGGAGGATTTGAGAGGGATTTTTTAGGCCTCTCTAAGTGTCTGTTCCTCTCTGATGGTAATGAAGTGAGCTGAGAGGTCTGGTCTGGGTTTAGGCAGAGACCCATTGAATCACAGAATAAATTGAGATGGAGGGGACCTTGAAAGGTCATAGAGTYCAACCCCCCTGTAAGGGGCAGGGACATCTTCAGCGAGATCAGGTAACTCCAAGCCCTGCCCAGCCTGGCCTTGAGTGATGGGGCAGCCACCACCACTCTGAGCAACTGTGCCAGGGCCTCACCACCTCCATCCTAAAAAACTTCTTTGTGATTTCTACCCTAAACSTACCCTCTTTCAGTTCAAAGCCATTGCCCTTGTCTTGTTCCTACAAAACCATGTCAAAAGTTCCTGTAAATCTCCTTTGGAGCCCTTTTGGGCACTGGAAGGGGCTCTGAGGTCTCCCTGGAGCCTTCTCCAGGTTGAATAATCCCAGCTGTCCCAGTCTGACTCCAGATATTGTCATAGGGATATTTCCTGATCTGTTTTTCCCAGCCCAGACCCAGCTGAGGATCCCAGACATTTATTGAGGACGAATCTGTGACAGCAGCCACCACAGTCCAGGCTGGTCTGAAACATCAGAGCTGTAACACACAGGCAGCCCTGCCAGAAAACTCCTGAGTGACAGCAATTTTATTGTATCAAAATGTTTGCTGTCTCCAGGCTACAGTAGAAGATGGGGGGAATAGTCTTGAAGGCTTCTTTTTGTCAGTTCAAGGTCCTGTTAAATGTCTCCAGTTCACAGGCACTTCGATGCAGCCAGTCCTGGAAACACATTTTCCCTGGAGTATCAACATGCTGTGATCTAAAGAAAGAGGGCAAGGGTTCTCAGCAAAAATCCCAACCTCTTTAGGCTTGGCAGAGTGTGCAATTTAAAATCCATTATCCACCCRTCTACCAGCCGTGCTTCTTCCACCACTTTTTCCAGCAAAAGTATTATATCAAAGGCTGGCAGCTGTCACAATGCTTTGATCCATCTTCAAATTGCCATTCTGGATTTAATGTGACGTTGTTAGATGAGTCAAAGCAAGAGAAATTTCTCTGATTCCAGTGTTTCACAACCTTTGTGTCTGCTGGCCATCCTCAGCCATGGGAACAGGGAATGGTGATCCATGGTTCTGTCCTGGATCAGTGTTCCTGTGCTCTGGGACAGGCACTGGCCTCATCTTTGTGATTCAGGGAGAAAAGCAAACCCACCATACAAGCCCACCCCACCCTCTGAGGCTGTTCCCTGACTCATTTTTTTAAAAATGGGAGATAACCAGCTTTGACAGGAGAATCCTGTTCAGTGCAGCCGAGGGAGCTGATGAGGACAGAGCCAAAGTGCCTGAAATAACCCTCGTGCCCCCAAAAAACGTTCGGGGAGATCTGCAGAGCAGGGGCAGCATTGCCCCCTCTGACCCCAGCAGCACCACAGCGTTGGATTTTTGTGTTTTCCATGGCATTTTCCCTGCAGAGGAGGAGCCAGGAGCCCAGAATGAACTCTGTGGAAGCRTTGGCTCAGTGAAACTCCCCACACTCAAACCCTCGGCAACCCCAGCAGAAACAYTGGGGACTCAACAAGTGACACTAAACTGGAGCTTTCCAAAATTAGCAAACTCAACTCCCCACCCACAGGGGGCCATCCCTGCCCAAGCTGTGAGGGCTTTTTTGGTGTAAAATACCATTTTTTTGTAGCTTGCAACAGCTCTGAGGTGGTGTGGAAAACCCTGCTTGTTCAAACGCCTTGTTCTGATGTGTAAAAATAGATGGGGTGTTTGTTCTCTTTCCAGTGAATGGGAACAGTGTGGAAACAGGGACCATGGGAGGGAATTATGGAGGAATTGTGCTGTGCTKGAGTCCTTTGGACAGCCTGGGCTGGGCCATCGGCTGAGCTGACCGTGAAGCCACAGCAAGAACACGGAAATTTCCTGGAAATCACGAGGGAAGGATGGGTCAAGATTGGCTTCCTCAGAGATGTCCAGGAGCCAATCCCAAGGAAAGCACACAGAAATCATGGGATGAGGCAGTCACCCACTGAGGCCAAACTGAGGCTTCTCTCTGGTTTATGCAGCAGGCACATCATCCATTTAGTTGTCTGGGGTGAGTGCTAAACCTTCAGAATGGAAAATAAATTTATCTACAAAAGGAATCAATGCTAAAGGACCCAAATAAATGAATTGAACTGCTGAGCACCGAGTGAAAATGCAAAATGTTCAACACAAATTACAGATGTGTGCAGAACATCCCTTCAGAAATGCCTGAGGGAGAGCAGCCCATTYTCCATAAACATCCCTTTCCCAGCACGAATGTGTCCCACTCCTGGCACCATCCAGGGGCTGTTTATTGCCTCTGTGGGATCCTGGGTTCCCTGCTCAGCCTGGTTCACCTCACAGTGCTGCAGAATTATCTTCTCCCAACTCTGCCCCTGCATCTGCCAGGAGACAGCAGCTGCTCTAAGGATCCAGGGAATGCAATCTGAGGAAAKATTCCTCCTGCCCAGATTGGGTTCACATCATGAAAGCTTTGAGAAGCCGTTCCCATTCCACCTCTGAGTCAGAAATCCTTGCTGGATTTACAGAATCTGCCCATTGGATGCATTGGACTGGTGGAGACTGGAGACTTCTGTCCTCTCCCCATTTTCTTGGCTGAGAGGACACAGAACCCAAAGTTCTGCAAGGTCAAGTGGGGATTTGTCTTCCTGTTCCCAACCCTCATCTCCCCTTTCAGCCTCTCCAAAAAGACACCTGTAAGGCCTCCTTTGGGATAATCCCAGTTGGCATCGTCTCCAAACACCTTGAAAAACTCATGAAGGGGCCCAAGAGTCCAGATCCACCATTTCATGCAAGAAAGCATGAAATAAAGATAAAACTCCACAGTTCCTGGGGCAGCTCTCCTCTCAGCAGACCCAAGAGCTTGGTGAGCCACCCRCTGCCCTCCTGAGGGGTTATTGTTACCCACGAACCAGCGCTGGAAAATTTCCTGTGTGGGATGGAAGCTGCCACTGCTGTTCTGGGGATGGTCAGCCTGTCTGTCCCCACCTCAGCTACCCCTTGTGAGGAAAATTAATCCACAAGCACCAGAGGTTTAGTCCAAAAACGAGATAGAGGAGTCTCATAACTTTATTCATGAATAAAGGGAGAGGGCATGGGCATTTCCCATGGGGTCTCTCAAACTGATAAAGAATGCTGCCTCTTTTATCCCAATTTTATGGCTGCATTTCCCTCTCTCTTTCCCCACTGGCTGAGAGACTTGAGAGGTACAGGCTCCCCAAAACACCTAATGTAACCCCAAATTTAATATACATTCCCCCCTTTAACATACATCCCCCCTTTCTTCTTTTCCKTATGTCTCAGCTCTTGTAGTTCATTAACASASTCTGGGGTCAGTCAATCCGTGGAATTCCCATGGAAATCCTTCCCACTGTCTCTCATTATCAGTCTTATCTTACCCACAGAGTCCCAGTTTGTTTGCAAACACACTCCCTTCTCATTCCTTTCACCCTGATGTGCACCCAGCCTGTCTGGRGTGTCTCTGCTGTCCACCCCTCCTCCAGCACCCCTGAAAGCCCTGGCATCATCCTCTGCCTTTGCAAGCCCTCTCAYAACCTAAGCTCCCCTGCAGGTCACGCTGCCTCCAGCTTTTCCYCTTTCTAGAGAGCTGTTTCCTTCTCCTCGTCCTCCCAGGCCTGCTGAGGAGCTCTCCAAGGAGTTTGCAGTGTCAAAACACCCTCGTAAATCAGCTCCGTGCCGCTTTCCCAAGAATGAGCGCACAGGCGCCGCCGTGTCCCTCGCAGCCCTTTCCCACCGTTCTCTTTTAAGAGACTCCAAGCTGCTCCCTGGATTCTCAGCCCCCAAAAAATTCCTCCCGTGTTTTTCTCATTGCATTGCAGAGCACACGAGTAGGTGTTTGCAAACAAGCCCAGCCAAACACGAAGCCCCACACTCCCCCATCCTGCCTCAAGGCATCAACAGGGAATTTGACGAGCTGTGCAATGCATTATCTCATCCCTGCAGCAGCTTTCACCCACGCCTTGTCCAATCAGGGGCCACTTACCCCACTAAAAATGTCAAGCCAGCTCCGAAAAGGATGCTCAAAAATACCTCATTGCTTTACAGAACTGCATGTTGTTCATAACTCTTTCCAGCAAGGTTGTGGGGTTTTTTGTTTGGTTTTTTTTGTTTTTTTTTTTTTTTTTTTTTTTTTTTTATTGTATCAGCATATTTACAGCTCACCCTGCCCTGTCACACTGAGCAATCATCTGGGTACTCAACAGCAATGAAGAAACATTTCTGAAGTTGCCATCTCAGCCTTCAGGGCCTGATGGCTGTTGGTGGCAGTGATACCTCACACTGACACAGCTGGAATCTGCTAATAATCTCCTGCTGGGATATTGCTTTCTCACCCATCCAGCAGCAGAACTGCTGAGAAACTCCCTGCCAAAATAAATGCCACTGAGAACTCTGTCTTGTCCTTCCCTGGACTTTTCAGCARAGAGTGCCTTGAACAACAAAAAAAAGKGGCATYGGGAGARGAATTATTCTAATTTTTGTATTTGTAATTTTACCAGGATTGTTGAAAAAGAGAGAAAAATCCCATCTCTGACCTAATGATTGCAAGGAGTGTTTTATAATGCACAGGAAAGCCAATTGACACTGGGGAAGATGAGAAGGGAAGGGGGACCATATGTCTGACCTCCGAGACTGTCAGCACATTTCTGACTTGTTAGAAAAGCTGGTCCTCAGCCAAATGTTCTGTTGTCACTTTTCTGAGCAAGGCCCCGAGGGCACATCCTTGTCCTGGCAGTCCTTGGCTGTGTGTGAGTCCCGTGCTCGCTCCACAGCAACAAAATGCTCTTGAGAAGTGCAGTCAAAATGATGGGGTTTGGAGTTGCTCTGGTAGGAGTAACCCACTGAAAACCCCAAATCCTGCAGTCTGGAAGGAGTGCTCTCAAATATAATTCTCAGCAGTGTCTTTGTGTCCATCCCTCTGTGCTCCAAATAAATATCAAATTTTAGCACAGCACCAGCTCAACAGGATGCCTAGTGAAGAATATGTGTCCTTCTGTATTCTCATTCTGGAAAACTGTTTTTTTGTCCCCATGGCAGATCCAGGAGCCATAGCTGCTCTTTAACCAGGCAGAGTATAAAGGAACAAATCTCTGGCCAAAAAAAAAGCCTTTAACATGAGTTGAGCTARGGTGTCTGTGTGAAAATCCCATTGTCTGCACTGTGAGCTCTGGCTTTACCCTGCTAGGACAGGTAAGGAGCTCCTCACAATCCCCAAAATGATCAAACAAACCCCAAACTGAACATTCAGACACTGTAAAGGGGTCCCTGACCTAGGGTGACCCTCTGCTAGGACAGCCAGTACTTCCTAAGAAAACACTGCCTARAATTAGCAGTGGGAAATACAGAGAGGCTGTCCTTAATAAAGTTCATAGGCCAAAAAAAGAGCTGGAAGCAGAAATAACTTTTATTAAATTAACTGGTGCGTCTGTAGAAAGTAAACAACTGTTTGGGTGTGCAGRATGTTTCTTCCAGCAGCAAATGCCTTCAACCTGCTGCTCCTCAGCCTTCAAAACTCAACGTGATTTTGAGCAATCACACAGATTGCAACCAGTTGTTTAATCTGGCAGAAAAAAACAAGGCTTCCTGGTTGTCCCAAGCTCACTTGGAATTCAGGATGCTTGCCAGGGAAGGGAGGATGCATGTCTGGGAGTGTGATGTATTTGAGTGGCAGGGAGAAAGAAAAATGGTTCGTGTTTATTTTTGTCCGAGGTCAGTGTGGAGTCAGAAGGAAGGTAAGAAAAACTTGGTCAAATAAATAAAAAATATTCAGGTTTTCTGGTGGCTTGGAGCTACAGGTGCTGAGGGAAGCTGGMATGATCCTGGTCCCATGAGGCATTCAGAGGTGTGAGGACACAAAGCCCTTGGCCCCAAACCAGGGTGGGGCTGGGAAAACAYACAGGGAGAGTTCACTGAAACCTGGGTTAATTACTTTGGCCTTAAATTGAAGATATTTTTAGACTGAGCTTTGTTTTACTATAGAATCTCCTACATCTTCTTAGCCTGATCCTTCCTGGGAAATCACCAAAGGAGAAAAGACAAAGGAAAATCCCACAACAGGATCCCTAAGGCCACACTTGTGCAGCTCTGCACGAGGCTGAACAGCTTGGAAATACCCAGGACAAGKATGAAAGGACAAAAAAATCCACAACTGGGCAGCTCATCCCATCCTACACATCACAGAATCACAAAATACCAGGTTGGAARGCACMTCAAGGACCATCTGGYCCAAWATTTYTTAGAAATTCAYAGTCCRGACAAGATGGTCCAGCACCCTGTCCAGAAAAATCATAGAAATGTCCAGTGTTGGGAATCCACCACTTCTTAGCTGGGAGAGATTATTCCAGYGGCTGATAGTGCTCATTGAGAAAAATTTTCCTCTTGTGTMYAGTTGGAATCTCCCCAGAAGCCCTCAACTTTTCATATATGCTCCCTGTAAAAAATGAATCTCCATCTCTGCTGCCATTGAGATCCATGGAAATGGACACAGTCCTGTGCTCCAAAATGTTTGTGTTCCTGAGCTCCAGACCAAGAAAGACAGAATTATGAAGGAAAATTAATCAKCCTGGGAAATGCTGAGTCCATGCTGCCCCTGGAATCTGAGCTTCACACCCAGATGGTCTCTTCCTTTCTCCTCTCCTCTGGACACACAAAGTTTTCAGGTGTTCTGCCACCTTCCAGACTGCTGATCTCGCAGATCTCGCTTCCCAAGGAAAAATAAATCCATGTTCACCTGCCTGTACAAGTCCTGGAGGTGTCTCCTTGGTAGGTGAGAAAAAATCCCAGAGTAAATTTAATTCCCTAAAGTAAAATTTAATCCCTATTGTAAAATYTAATCCCCAATGTAAAATTTAATCTGTGTTCTTTGATTAATCACTTTATCTGCAATTAGACTAAAGCAGGCTTSTCTGCTGTCTGGGTCAGATCTCCCAGTTCCACTCCCATCTACCAGGCTTGACCTTAATCAGACACAGAGATGATAAGGGCTGGCCTCCAATGCAGGTAACTCATTTATCTGTGGTAATTAGTGATACTGGCAGGAAAAATGCTGTTGCACTTCCTCACAAGATTATTGCTTCAAGTGACTGTATTCCAGCAAACCCAATAAAACCCATTTTTTCATCAGTTCACAGGATGGTTTTTCAGAGCTGAGGCTGAGATGAGGCTCTTCTATCTCACCTTTACACCGTGCTCATCTCTGATGTGAAAACACACGAGAACAGCACATGTGGCCACAATGTCACAGGGCTGGAGAGGGCTCCACATGATGTCACCTCTTTTATTTCTTTCTGTTGCACCTCCCAAGGTTTCTGGGATCAGAGCTGTGCTGTGCTAGGTAAGCACCATGCAAGAATCAGGAGAGCCCAGAGGCAGGAAGACTGCAAGGATCTGCAGGAGGATAAATGAKGTGGAATGAGAAAATTACAGAGATGTGGCAATTGAGTACATGAAACTTCTCCAGGAAAAAAAAAGTGATGTTACTGGAGGCATCAATGTCACCACTGCCTCTCAGACCATCACACCATCAGGGCTTTGGGGGTGGGATCAGTGTGTTTTAGGAAAATTCCTGGTAGAAAGAAGAGCTTATCTTGGTAGAGCTTATCTTTCTGTATTTCCAGAACTGCTTTGGAGAACTGGAGAGAATTTCACCTTCTTAGGAGGAAATCTTCCAGGAAAACCTCTAGGCTCCTCTGGAAAAGCATTTGCCCAGTATCCATCTCTCAGTGTGGGTGGGACAGGCTCAAAAAGAGCAGAGCAGGTGAGGGAGGCACCTTGCACCAATTGTCCCCTCTCAGGAGCAGAGAGAGGAGGGGACTGGAGCTGTGGGAAACACCTGCCCAAATCCTGGCTGCAAAGGACAGGTGACTCCGAGGAGAAGACAGCAGGTCCTGTGAGCATCTGCAGGATGTCTCATCTCAGAGGAGGGAATATCATGAAGCTTTCATCATTCCTGGCTGTTTCATGGATTGGCCAGTGACAATTTGGCTCTCTGGTTCTTATATCCCACATGTAGCCTATTACATGTTCAGAACTTACAACAAGATCTATTTATGGGTGTGTTTTCATATAAAATACACTCAGAACACCTAAATATCAGCACAGCCCAAATAAATTCAATCCCAGGACCCACTGCACCACCGCTGGAATAGGCAGAGGTGACAAGCACCTTGCTTAGCATTCCAGTGTCCAGCKTGGTGCTGAGCCATGACCTTCTCTGGGACATCTTACAGAGTATTAATGGCACATAAATTACTCTTTTAAATGCTCTTCACAGGCTGTCCATGCCAAAACCAGCAGTGAATCCAACAATGTCACAATTTAGGATAAAACTKCCTGGGTTGGAAAGGGAGACAAGATGTGCCAGCTCCGGGGCTCCTCTTCTGCTGTCGTGATTAAATTTGTGTGAAAAGGCAATTAAAAAAACTTAACCAACTGGAGTAGATTGCCAGGAGGGTGATAGTGGAAGTGGAAATATTTCAAGGGCAATATCCTCTGCAAAACTGGCCAACCACATTTGGGTAAATCACAGTGAGCTCTACCAAACCACACAATCCATGGAATTCTTGGCTGTGAAGCAGCACCAGCTGGGAACACTTCAGAGGAATGAAATCTGGGGTGAAAAATCCTGGMARACTCCAATTACAGTTCCCCATGAGYCAGGTCARTCTGCCCTTTGCCACACAATTCCCAGAGCCCACGAGGTGGGAAACTTCCATCCACATCATGCCTGTGAACGGGCTGCACCATGATGAAGTTCATCCCTTTTTTCAGAAACATGGAAGATCTTCTCCTCAGGAATGAGTTAAATTAATTTAAGAGTTAAAAGCTTGATGCTTTTTCCAGTGTATCTGTATCTTTTAAACACAAAGGATAATACCTGCAATCACACAGCACAATAGATGTTTTCTGCTAGTTAGGATTTTGCACAATAAGACTTCTTTTGTTTGGGAAGAAAAAAATTATTCTCTGCTTTAAGAAAAAGAAAGGAAGAAGGAAAAAAATRAATCTTCCATTTAGGCTTCCATTGAGAGAGATTAGAATGAAAAAAACCGCCATTTAAATACAATCACTTCATTCAGCTCATTTTAACTATTATGAATTGACATTAACAAGTGAAGAGCTGGCTCCTTTTTCACCCCTTTCTTCCCTGTGCTTTTATACTTTTGTCAAGGTCAGAGCAATTAGGCTTTCCTTTTCTCACATGATTAGCTGGTCAGAAGTCCAGGAGAGGAGCAGGCTGACCAGAATGTGATTCCAAAGGCAGGATGCTGGGAAGGGGGAGCAGAGAAGRAACACTCAGGTGCCATTTCTTCAGATGAAATATTATGCTGGGAGACATTCAGCCCTTGCTYGGTGCAGAAATGTGTGTGAAAGCTGATGAATTTCACTTTTATTGCTTACTTTTAATGACCGAGATTTTGATCAGCACAACAATGACCTCCAGCACTGGAGCATTTTTGGTGCCTTCTCTGGAACACTCAAGTTCAAGATTCCCTTCCCTTCCCTTCCCTTCCCTTCCCTTCCCTTCCCTTCCCTTCCCTTCCCTTCCCTTCCCTTCCCTCTCAACTGGAACCTAGAAGTGTCATCAATTACAAATAATGAAAGTACACCGGAAAGACACAGAAGTCTCACACATCATCTCATCACAAAGACTCCTCAAAGAATAACACAGAAACCTTCCCCAAGGAATTCCACCCCCTCTCCTCATCTCCCTCACTTAATATCTGCATTTTTCATCAAAACATTCCATGGATCTCACATCTGRGTTAATCCTATAGCAGTGGATCTCATTTGTATGTAAAAAAATAAATCAAAAGATGCACCAGTGTTTTTAAAGAAGCTTTCTGTGTTTTCATCCTAACGATTTTCCCCTCCTACTGTCAGGCAGCTGTTACTGTCACTCCTTCCAGGCAGGAATAAGAAGTGCTGATAAAAGGAAGAGAGCTTGTGAAGTGGCACCCTGCCAAAAAGCAAAACTTGTATTTTCCCCTTCCTCCAGAAACAAATCAAACCCACTGGTTTCTCACAAACAGGGATCTACGAGCTGAGAGTGTTCCAGAGGCATCAATAATAATAATGCCAGGAGGGCAAAGTGATAGAGGGCATGGAAAAGGAAACCCAGGGACAAAGGTGAGAATGAAAARGGCTCCTCAAGACAAATTGTCTGGGAGTCACTGCTCACCAGGAACCACTGGCAGAGTGTCTGAAACATTGCCCCTTTCYTCTCAGTTAATCTCCTAAATTCTGCCAAAATTTGCCTCAGTGATCCATCCCTTGAAACATGAATGATCTTTGAAGACAAAATATTAGAATTTTCTCTGAAAGCTGGTCAACATTTTGTGGTCTTCCTATGGGGGTGTTTGCCTCAAATTTCCCTTTAACCAACTGGTTCTAAACTCATCCTCACTATTGTCTTTTGTTTCCTGAATCAGAAAAAACACAAATACATCGCTATCACCCCTAAAAAATCACCACGTTAAATGCCATCCTCTAACATTAATTAATAAATTGTTCTGTTGGCTGCAGAGAACAGCACATAAACTTTTGGCTGGAGGCTCTTACAACCTGCATGAAACAGCAAACATCCCTAAAATGAAATCTTTCAACTTTCTAATGCATTCACTTTTTCAGCTCCTTTCTTTTTGTACTCTTTTCTGTGTGTTTGTGAGCTGTAATGATTGACCCTCTCTGCAAACATYGCTGCCAAGACAAGGCACAACCTGCTGAAGTTGTCAATTGGCTCCTGTCGTGTTCTCTGCCTGGGGATTTCACAGGCAAAACCTGCCAAAATGAACAGTTTTCTGTCTTTTCACAGCACCAGGATCCCATGGAGGTTTTGCAAGAGGAAAAGTGGGCTTTCCATGTTTCCCCCTCCTGTGTTATGCGGTGTAACTAACTCCTGTTTGGGGAACTCAGCTCATCCTGTGGAGATTTTTGAGCTTTGACAGGGGTAAAAATTTAGTAAATGGTGATTTCCTGGTGACAATTAATTACAAAGGCATCTGTTAAAACTAGAGATTGTGAAATTTGAGCATCACTTACAGGYATTCAAAGAGGTCTGTTCTGAGGCAAGGTTTTGTCAAGCCATGGGATGAAATCTCGAGACTTTGTGAAGTCACAAAATCYCATGGATGGCTAAAAAATAAGAAGGATAGCTGATAATGTGGGTTTGATTTTTGCAGGAGRGGGGCTGAATCTGACTTCTTCCTCCAGTTTCTTCCACTGCCACGGGCGATGGCAAGGCAGAGGGGTTGGCTGTGATTTCTGGGATGAATGAATGAATGTAAAGCTTGGTGAAGAGCTGACTGATTAGAGGCACTTCTTAGCTAATGACCGTCAATTAATGSTAATTTCCAATGAGCAGCCGAGACAAGAATGGATTCCTGCTGGCTACACCGATCTGTCTGCACAGACCAAATGACTTCCTTCGCTGCAGGGCTGCACAAAGCAGAGTGAACGATCTCAGAGCAGAATTCAGAGAAAAGGATGGTGAATCTGGAGCACCCTGATTATGATACAGTGACAGTGTTGSAAAATATACCAGTTCAAAAATGTTTGATGTAGCTTTAGTCAAAGATTTTGTTCTCCTTTGTCCCAGGGGAAGGGTGTTGGAAGTTTCTTTGCAGGGCATTGTTCCACCAGGTGAGGCCTGAGGAGGTCACATCTCACCAGAGCTGGAGAAGCACAAAAGATGACAACCATCAATGATCATCAAGGGTTGTTAACAAAACATCAGCTCCAAACCTCCCCCCTGGCATGGCCAGACACACCTGGGCTGGGAAAAAAAGAGATAAAAAGCAGGACCTGATCAGCATCGGAGTTGAACAAATCCAGATCCAATAGGAACCCAGATCCTGAGAACTGCACAACGTTGAACCAATGAACAGCAGACCAATAAATTTCTGTGGGCTTTGAGTGTATAAAGTTTTGGGGAAAATCTTGTAAAATCCATGTGTCCTGGAATGATTTTCTCTGCACACCCGGGCTATGTGTGGATTAAATTATTTCTGTGGAACCTCCTGGCCAGAACAACAGAAAATGGCCAGAAAATAAAGCAATGCCTTGATTTTCTAACATTAAAATGTTATAGAGTTGTTGTTTTTCCTGGAGTTTCAGTGACAACAGCACTGCTGGGGCACTTCAAGAGTGATTCCAGAGGCTCCCAACTGACCCTAAAACTGGACACTGGCAGGAGATTTCAATCTCCAGTCTCCAGCCCCCGGTGCCAGAGGGATTTGGATTCTGGATTGATGCTCCAGAAGTTGCCCTCCTTATCTGGAGCTGCTCTGGGCAAAGCTCCCCGTGGACAGACCTTGCCTCTCACTCTACCTGGACTTTAAGAAGGGAGAAAAGGAGGAGACAAGAGCTTGGCAGGTGGGTGGGAATGGGAAGTGGTGGAATCACCACCCCTGGATGTGTTTATGTGGCACACAGATGTGGCACTTTGGGATTTGGTTCAATGGTGGACTTGGCAGTGATGGACTCAATCTTTTAGGACTTTTCTGTCTTTTATGATTCCGTGATTTTGTTTCTCATAAAAAGCTTCCACTCTCAGCAGAAATGATGTCACCASCACTGAGAAATTTTCTTGGAGATTTCTGGGAGGGATTGTTCCCCATGGTTCTGTTGTGTTGAGCTGCAATCATCACCTCCTTGGGGGGTGGAGCAGGGACCCACCGAGTTTAACCAGCAGCCTTTTCCCCCATAAACTGCCTGGCATATGCTGCTTGGAATGAGGAGGAAACTGRGTAGGGATCTTTCTGAGACAGCCTTGGGTATGTGAAGGAGGCCAGATGGAAAGAAATAACCCAGAAGAGCTGAGATGTCACATATTTGGGAGCTTCTTAATTTTTTTTAGCAGCGTGGGAATGAATTTTGCACGGGCCTTTGCTTACAAAAGTCTCCTTGTTGATCACACGTCCCCCAGTGAAATAAACGGGGAAAAGCTTCACATTTCTCACTCATCACYAAACAAACACAGATATACGGAACTGCTCCTCTGGAAAGATTAGCACTGCACACTCCTCCTTGTATTTCCAGCCTACCAATTACCTTAATTTTTCTCCCTGTCAGCTTTACAAACACACTCAGTACCATGGGACATGACTTCTGCTGCACAAGGTCAGTGTGTGGATGTATGAATGAATGAGCTCTGAGACAATGCAGGAAAATAGAGTTGGAAATGTTCTCCTTCCACATTCCTGTCATTACTGTTAGAAAATATACTAGTTTAAATTTTTTTTTATATAACTTCAGTCAAAGATCCTGTTGGCCCCGGCGGAAGGGTGCTGAAGTTTCTTTGCAGGGCATTGTTCCACCAGGTGTGGCCTAAGGAGGTTACATCTCACCAGAGCTGGAGAAGCACAAATGATGACAACTATCAATGATCATCAATGGTTGTTAACAAAACATCAGCCCCAAACCTCATCCCTGGCATGGCCAGACACATCTGGGCTGGGAAAAATAAAGAGATAAAAAGCAGGACCTGATCAGCATCAGAGGTGAAGAAATCCAGATGCAATAGGAACCCAAATAGTGAGAACTGCACAAGGTGAACCAATGAACATTAAACCAATAAAGTTCTGTGGGTTTCACTGTACAAAGTTTGAGAGAAAACCTTGTAAAATCCATGTGTCCTGGAATGATTTTCTCTGCACACCCTGGCTATGTGTGGATGAAATTATTTCTGTGGCACATCCTGGCCAGAACAACATCCTGCCCAGAAAATAAAGTAATGTCTTGACTTTCTAACATTAAAATGTTATTGGAGAGTTTTTATTTTTCACAAAGTTTTGGTGACATTACTGTGGGTCAAATAAAGAAAGAGGGAGGCGGGTGTTGCAAACATGGTTAASTGGGACCTGCACATGCAGGAGCAGAGACATCTGGGGCTTCTGKGCAAAATGTCCAGTGCACAAAGACTGGAGCAGCTGGAGGGAGGAATCTTCACTCCAAAATAAATACCTGGCTGGTAAATACCTGTCAGATTCAGTAAAAAATACCTGGGCAGGATCTGCCTCCATCTGAGTCAAACCTTGGGACCTCCTGAAAGCAGAAAAGATCTGGTTGGTTTGGGAAGGATGCAGTTCAGACACGAACCAAAATAGGAGATGAAAGAGACTACTTTCTCTTTTACAGAAATAAAGTGTACAGTGATTATCTCACCTGCAGTCTTTCATAGGATGGACAGTTGCTTCCTATATATTGGTTTTATTTTACTAGAGCCTTGATTTTTCTCACTATCTGGGCACTCAATTGCTCTGTGCAGTGTGACTAAACYCTTCTGATGCTCCTGAGAATCTCGGTTATTCTGTTTCACTCACTTCTACACAGCTTGAAATCCCATTATTACGGGGAATCTCAAGTTTCAAAAGATAATTTCTTTTTCAAAAGTTAAATTCAGAGCAAACTTTAAAAAATCCTTTTTAACAGATTTTATTATTTTAGAAAGAGTTTTAACTTAAGCATTTAAACTTTGGCATGTTCCACCAGCACCTCGAAGGAGCAGCTGACACRAGCTCCAATCTGACTGATTTCACAGGTCTTGCTTATCTTTGCTTTGGGGAAAAAAAAAAAAAAATCTCCATCTACTGATAAAATTATACTCAGAATTCTAAATACTGACAAGTATTTTTATTTCTGACTGATTTTTTTTTCTCAAAAAAAGAGGTCAAAGCCTGAAAGTTATTGGAAGAAACAGCTTTCCAGAACAAATGTCCTCCCTTGAGTGAGGAAAATGCTCTCTTTGCACCTCCCTTGGTGAGCAGAGTGGTCTCCTGAGTGCCCCTGTGAAAATATCCGTCTGTGAGGACATTTGGATCACATGGAATYAGCCTGGTTTTGTAAATTCCAAGTGCACTCGCACTAATGTGGGAGAATATTCAAATTTGGTGCTTCAATGTAGGTGTTTATTGCCTTTTGCACAGCCTTGAGGATCTTGAGGGAAGGGAGACATGAGACAGAGCTTTTAGGGAATTGTGCTGGGCAAAATTTGGAAGATGCTGGGGCAGAACMTCTCAAAAGATGTGAAACATTTATGAAATATTTGTTTAATCCGCTGAGACAAATCCACTCTCTTTCTACACCAACTTCACAGGCACAACGAGACCCTTTGCAGGCCAAGGGTAGGATTTCTCTCCCCTTCCTCCGGGTATCTCACCTAAGGCAGTTGTACAGAGTGATGAACAGAGTAGAGAACGGGGATTCTCTAGAGGAAAACTTCATCCCTTTTTCTTGGGGTGCAATAAATCACACAATTTATTGACAACAGAGGGGCTGCACTGAGCAAAGCTGCCCCATAAGCCTGCAGTCCCTCCAATAGGATGTATTCCAACGTGCTGCGCAGCACGGGTGAGGTTTTTGGGGTCAAGAGCCGGRAGGAGGAGCCAAGGCATCAGGAAGGAAAAACACGGAGCCAAAACTTGGAAATCATCTCCAAGCGCATGGCTGSGATCATTGTGCCACCTCTGCGGGTTGCTGTTGGATAAACAGCCCCGTTTGTCTGGGAAACGCCCCATTCCCACTTTGCTCCACTGAGCAGCCACAATCCTGCAGCCCTCACAAAGAGAGGCATCGGGAACTCGTTAACGAACTTTGGAAAATCTGTGACACAGATTCTGGAAGGAGCACCGGGATTTATTGACTGAGAAAGCTGGAGCTCCGTCATCCCTGGAGGTTTTCAAGCAGGTGTTAGACATCCCTGAATAACGTGACCGCTTCATACACAAAGATTTAAAGTTTGGCTCGTTCCTTTGTGCAAAAACCTGCAGGCAAAAGAAATGCAGTGGCGCTGCGTTCTGAGCAGGATGGTGCCAAGGAAACACAAAAGAGAGGGATGCTCCCGGCCAGGATGAGTCACTGGTTTCTGTTCAGCTTTTCAGCAAGCACCGGTCACTATCAACAATAGAAAACCCATTTGAAATCATTCCAAGAGTCAATTAAAGCACTGCAGCCTAGGTGTTCTGTTCTCTCTTATTCACCATCTAGGAAAATGGGATAGAAACTCGGGGTTTATTGCCAGCAGTGTAGTAGTGCTTTATAACACGGAGAAAAATTGCTCTGGGTCTTGTTTTACCCACTGGTGGAACTGGAGACACCGGACTGAGCTTCACTTCCCAATCCYCTGCCAGGGAGCAGCAGGACTGGGGA
>NW_026623367.1:1681459-1690438 GCF_030028575.1 Malurus melanocephalus
TCCCCGCTGTCACTCGGGGCAGCCCTGGGCCTTTGTCACACTTTTCTCTCCCACAGCTGCTCACAGCTCCCAGGGCTGTCCCCGGGGCCAGCATCCTGTGACATGGCACATCAGAGAGGGGACAGCATCTCCCTGGAGAGCCAATTCACATCTGCCCCTCGCCCTTTAGTGTCCCCTGATGGATCCCAGAGAGGCAGAAGAAGAGGGGAGGCTGCGCATCGGGGAGCTGCTGGCAAAGGGATTTACATGGAATTTCTGCACATCCCTGCCTGAGCCAGGCTGCCCAKGTCACCTGCGGAATCCAGGGGGGCAGAGGCGTGATCCATGCCAGCCTGAGGATTAGAGCAGGTGATTCACACCTTTGAAATCCCTGCCCTGAGTACAAGCTCCTCTCACTGCCGGGGAGCCTGCCTGTGGAAGGCCAAGGAAACTGAGGCACCAGCACAGGCTCATGCCCAGACTTCACTGCAGTTGTCTGGACCTGGGAAACACCTGCCAGTCCTAGTGATGCCGGAGTGATTTTTGCCTTTTTCTTTTGCCTTTTCCTTTTATGTATTTTTACCCTTCCCAGGACTTTTCCCTCCCCTTTTCCCCATCTCAAAGACCAAACCCATTCCAGAGCTCCCAGCCCTGTGAGGCACAAGGTTCCCATCCTATCCTGGTTCTTCCTGTGAGAAAGTTGAGAACAATGGCTGTGAGACACATTTTATTTTAAAAGTAGAGCTGGTACCGAGGGTGGGGTCTCCAGAGGAGGGGCTTGACCTGGGGGGAATTGCAGCACCACTTGTCCTCCTAACTGATGCTTTTTCTCAATTATGCTGATTTCCTAAAGCCCATCACAAGGAGACTGCTGCAGAGATGAGTATCAAGGTCCTTGCAGCAYCCCATTTCCCTGCTCACCACTTCAAACTCTTAGAGATGTGTGATCAGTCCCACTGTGGGACTGATGCCCCCACAGCATTTGGGGCAGGGTGAGCAGAGCAAGGACAGATTTTGGGGTGTCACAGCCATAATCCTTCCTTTTCCCTCCTCACAGAGCAGGAGGGAGTCACCAGGAGCTCTCCCCAGGAAAAGAAAAGCAACTTTAGGTTCAAGCAGCGCAGCGCTTGTAGGACAGAGAAGCAGATATGTCACTGTGATCTGTCCCAGCTTGAAACCAGCACTGGGGCCATTTGTATTTACAGCATTTTGTCATTTTGAGCTCTTATCTCATGAATGTGATGGATGTGGAAGCAGCCACAGACACTGCAGTTTTCATGGCAGCAGGAGGGGCTGCTCAATGAAGATGWAGGAGACACAGGCCAAAAAAAGAAAAGCTTTCCTTGCTAATCAGATGCTCAACAGCAATTAAAGAAAAGCAGGGGGTTGKAATAGCATGGAAAATTCGTTGTGATTTTGAACACTTTATTCTCTTGTATCACATTTGCCTTGCTGTGAGAGCTGATTCCTAAATTAACAACAACAATCCACGGTGTAACAAGGCAGTGAGGGGCTCCCTCAGCCTCAGCTGGCACCTCTGGTGTTTGCAAATCTCAGCAGCAAGCACAGGCTCACCTGGGCAATATCGGGGCTCCCTGATGCCTTATCCCCCACACCCGATTTTCCATCCCTCCTGTGCTGTGTGTGCCCAGCACAACCTCCCCCTCCTGACGTGATTGACTGTGGCATCTCCAACAAAACCTGCGGCACTATTCCCTTCTAAAGCAGAGTGAAGCTCCCRTTCACACATCCTCCTTCATTTTGCCAAATCCCATTTTTATTCCGTGGTATAATTAATCAGGCACTGGAGCGTGTGGCAGCCTGGCTTAAATTTAGTTCTCACTTCCCCTCTGTAGCCTTGTCAGACACAGCTGGSGGTCAAACACGGGTTGGGTTGGGCTGAGAAAGCGACGCAGAAACYCTGGATCTGATCTTTTCTCCATCACTGTCTCCAGTGGCAACCAGCACCAGGCCCTCTGGAGAGAGTGAGAGGGGCACAGGGGCTGGGGGGAAGGACACACCAGCACCCCAAAATGGGAAGAGTTCCTGAGCCTGGGGCTCCTCTGCCATCAGGGGCTGGAAGGACACATTCCCACATCCCTCCGGCTGCTGCTGGTCCTTGTGCTCACCCTGGGTGCCTGTGGGACAGTCCAAGGCACTCAGAGCTTGCCCAACCAGGTGAAAAAAAGGTGTGTGCCAAGCCTGGAGGCTGCTGGAGGGCTGAGACCTCGTGGAAATGTCAGGGGGTGACATGGGACAGGTTATTGTCTGCAAAGTGCAGAGCTCCAGGCACAGTGAGGCAGAATGTGAGATCATTTCAGTGCTCTACTGATCCCTGCACCAGGGCAGCAGCACACAGCTTGGTGGTGCACAGGGCTGTGAGATTTAATTTTTACCCTTCCCCCATGAGGGTTTCTTTCCCAGTTTCATTCATTTCACCTTCCCACCAAACACCTTCATTCTGGTTACAGGCACTGCTGCAATAACTCACTGCTGCTCTTCAATCCCTTCCCAACTCTGTGCAGCTCTGCACAGCAAGCTGGACCTGTGTCTTGTCTTTTGTGGAACTGGTATGAGGAATCTTCTCCCAGGGGAGGACAGGGCTTGGACGTGCCGTGCCAGCGCCTCTGTGTTTGTTGGGATGCAACAATGTCCCTCTGTCAATGCCGGGACATCGAGTCATGATGCACTGGAGAGAGGATTAGGCAGATGGAAGGTTTTTGGTGTTGGAGTTTTATATGAAAGGGGATGAGGAAAGGAGTTTGGGGGTGAGATTCTGGTCTGGGAAGACACTGGGAAATAATTCTCGTTTAAATACCAAAGAAAAAAAAAAAAGGCAAATTTATAATATATACTTGGGAAATAGAGAAATGGAGAGAGAGGATGTGAGCAAAACATACTCACACATTTATTTATACATACTGCCTAAATGTGAGGAGAATTTATTAGACCAAAAGTGAAGGATTACCTCAAAAAAAAGGAAAAATATTTAAAAATAAAAAAATAAATACAAGGCCCCCACAGTATAATAAAGCAAATTGCTCCAAGTGTGAGTGGTTCTAAGCAGGAGAAGCAGACAGGGCTTTCACTGGCACCTAGTGGTGCTCTGCAGAGGCTGCTGATGGCACAGCTTYGCTCCCAKAGAGGATTTCCCTGGGAYAGCAGAGATTCCTCAGGCTGGGCAWYACCACTTCCAACCTGGGCTCASAAARAGRYGTTTTTGGGCWCAGCCTAACTCYGCCCTGACAGCTTTGTCTGTGAAACACTTTTGGGCATGAACATAAATCTCTTGGATTCTGTTTCTGACCACGTGAGCAAAACCTTGRGATCATACCGAGGAATATTTGATCCCTCTTTACTCGGATTTTGGGGCTTTGCATGAGCCTGAGGGAGCATCAGGCAGATCTGATCTGTTTGGAGGAGAGGCTGGGGCTGGGACTCCTCTGGGAAAATGTGGAGAGAAACGGGAGCTCTGAGGGCACAAATCCTCTGCCCTGCTGGACATGTCCACTTTGGAATAAATTGATTGTGCCTCAGTGGATGAACAGACACTGCCACAGCTGGGATGGCACCATCCTGGCCCCGTCCTCCAGAACTTTCTGGCAGCAAAGAAGTCAMACAAACAGTCTCCACCCCTCCAGCTGCTCCAGGAGAGCCCCGCTCCATGTCCTGTCCCAATTCTCTCCCTCCATGGTGTCACGGAGCTGCTGTCTGGCACCTGGCAGGATTTTTGGGAAGGTGTTATGGAAAAGGGAAGGATGGGAAGGGATTCAAGCTGCYKAAGRAGTCCTGAACCTGCCCTGGGATCTRCTGTTGCCCTACACCATGGTCTGTCCCATTGGTCCAGGACTTGCCTTGGGACTCTGGTGCATCAAAGCAGAACAATTTGAGTAAAGAAAACTGCATGAGTCTTGTGTCCCTGCTGTTCATGTCCTGGCACAGAGATGKTTGGATTTGTGTGAATTCTCTCTTCACTGGGCTGTCCAAGCTGCAGTGCAGGTGCACCCTTCAACTGGTGCTGCTGGTCTGTGCTGGGGTAGAAAATACAGCAGCAGACTTGAGCCCAGGCATGAACTGTGTGGAGAGTGAATCCAGGCTCCAGGGAACTTTAAATTTCCCTGTGTGACCCAAGCCAGACATCCCCCCATCTCCTGCCTCAGTTTCCCAGAGTCAAGGAGGAGAAGAACAGTGTGTTCACAGCCTCGAGGCACATTTAGGGCAGTTTTGGGGCTGCTGGTACATTCAGGAATGCGTGTGGCTCATAGCTCAGCCCCTGCTCACTGCCCCAGGGAGGGGTCGCGCTGCAGCAGCTTTTCTCCATCCCCGTGTTCCTAAAACCCTCCTGGGGAAGCCTCCTGGGCACGATCTTCCTGCTGAACCTCTAACTCTGTGCAGGGCAGATCCGGGATGGTCTGGGTGCTTTCCGTGGGGTCCTGCTGAGGCTCAGCCCATCCCTCTGCCGAACCTACTCCGATCGCGCAGTGTCACCCCCTGGCAAATCCGGAATCACCGAGTACCAAAGGGATAAACGGGCACAAGCTCTGCCGGCTCTTCCACGGGGATTGCAAACTGCCGCCGGCAGAGGAATGCTCCCTGGAACGCATCTTTCCTCTCCTGACGCTTCCCGGAGCAAGTCCGGACAATCGGCCTCGGAGGGAAGGATGCTTGCAGTGCCGCAGGATGTTTTCCTTCCCAGTACAAGGACAAAAAAAAAAAAAAAAAAAGGAACACTCAGACGGGGCAAGAGGGAAATGGGGCAGGAATGCGGGGAGGGCAGGATGGGGACCGGGGATGCGGGGGAGACCGGGATGGGGATCAGGGATGTAGGGGGATGGGATGGGGACCAGGGATGCAGGGAATGCAGGATGAGGACCAGGGATGCGGGGCGGGGGGACTACAATTCCCAGAAGGCGACGCGACTCGGAGACCATTCCAGCTTTCCAGCGACACAGCGGGACAGAGGAAGGACACATCGGGGACAAATCCCGCTCCGCTCCCTGCCGGCGCTCCCGCCCACACCTTGGCCGCGGCTGAGCATCCCTCGGTGTGCTCAGAGCGGAGTGTCTGCCCTGCCCTGCCCTGCCCTGCCCGGCCCTGCTCCGCCGGGCTCGGCTCTTCGGCTTCGTCTGGTTTCACCCTTCCTTTCCTGGTCACACGTTTCCTTTAGGGCAGCCGGGCTGCGGCCACCAGGCCATCTCCAGGATGCTCCGGAGCACGGAGATGCAGAGCGCACCTGAGGGACCGCCCGGGTAAGAGGCAGCGCTTCCTGCGAGCCCCGAGCCAAGGGAAGGACACGGCAGCTCCCTGGAGTCTGGTTCTGCCCGTCCTTCAAACCCTGGGATTGCCGAGCTGGAAGGAAAGGATGRATTTGGATGTGGAGGATATGGAGACTAGGAAGAGGGGAAAAAAAAAAAAAAGGTGAAAGTAGGCAGGAATTTCTTCTTTAGCCTTGATCTCAATTTAAGGATTTGTTGCTTTGTGTCAGAAYTCCTGACAGCTGAAACGCTGCTGCCAGTGCTTAGGGTGCTTCCCTAAGGGACAAGWGTGAGCATCCCTGGTGAGGGGAAGGCTGCAGACACCGCAGTGACCACTGGCACCTGTGGCCTCCTGAGTCCCCCAGCATCACCCAGAGCCCAGCAGGGTCCTTRATGCCGAGGCTAAATCCACTCCTTGCTCAGGATCAGTGACTTTCCTTGATAAAGATAAAAAATTGAGCTTTCCTGAGGCCTCTCTCCAGCCTGGCTGCTGCTGAGGCTTTGTCGGCTTTAAGAGAAAATCTTTTGTGTTGTCACACAGATTTTCACCTGCCTTGAGGGAGTCCTTGAAGGGTCTCCCCTCCAACAGCAAACCCTAAATCCAGGGTTATGTTAAATATCAGGGTTATGTTAAATCAAGTTAATTCCTGCTCCAGGTGGGTGTGTTCCGCCTCTCCTGGCTCAGTGTAACTTTACAGGCAGTTGRGTTTTGGGTTGTGTTATTTTGGGATTGTTCTCCTGTGGTTCCTCTGTACCATCATGCAGGGCTCAGCTGGGATGGCAGCTCCATTGTGTTCACAGCTCTTACCAGGAGCARTGGGATCCAGATGGGCTGGCTGGTGGGGAAACACACGTGGCACGAGCAAATCTGAAGTCATTTTCCCCATTATAACCCAGATAGTTGCTCATTTCATTTGCCACACTGACCCCTCTCCCCTGAGGAGCCCCTGAGCTGCAAAATCTGTGTCTCAGYTGGCAAATGAACCCTTTTGAGGAGGACAAAGTCACTTGAGCTTTGCAGGTCTCACTTCTCCATGTTCCCACTGAGGACACCACTGCCCTGTCCTCCCCTGTGCAGGGGGATCTGTCCATCCCCAGGGCACCCCATTTTTGCAGGTGATGACAAGTTTGGGGTTTCTTCTAAGTTCAGGGGTTCTCAGTTGCTGCGCAGTCACTCGCCAGAAATGAGTCTAATTACAGTCATTACTGCCAAGTGCATTATTTGATTAACTTACATAACTTATTGGTCAAAGGCCAGAGGGCTGTCTGAGAGTCAATCACTAACATGGCAACAACAGAGCTGATACATCAGCGTTATTGCAGCAGCAAATGCACCACAGACCCCCAAAACTTGGGGAAATGACCCTGTTTCTGCCCTCTCTGTCAGTGTCCAGGTGAGCCTGTGGCTTCATAGTCCTCAGATTCAGTTCCTGCAGAGCAGCCAAGGTGTCACACAACGTTGGAATATTGGACACGGGAATGGGAGAAGAAATAATAACCTGATAGTTTTCCCTTTATTTTTTTCAGTCTGGCAATCCAAGTCTCCAGGAATACCAGAGAAGCCTTTCCAGGAATACCAGAGAAGCCTCTCCAGATGAGAAGAGGACAGAGATGGAGCTACAAACATTTTCCTCACAAGCTGAGTTGTCAGAAGGCTGAGGAGTGAAGGAGCCCAGCGCGCTGTGCTGGCCCCAAGCTGGCAGAGAGCATTCCCTGATCCCAGAAAGGAACAAGTGCATCCATTCCAGCACTGTTTGATGTGTGTGTCCTGCTGGGTTTTGCATCCCCACGGACTGTCCATCCCCACTGTGGCTCTGTTGTAGCTACAGGGAGCCTGGCAGCCACCAGGACCTGCCATGAAGGACGTGGTTAAACACGAGGGGCCAGAGTGTGGGAGGAGCTTGRTGGAGAAGGGCACCCTGACTGCCCACAAGCAGGAGGAGTTGCTGAAGTAGCATTTAAAAAAAATGAATGAATAAGTAATTAATAATATTTTCTTTTAAAAAAGTCCCAATTCTGAGTGTCCCCACCATTTTGGCCTGCACTGACAGAGCTGGTGTCAGGAAGGTGCTGCTGATAAACAGCCAGCAAAGTGTCTGTGTCTGTGTGAGTAATTCAGCCAGGACAGAGACACTTCTCCAGCCCTGAGTGTGCCCAGCTGCCTTGCACCCATCCAGCTACACTCCATTCAGGATGGGGTCACCCATGAGACTCATCCTTGGCTCCACCTCTGGCTCAGGCTAAAAGTTTCAGCATGAGAGTTGAGAGAATTGTGCTCTGGAGCATGGGAACATATTTTTTTTCTCAAATAAATGGCTTAGAAATGTCATGTTTCACCCTGAATTAGCATATGTTCAGCAGCCACCAAATGCCCCAGCAGCTGCTGTGGGACCCAGGCTGGCAGATCCATGGATTTATGGTGCTTTCTGTGTTTCTGAGGACATCAGAGGACATTSCTGGGCTGTCCCTGATCCTGTCAGGCAGAGGATGCAGACTTGGGCTCTGCCACTGTCACACCAAATGTCCCCTTTCCAGTCACYCCACTGCCTTTTCCCTTTTGCAAAGTGTTTTGAGGTGCACAGACAGAAAGGTCCTGGAAGAGGAGAGCAGGAGGGCTCATGGTGGGATTCTTGGGGGTGCCCTGTGCTGCACTCAATRGTCCTTGTGGGTCCCTCCAGCACRGGATATTCCATGAATTCTGTGATTGTTCCCTTGCACAGCTCTAAGGGGCTCAGGCGAATGAGCAGAATGAAAACATCCACATGGACAGCACAGAGGGTCCTGCTGGGGGTTTATAGTGCAGAGCAGCTCAGTTTAGCTGCCTAAAAACAGCAATTAAAAAAGAGAAGTATTGTTAACAAAAAGCTCTTTCCAGCTTCCTGCAGCACAGGCACTGCATTTCCCTGAAACAGCACCTGGACACCAAACCTTGGCACCATGCAAGGGGCATCCCCACCGAGCCCTGCAGCTCCTGGGAGCCAGGCAGGGAGGCTGGGCATCCCCCACCCATGTCCAWGCAGCTTTTGGAAGTGTCCAAGGCCAGGTTGGATGTGGCTTGGAGCAACCTGGGATGGTGGAAGGTGTCCCTGGCCATGGCAGGGGTGGGACAGGATGAGCTTTGAGATCCTTCCAAYCCAAACCATTSCATGATTCTCYAATTTCACAGTGTTACTKCCAGAGCTCRCTTCAGCAGCAGCAAGAGGGGGTTCACCACCCTTCTGGGGGCTCCCCATGCCCAGAGCAGCACCTTCCACCCTCCCACTCCCTCCTCAGCTGCCAGATGTTGCCTTTGGGGTTGCACAGAGATGCTGAGACACCTCACCAGGTCCCTACAACACTGTCAGTGCCTGCACGTGTCTTTGGAGCTCAAGCAAGTTCCTTCCCCATTAAAATCTCCAGTTGGGAAGGGATTCCCTCCCCTCTGTGCTCTCAGCAGTGCTCACTGTTGCTGGATTTTGTGTGTGCCTGCTCTTCATTGCGCCACTTTGTTCTCTCCCCGCAGATCTGTTTGATTCTGAAGGTTCCCTTCAGCATTTCCATTCTTTTAATTGGCCTTTTATTCCCYACCTTTGTTTCGCTGGTGGTAAATTAATCAGCCCTAAATAGGCAGAGTGATAACAGACCCTGATAACATGAACACTGAACACGCAGGGAACTATTGCATGAAAAGAAAAGAATCCATTCACTGGAAAACAGGCCATGCTAGGAGACTGCTGCTTCCTGAAAGCTTTGAAGCTTTTTTTTT